>NC_090649.1:148029454-148334390 GCF_040937935.1 Hyperolius riggenbachi
CTCACTGCCCATACAATTTCATGGGGCTGTTCACAGCACTGTGCTGTAACTGATAGTGTTATTCTAACTTATTGCATTAAGACTTTGTATGAAAGTCTATGTCTAGTCTCCATTGCAGTTCACAGTCATTATAACATTATAACACGTGTGTGATGCAACTGACCACTGTGAGCCTAGTATGAAATAATCTATCCTCACTAAAAGTGGCCATACACACATCAATTTTTGTTGGCAAATTTCATCACTTTTATTGAATCTGTGAGCAATAGCTTGAACTATTGTATTGCAGTGACATAATTGCTAGCAATGTCACTTTAGGTTCAATTTCCAGCCACTACACTATCAGTGTGAAGTTTGTACTTTCTTCTCAAATTTAATGTGTTTTCAGCAGACACATACTCATAAGTTGTGTCCCCGCTCTCGCCAAATTAGCTTTAAAGGAAACCACTAATGAAAAAAGTGCCCCTAGGGGGTACTTACCTCGGGATCCTGAGACTTCCCCCATCCTCTTATTTAACCTCCTTGCTGGTTCAATTCACGCCGGCAAGGAGGCAGCGCAGAACTTTTTTTTTTTTTTTTTTTAAATCATGTAGCGAGCCCAGGGCTCGCTACATGATAGCCGCTGAGCGGCAGCATCCCCCCACCCACTCCGATCGCCTTCGGCGATCAGAGTAAGAAGAAAATCCCGTTCAGAACGGGATTTCCTGCACGGCTTCCCCGGTCGCCATGGTGACGGGCCGGGTGACGTCACCGACGTCATGGACGTCACCAACGTCATGGACGTCGGGACGTCATAGGGAATCCCGATCCACCCCTCAGCGCTGCCTGGCACTAATTGGCCAGGCTGTGCAGGGGTCTGGTGCGGGGGGGGGCGGCTCAGCGTGGCGGGTAGCGGCGAATCGGCGGGTGGTGGTGGTGATCGCGTACCACACGCAGCTAGCAAACTGCTAGCTGCATGTAGGGGAAAAAATGATGCAAATCGGCCCTTGCGGGTCCTGAGAAATCCTCCTGTGCCGGTTACCCCAGAGCTGAGCTCGGGGTAACCGGCGAGGAGGTTAACTTTCCTGGCGGTAACCCCAAACGTAGTTCGGGGTAAGCCGCGCAGGAGGTTTTCTCAGGCCCTGCTGGGCCGATTTACTTTTTTGCTGGACGCAGCTAGCACTTTGCTAGCTGCGTCAGCACACTGATCGACGCCGCCCCGCGCTCGATCGCCGCTATCCGTCACGGCGCGCGCCCTCCCCCCCTCAGACCCCGTGCGCTGCCTGGCCAATCAGTGCCAGGCAGCGCCGAGGGGTGGATCGGGACTCCCAATGACGTCACGACGTCGCTGACATCGGTGACGTCATCCCGCCCCGTCGCCATGGTGACAGGGGAAGCCCTCCAGGAAATCCCGTTCTTTGAACGGGATTTCCTGATCGGAGATCGTCGAAGGCGATCGAAGCGGGCGGGGGGATGCCGCTGAGCAGCGGCTATCATGTAGTGAGCCCTGGGCTCGCTACATGATTTTAAAAACAAACAAACTGCTGTGCTGCCTCCTGGCGGAATTTTTATACCGCCAGGAGGGTTAAACACAGAACAAACACAGAACATTTATATTGCGCTTTTCTCCTGGCGGACTCAAAGCGCCAGGTGATTTAGTGCTGGCCCTCCTCAAAAATCCTCCAACAAGCTTGTCGGCAGATGCGTGAAGGCGCAGTAGCAGCTGCAGCACGTGGGAATATTTACCACTATGTTCCTGCGCAGGCGTAGTACCAGCACTGTTTGTGTTCCAGAGGAAATAGTTGAGCCTGATTGGGTCCACTCTATTGCACAGGCATGAGTCCCCTGTGCAGTAGAGTAGAAATGATCGGGCTCAGCTATTTCCTCCAGGAGCCCAAGGGGGAGCTGGTACTGCGCCTGTGCAGATGTAAGTACAGTATTATTGCTTTGTGCCGTTCAGGGGAGCCGGCACTGGATCAGGGTGACTAAGGAAAATGGGGGGAGCCTAATTAGGATCCAGAGGATTTTTAAAGCGAACCTTAAGTCAAGTAAAAAAAATGAGATTTACTCACCTGGGGCTTCCCTCAGCCCCCAGCAGCCGATCGGTGCCCTCGCAGCTCCGCTCCGATGTCCCAGGACCCGCCGGCGAGCACTTCCGGTTTGGCCGTCACCGGCCGACAGGCATGGGAACGCGAGTGATTGTTCGCGTTCCCAGCCTGTATATCGCCCCCTATGCTGCTATTGCGGCCAGGAGGTCGCAATAGCAGCATAGGGGGCGATATACAGGCTGGGAATGCGAACAATCACTCGCATTCCCATGCCTGTCGGCCGGTGACGGCGAAACCGGAAGTCATCGCCGGCGGGTCCTGGGACATCGGAGCGGAGCTGCAAGGGCACCGATCGGCTGCTGGGGGCTGAGGGAAGCCCCAGGTGAGTAAATCTCATTTTTTTTACTTGACTTAAGGTTCGCTTTAACTCTCACAGGGGACACGGAGAAGTGTCGCTTAGCAATCCTGGAAGCAGCATGTTGGTTCCAGGATCACATAAAAACGACAATGAAAATTGTTATCGGAACTTGACGTTAGTTCAAACAACAGTAAACAATCATAGCAGCGCTGTCCATTCAATTGAATGGACATCGCTTAAAGAAAACCTAAACCAAAAGATAGAAATCCAGTTTAACTTACCTGGGGCCTATACCAGCCCCCTGCCGCTGTACTGTGCCCGCACCGAGACAAACCAATCCTCTGGTCCCCCACAGGGTGGTATCTGGGTTCCACAGCGCGTGTGCGTGGAAACCTGTCACACCAAATATTACGGTGACCAGACATCCCGCTTTACCCGGGATGCGTCCCGCCTTCGGGGTCTGCTGTCCCAGGATGCCTTGCATCCCAGGAAACGTCCCGACCTCGAGACTCTGACCACCGTAATTGCAACTGGCAGCAGCGTCTGTTAGACGCCGCGCCAGTTCATAGCCCGCAGCCCCGCTCCAGCCTGCATAGTGTTCGGCAGATCAGAGCAGGGCTATGGGAAGATGGTGTCCGAAGCCCTGACTGGAGATTATTTGTGTCTCCAGTACAGGGCTTCCCGTAACCCTGCTATTCCATCAGCGCGGGAGATATGCAGGAGGAAGATCTCGGAGGAGCTGCGCGCCAGAGGCCGGCCGTGTGAGGGGACTTCTGTCAGGTGAGTAAATTCTTTTTTTTTTGCAGGTGTTATGCTGCATACATTGCGTTATTTTCTGCTGAAATGCTGCCCACATTGTGTTTATTTTCTGGTATCTGGGGAAACTGTTGCTGCATGTATTATTTAACGGTCATAGTTTGCTATATTTGCTGCTTTGGGGTTACGGTATACTATTAAATAGCATCACACAGTTTCTGCACACCCATGTTGCGCATCCTCGTTTCTCCACATCATGGCGGAAACACCGTTTTCTTGCCCACATTTTCGGCGCGCCCCCCCCCCCCGGTTGAACCCATATATATATATATGTATATATATATATATATATATATATATATATATATATATATATATATATATATATATATATACACACATATACACACACTGTGTATTAGTAGGCTTTACCTACAGGACAATTTTGGCTGTACACATAACACATGTTTGAACTGCTGCAGCTTAACCTCCCTGGCGGTAAGCCCGTGCTGAGCACGGGCTATGCCGCCGGAAGGCACCGCTCAGGCCCTGCTGGGCCGATTTGCTTAATTGCTAGCTGCGTGTGCAATGTGATCGCCGCCGCTACCCGCCGATCCGACGCTATTCGTCGCGCTGCAGCTGCCCCCCCCCAGACCCTGTGCGCAGCCTGGCCAATCAGTGCCAGGCAGCGCTGTGGGGTGGATCGGAGTCCCCTTTGACGTCACGACGTCGGTGACGTCATCCCGCCTGTCGCCATTTATTGCTTTCCTGCCTACTTATTAGTATCAGAGAAGCAACAATAGGACCAGCGTTGGATCCTTATCATAGTGCCAGCAGAGGAGGGGAAGGGAGACTGCTGAATATCAAGGTCTTCTCCCTGCTCTCATTGTCCAGCTCACAACTTTCAGGACGGGACAGAGAGCAGGGCTATACACACAGGACAGAGTGGGGGGCGGGGCTGCACACACATACACAGCACAGAAGCTGCTGTCCTCTCCCTTCACATAGCAAAGCTGCAGGCAGCCAATCAGCATCCCCTAGAGAGGAAAGAAGCCTGCACCTCTGTAGATATACAAGGAATCCTCATCACACACTCAGGCAGCACGTGCTGATCCTAGCTGTCACTTCACATAACTTACTTCCCCTGCCAGGAGATCACGTCCAGCAGTGATGACAGAGACAACTGCCATTACCCAGAAGGCTGCAGTCCTAGCCCTAATTAATATACTGCCGCAGATCTAAGAGGTTTGGTGGGCGGGGCTTATGTTTTAAAGTTGTATTTACACTGCATTCTTGCTATTATTTCCTGGAAATACCAGGTTTCCCCCCATAAAGTGGATGCTGGCTTCAAGCTGGTGATAAGTGTATTGAGTGCTTACAGTTCCTCTTTAAGAGCTGTACAACACATGCTACTTTACACATTACGAGAGAATATTTAAAGGACCAATATTGTAAAAAGTAGTAAAAAAGTCAAATACATGTGTATGCATGCATACAAGATGATAAGATGTAAATTTGTCTTTGACAAAATGCACTATAAATTATTTTTTCCTACTTTCCTACTTTTTTCCTATGTCCCTGTCATTTACCAGTAGGTAGTAAAAATCTCACAGATCTGATAGGACTAACCCAACTCTTCAAGGGGGATTCTCAAGATTTCCTATATTTACAAAAGTCCCCCTGGACAAGAATGGCACAGTTCAACTGACAGAATAGTGTGCATGGAAGGAGACAGGTTTGGCTACAGCTGTGTATTGGTCAATTCCAGGAAGTGCTTTTGTAAAGAATAAAGATCCTCTGAGAATCCTAAATGAGGAGATAGACAAGTCCAAAACCTGTCAGATCTGTCAAACTTTTACTATCTACTAAAAGTAATAACAACATAGGAAAGCAGTAATTTATAGTGTCTTTTTACTCTAGGACAAATGTGCATTTTATATGTTGGTTTAGGTCCCATTGGTGTTTTTACAAACATGCAAGATAGATGTAGATGTGTGTAGATTTGCTTTTAGGTAGATGACTGGGGTAATGAAGTAGCTAAATAGGCTGTTCAGCCACTTTCATACTGCTGCTCTGCAAATTGCCAACAACTTCCTAGCAACGTATATACACAGAGCTGCTAAGGGCAGTTACCAAAATAGAAACACAGTTTAACCGCCCTCAACTCAACACATTACCACTCATGTGAGTATGGTCCCTGCTACTTTCTATAATACTTAAAGGAAACCTGAACTGAAAATGAAAAGTCAAATTAAACACGGGAGGTGTAGTCTACTCCTCAATCTCTTTCTCCTTTCCCGCATCCTGTTTGTCCACTGTGATCAAGGGAATTATCCGTCCTCCATTTTGAAAATGGCCATTACCCCATAACAGCTTTCTAGTCAGCACACTGTTAAACTGTAACATCGCCCACTTGAGCAATAGGGAAACATAGACATTACTTGGCACATCAGTTGTCCTCTCAGCTATAACTGACAGCAACTGATAAATAACTGACAGCAACTGATATATTTCAGTTCTGACAAAATGTTTTCAGAACTGGAAGGGATCATTGTCAGAAGAAACTTGGGCGCCGCCAAGTTTAGGTTTATTTGGGTTATCTATTGGGTGATGCAAGTGCCCAAATTTCACCGTATAGCATGAAATTTGGGTGCCCACCTATAGTGAAAGTGCACATTACCCCCATTGCACTGCAGTTCTGCTTTGGGAAGCATTAATGTGCATTTTCCCAAGCATTTTTGCAATGCGGGGAAAATGTAAATTTTTTTACCCCTGCTTGAGGCTGGTTTCACACTACAAATTGGGAATAGCGTTGCAGTGCGGCACGCCCACCGCACTGCATCGCACCACCAAAAACAGGCCTTCAGGGAACACTGCGTCGATACATGGTGTTCCCTGTCTGGCATCTGTCCAAACAGGAAGTGACGCACGGTAAGTGCACGGAAACGTATTTTAAAAATATGCTTCTATGCAAGAACCCTGCGTCGCCATAGATAAACATGACTTTCGGTCCAACGCAGGTCGCCACAGGAGTCACACGTTAACGTAGGCATGCACTAGCATTAAATCGGGCACTCCTAGTGCAGCTTACTGAAGAAGTACATGGGAAGTATAAATTTCTCCATAGACTACAGTATCATTAGGCTGCGGTAGCACTGCATCAATGTGACGCACTGCCACACTATGAAACGGCCCTAAAGAAACAAGTGATGCAAGAGTGACCCCTTTTTGAATAAACACAGAACAATTACAGTGTTCAAGGAATATACTGTTCAATTCCACGCCAATTACAAAGACCGTGACAGCTATCTAATAAGCTCCCCATAAGAAACCCTTAAGGGCATTCTAACGACAGTTTCCCCGTGTGTACAGTCTGTCGGCAGGCAGAACGGCCGCCCTGTGGGCTGGTCTGATGACCCATCCTTTGAAGAGATCAGGCATGTTTACATAGCTTTACCTCTCTCTCAATTGTACCTGTTAAAGGGGAACTTCAGCCTAAACAAGCATACTGTCATTAAATTACAATAGTTATGTTAATTAAAATAGACAGGTAATATAATCTCTTACCCACCCTGTTTTAAAAAACAGGCAAATGTTTGATTTCATGAGGGCAGCCATCTTTTTGGTTGAAAGGAAGTGACAGGGAGCATGAGACACAGTTCCAAATGTCCTGTGTCCTGATCACCCTCCCAGTTGCTAGGCAACAAGAACTACAACATAGGAAATCCCATCATGCTTTGCACAGCATCAGGGGAAAAATGCCTGGGCAGTTTTCTTTGATGGGGCAGAGCTTAGCTTTTGTGCAGCTAAAATTAGGCTTAAGTAAGAAAAACAAAGTTCTAATACTGTGAAACTGTTAAAGAAACACCAAGCCTTTTCAGTGCTGCTGAGTAGATTTTTAGTCTGGAAGTTCACTTTAAGTAGCCCTAATGAGAAAAACACACTTTGCTAACCCTTCCAGTAACTTTTTATTAAGAACTTATTTCTTTATAAAGACTGTCAGGGATTGACTAATTCCTTTATTATAGTTTAATTTGGTAGTTTCATATTTTTCTCTAGTTATGGAAAAATACTTGTCATGTGTACCCTTTTTATTATATGGGCCTGCCTAATTTTATTTATTTATTGTATTTATAAAGCGCCAACATATTACGCAGCGCTGGACATTAGTTAAGGTTAATACAATATTTAGGGGTGACATACAGCAACATGACAATACAGGAATACAAGAAAAACCAGATGACGCAGCACAGTATAAGTATAAGGTAATGCTTAGTCAGGCACTGGATGGGAGCATGGAGATTAGGCAAGTTGAGTTCACTCAAATGCATAGCATGGGTGCACAGTAATGTAGGTGCATGATCAGGTAGGACACAAAAAGAGGAGGACCCTGCCCAAAGGCTTGCAATCTAGAGGGAGAGGTAGGGACACAAAAGGTAGGGGACCAGAATTCAGCTGCGAGTTTGGAGCTCTTGTGAGGGGTGGTAGGCCAGAGTGAAAAGGGGAGTTTTGAGGGCCTTCTTGAAGATGTTGAAGGAGGGGGCTGCCCTAATGGGTGGAGGTAGGAAGTTCCATAGTGTTGTTGCAGAAGTCCTGGAGGCATAGATGGGACTGGGTGATGCGGGGGGCGGTCAGGCGAAGTTCATTGGAGGAGCGGAGTGAGTGGCTAGGTGTGTACCTCTGAGTAAGATCGGAAATGTAGGTTGCACGGGTTTTGTGGACAGATTTGTAGGTCAGACACAGTATCTTGAATCTGATTCTAAACTGGATAGGAAGCCAGTGGAGGGATTCACAGAGGGGAGCCGCCGTGGTGGAGTGTTGGGAGGAGTGGATAACTCTGGTTGTCGCATTCGTGATGGACTGCAGTGGGGCTAATTGGGTCATAGGGAGACCAGGCAGAAGGGCATTGCAGTAGTCAAGGCAGAAAAAGATGAGGGCATGGATCAGGAGTTTGGTGGTGGTAGAGGTCAGGAAAGGGCATCTTGTAGATGTTACGGAGGTGGAAGTTGCAGGACTTTGTGAGGTTTTGGATGTGATGAACTTATGCTTTATAAAGTTAGCAATATTAAAAGCATTACTTCTCCACAATAGATTGTGAAGAAAAAAATCTTCACTAAACTTAAATAAAATTACAGTTGAAACTTCCATAGGTTGTTTAATCATCTTCCCTGATGCAGTCTTTTTTTCCCAGGGCTTACATATGCTGGAAAAGACACATTCCATGGTATAGTAAACCATAAATCTTATTAAACCTTATACAGAATGCCTGTCCAGAGAGACCACAGCTCAAGAGGTGAATCTGAGAGGAGGTTGTTGGTAAGTGCAAGCGAGGACGCAAAAGGTCAAGACTTTGACTGAAAGAAATATTACTGTTGACAAGAAAGTTACACAGAGAGAAACACAGGAGAAAAAAGTATTTATAACTGTAAATTAGGACTGGCTGCTGAAGTATCTGCCTGTAAAAAGCACATTGCTCTGGAGACACACACTGCGGAAAGGGAAGGAGGGAAGTGTTTTATAAGTATATGGAGGTGGATTATTACTTAAACTGGTTCTCAAGCAGTAATGATTCACTAGCGGAAATGTTGCTGAAAAAGGTACAGTAGTAAAACAAACCCACAAAGGAAAACTGTGTGAGGCGAGAAGGAAATGGAAGATGGAATTACAAGATTTGTGTTAACGTAAGCAGTAAGGTAAGACGTCTCGTGTTAAATATGGTAGTTATGTGTAGTACATGTGCATAATTACACGGGACAGTCCAGCAATGTCAGCAAATATTCATATGGTAATTGCAAGCGGCATGTTACTTTACAACGCATGCAAAAATAGCGCTTGATTATGTTCCCTGAATTTAAGTAGCTGGCCTTATTAGCATTATTTGTAGATTTTATGCCTTTAGCCCGTAAACACAAAACTGTTTGAATTAAATGTGTGCTAGTTATGGGATTAAATCAAATACTAATAAATTGTATTTAAATAAAAATAAATCATCAAAAAAATGTACCCCTGCATAAAATCCTCATAGATTTGTTTAGAGAATTAATGTGCCCACACTGCCCACCTTTGTAGCCTGAAGAACCCACTCGGAGTCTATAATCACTTCTAATGCTAATTATTGAACCTTTAGAATCTTAGGCTGATGCAGCGTTCATTATTAAGCCTTCCCCTCTCTGATCAATAACAGAATAACAGAACAAAAAATGCTGAAAGTAAATTCAAGCACCTTTCAATAAAAAAAAAAAAAAAAAAAAAGTCATGAACTGAAAAGCATTAAACAAAAGCAAATTATCCACCTTGTCTTGTTTCTGCATTTTTTATCTGATGTCAGAGAGGAACTGTACTGAAAATAACATAATGAATAAAACTGCTTATCTTTTACAAAAGTAATTTATAGATTATTTAGTCAGTGCTGGCCCGTTGTAAACTCTTTCCTCTCCCTGACTTACATTCTAAAATTCATCACAGGTGGCGACATCTTTAGTTCTGCCAGGTGATCTGTATGAAATGTCTGTCACCGAGAGTTTAACGCGCGGAGGGAGAAATTGCTTGCTTGGCAGTTGGAAAAAAGCCACAACACAAAAAGATTCACAGGTAGCAAGCTGTCAGGACCAAGGTCATAACATCACATCGTTGGAGGGGTTTCACCATAATTTCAGCCATACAGACAACCCCCCAGTGATCTATTCAAAAAAGGTAAAGATTTCTTGTGGGAAAGGAGGTATCAGCTACTGATTGGAATGAAGTTCAAACCTAATTTAAAGTTCCTCTTTAAATTGTATGTGAAACTGTAGACTTTGTCTGTAATTTTGTATGTCACAACATATTGTATCTACCTGTAGTCCTGACTCATGTTAGTTATAGTATTACCTTGCCACCATATTCCCTCATAGCCAGCATTTTATATTAGTGAACTTACTGTACACATCCTTACTAATCCTTGGTCTTTGCCTTTAGAGCATATCAGGTCCATAGAGAATCAGAGTGAGAGGGTCATAGTGTTTGCCAATACTAGAGCAAACCAGAGCCATAGTGAACAATAGTCTTTGCCCACACTAGAGAGCATGCTGCAATTTAATGCACTATTTCAATGCACTAAAGAAGGCTCTTTTAGAGAAGAGGAGAGGGGGATGGGGAGGTAGTGGTGGTGGGTGATGGAAGTGAGTCAAGAGAGTTCAGTGATGTGACCGCTGAGCAGGGCCGGCCCTAGACTATTTGCCACCTGAGGCAAAAAAAAAATTCCGCCGCCACCCCCCCCCCCCCCCCGGTGGGGGGCGCGCTCTGGGGGGCCGCCGAGCTGGAGGGGTAGCTGGCAGGACGGGGGTATTGGGCCTAGCGTAGGGGAGGGGGTCGTACCCCCCCTCCCTCGCCTGGGTCCACCGAACTGCGCTACCCTCCAGCCTTAAATACAAGCGGCCGCTATGTGTAAGAGGCACGGGCGGGTAGGACTCACCTCTTCCTCGTTCCAAGCGTGCGCTCCACTGACGTCACTTCCTGCAGCATTGCAAGGCCCAATACCCCCGTCCTGCCAGCTACCCCTCCAGCTCGGCGGCCGGCTCCCCGCACCCACGGACGGGCGGGTGCCGCCCCTGGAATTTTGCCGCCTGAGGCAAAAGTTTCACCCCGCCTCATGAGCGGGCCGGCCCTGCCGCTGAGGGAAAGAAGCTGTTCCTGTGCCTTGAGGTCCAGGTATAGATGGACCGATATCTCAGGCCTGAATGGAGCCGACCGAAGAAGCGGGAGCCCGGGTGTGAGGGATCGTTTGCGATCCGCAATGCTCTGGAACGCAGTCTGGTGTCATGGAGGAGGTTCAGAGACGGCAGTGGTTTGCCGATGATTTTCTCTGCTGATCTGATGATGACCCTCTGTAGTTTGTGTCTGTCACTGGCGGAGGAGCCAGCGTACCAGACCAGGATAGAGGAACAGAGGACAGATTCGATTGTGGCTGAGTAGAAGCTTGTCAGAAGTTTCTGGTCCATACCGAACTTCCTCAGTTGGTGAAGGAAGAATAGTCTCTGCTGGGCTTTCCTCTGGGTGAGGGGTAGGGAACCTATGGTTCGGGAGCCAGATGTGGCTATTTTGATGGCTGCATCTGGCTCACAGACACATCAGTAGCAATTGACTCACTAAGCTGCACTGCTCAAGCAGCGTAGCTTATTATTATTGATTTATAATTATTATTATTATTATTGATTTATAAAGCGCCAAAATATTCTGTGGTCCTGTACATATACTATCCTACCTAATAAAGTACAAGTGTCCCTGTGTCTGTCCCTGTGTCAGTGATTTTGCGCTGCTGCGCATGTCAAGCACTGACAGCTGTCGGGACAGGGCAAGACAGCAGGCTGCCCGGGCGGGCGGGCGTGTGTGCGAGCGCATTGCGGGCTTGCACGGCGGGGAGCACAACGTGCACGCACGCGCATGTGCGCTCTGATGCTGCGTTGAGGACTGACCTAGAGCCCGTTTTCAAACGGGCTTTGGTCACCTAGTATATGTATATTTTCAAAGTAGGCACGCTACTGCTGTAGCGTGCACTACTAACTTGCTTGCGCTTTCCCTAAAACTAAAAGCCCCAAAACGCCCCCGCCCTGGACCCTGTCAGGTCCATTGATTTTGTGGGAGGAAATCCCTGCACTTTGATTAGCCCAACAGGCTGCCTGTCACTTTGACAGTGTTGGTCTTACACAAAATGCACACATTTACTTGTATTTAGTTTGAAACATATTGTATGGCTCTCATCGAACTAAATATTAAAATATGTGGCGTTTGTGGCTCTCTGAGCCAAAAAGGTTCCTGATCCCTGCTCTGGGTGGAGGTGGTGTTGGCCTTCCACCTCAAGTCGTTGGAGATGGTTGTGCCCAGGAGACGAGCGCAGGGGACTTGTGCGACTTCCGTGCATAGGCAATACACTTTAAGTTTTTAATGTTACTGAGAGAACGATTGACACAAGCTCTCTGAAAGTATATTTATTTAAACAGTTTTATACCTTAGACAAGTTTGTCAGGGCATACCACAGTGCTTTTGCATTTCATAGCAGTAATGCAACTAAAATTTACAGTCCATTAACCTTACCATACTGCAAGGAAACATGTGTATTAGTGCCAGGCTGACAGCCATTAAAAATATTCCAACAGGTTTTTAGTCTCTGGAAGGAAAATGGAGCATCCACAGGAAACCTACACAGACTGAGGCAATCCATGTAAACTTCTTGGAAACAGTACTGCCATATGGGGATTGATCTCAACACACCGGTATTGGTAGAAAAGGCTGTTAGCCACTCAGTCACTATGCTGTAAAAATATCTTAAACTAAACTAGGAAACCTACACAATGCTGCATAAAGTGTGTATAGAATTGCTGCCTTGTGCCTAAAAATGTTTATAGAGCCAAGCTTGCTTTAAAACACAATATATTAAGATGTGCAAAGGAAAACAGTTCAATGTGCTAACCAATCAGAATCTAATTGTCAGGTGAGCGAATAAATCCAATGGGCAATATCACTACTTTAGCTCAAGACTTTATATGTTTATAAATAAGTCACAAAACGATTTGCTGATCACGAGACTAAACCTGAATCTACTCCTAAGTACATAAAGGTAGTTGTGATGAGCCAACATGAAAAGCAGTGGATTGCTATGAGATTAGTTCTTACCCAGGGGAGAGAATACTGTACGGACCTGGCACATCTAAGAGCATCTGAGCAGTGAGAGGAAATTGTGTTTGCTATGTTGTGCTATTTGTACAAATAAATTGCGAATCACAGTGGAATATTCTTAGCTCCTTTATCCCCAGATGGGAACCTACCTGAGCAGAATACCAGATAAGGCTGCATTTAGCTTTGTTTTCCTAGCATACACCTCAGCTGCTGCTACTCTGGATACTCTGCAGCAGCTACAGCAGTTGTTTGAGCTATATGCCAGTGGCACATTATATACTGGGAAAAAAATCAACAAGGCAAACTTAGCTTAGAAGGCTGTGACAAGGTTAGGTATCATGTTGTGAATATCTTAAGGTGAGAGAGGCACTGCAGGTGTCCAAGGTGCTGTGTATAGTATATTCTTATGCCTCAGGAGAAGAAGAAATACTTCATTTCACGGTTTGTAGATAGAACCCCCTGTGATTGGCTTGGAGGGAGCTTTAGATGATCTACACAAACTTCTATTGATGCGGGATTACTGTGAGATGAAAGGGGGCTTAGAGAGAAAGAGATGGAGAGAAACTTGTATTTACTCAACCCATGGGCTGTTTATTGTTCTGATACTTAGTACGATTCCTCCTTCACCTATACACTTTTCATTATGGATGAGTCAGCTGTTGCTCCCATTCCAGATAAGGCATTTTCAGGCCCATTCATAAAAAAAACATGTTTAACAGATAGCAATGGTCTCAAATAATTGTTCATGTTGTCAAGCCACAATACTTGAGCAGTTTATTAAATACTGTACATAGACATTTCGGGCTTGATTAGTAAGTTAGTGCATAAGGGAAAAAACACATTGAACAAAGTACAATACAAATAGAACATATAATTTAATGAAAAACAAAATACAATTAATGCTCTAAAAGCAGAAAATGAATAGAAAACATAAAAGGATTAATTTGATTTTATACTACGGCATATTTACACATTACTTCAAGACAAATTATCAGATTGCATTGTAATTAAGTAATTATTGAACAAACAAAGTAGAGAAAGTAATAATGAGTAGCAGAGGTAAGAGTACATTTTCAGTAGCTTCAAAACCATTTATAATATTCTTCCTAATAGTTGTATACTGTGTTTAATGCTTTAGACTATAGATTCAATTTGAGTTTTACCCCGCTTTAAGTAGATAGTGTTCTTAGGTAAATCCCAGGCTAATTGTCAATGGAGAAAAAAAAACTCTAGGATTACAAAACCTTAGTATGGTGGTTTATATGAGGTACTAAAATAATAATTGTGTAGTGAGCATCAACTTGAATACTGAAACAATTACCATGTATCATTTGACATATATGAGCAAGATTGTTGTTTAGCAAATATTAAAAACTGCACGTGATCATGCTTTCTTTTATGACTCCACATAAATACTATACAAATTCTGAGAAGGTGAAATATATACAATGACCATCAAACAAAATATCCATTTTAGACTTGCAAATGTGCGCTATACAGGTAGCATAGCAAATACACAGCAAGTACACTCTCTTTCCAGGTGTGCGGCCAAAAGGGAAGGACTTTGGAGTCTGTGAAGGACCTATCTGTCAAAGACACAAAGTTAAAGGATACCCGAGGTGACAAGTGACATGATGAGATAGACAACAATAACAATAATATTTATATAGCGCTTTTCTCCCTGGGGACTCAAAGCGCTGTGACCCTGCATTATGCAGTCTCAAAGGCTAGGGAAAAGAGGTGAGTTTTTAGCCTTTTTTTAAAGCTGTCCAGAGAGGGAGCCTCTCGTACTGATTGTGGAAGTGAGTTCCATAGAGTAGGGGCTGCGTAGGAAAAGGCCCGAGCACCAAATGTTAAGTGTACCCTGGGAATAACCAGCTTCATCTTGTTGGCAGAGCGGAGGGTGCGTGGAGGGGCATAAAGTTCCAATAGATCTGCTATGTATTTGGGTCCCATGTGGTGTAGAGCCTTGAATGTCAGCAGGCAGATCTTAAAATTGATTCTCCATTTTACTGGTAACCAGTGAAGAGTTTGCAGTACTGGGGTGATGTGTGAGCTGCGGGGGGCATTGGCTAGGAGTCTGGCTGCAGCATTCTGTACTAGCTGTAAGGGGCGCAGAACCTTTTCTGTAGAAACATGTGTATGTACATGTGTATGTTCTGTAGAAACATAGACATGTGTATGTACAGTGCCTAGCGCACAAATAACTATGCTGTGTTCCTTTTTTCTTTCTCTGTCTGAAAGAGTTAAATATCATGTATGTAAGTGGCTGACTCAGTCCTGATTCAGACAGGAAGTGACTACAGTGTGACCCTCACTGATAAGAAATTCCAACTATAAAACACTTTCCTAGCAGAAAATGGCTTCTGAGGGCAAGAAAGAGATAAAAAGGGGAATTTCTTATCAGTGACGGTCACACTGTAGTCACTTCCTGTCTGAGTCAGGTCTGAGTCAGCCACTTACATATCTGATATTTAACTCTTTCAGGCAGAGCAAGAAAAAAAGGAACACAGCATAGTTATTTGTGTGCTAGGCACTGTACATACACATGTCTATCTCATCATGTTACATGTCACTTTGGGTATCCTTTAAGCAGTGTATACAATTGTGAATACTTTTAGCTTTCATAATAAAGTTAATAATATTGATTTTCTCAAATTAAAACAACACGATATCTCCCGTGTTCCATACCATTCAAAAGAATGCCTACATGGTGAATTAATTTTGTATGACTGCTCTTTTTGCTAACTAAAAATGAGCAAAGTCTTAAAAACATTCTACGAAGTGAGTTTTCTAGTTCACAAGGTGCTGATGCACTAACTTTCAGTAAAGTGTCCATGTGCAAACAATGCATTGCAATTTTACCATTACTAACGCCAGGGGAATATACGTTTTGCGCAATTAGCACAACATGTGTTAGCATTGTAAGGCACATGTTGATATGGTAACACATCTTATGCTACTTAAGTAGCATACCGTATGTTACCATAGGAACTCAATCACATGCCTGCACACAGCAACTTTACCGAAAGTTAGTACATCAGGCACTATGTCAGTTACATACTTGATCCACTGATGAAGAACACAAAATGGGAGTAGCCCCCCAATGTAGTATGCACAGGGTAAATGTAGGTTGCCGCCTCACATTTTGTATTTGTATTCTCTTGTATTTGTATTCTCCTTTACATTCACACCCCCCCCCCCCCCCCCCCGGTGTCTTCTGTGATAATTATCCATTGGTCATTTCTCTGGCAGGGTACCCAACCTATCCTGAAGAGGATGCCCAAACAGCGTGGAGACAGAATTCTACTCCTCCCTAATACTGTTTGTAAAATACTACACTATCTTGCACTCTTATTGTTTTCTGTTCTTTTTTTCCCCACTTCCGAGGTTTGTCCCTCGAATGTCATCAACTGGACACCCCTCATAACTGGTGAAGAAGTTACTGTTATAACAGTATGAGCACTGGCTCCCAAACCTGAGATTCATTTTCTTTATTATCTTGCCTGCAGTCACTATTTAAACCAATGTCAATGTAAAAGAACAAGAGTGCAGACAATTAAAGAGGCACTGCAACAGCAAATAGTAGAATATAATACTATAATACTTTACTTAAGATGCCCAATTTTATGTTAATTATCTGGTTTTATCACCAGAAACACTTCCTAAATATATATATCGCTGTATATTTCTATGCAACCTCGCTCTTCTAGTGATGTTTAGCCTAGGCTATTTAGTTATACAGCTATCTACCCCAGTGCGCTGTGGGAGAAAACAAACATTCTGCAGTGATGCTCCATGCCAGCAGTAAATATGTTGCCACCAGTTGTAAATTTAAGAATGTAAATCAGGGAGAGGAAAGATATTTACAATGGCTAAACATCAACTAAAAAGTGTATAAATAAATACTGCAAAATATATGCAATTTTCATCATGAAGTTGCATGCAGTAAAGTTCCTCTTTATAGCAAACCTGAAATCAAAATTAAAAGTCAAAATAAACTTACACAAACATACTTACCTTCCATGTAGTCTAGACATTAATCTCTTTCTCCTCTCCTGCTTCCTATTTGTCCACTGAGATCAATAGAATTCTCCGCCCTCCATTTTAAATATGGCCATTAACCCATAACAGCTTCCCGGTCTGTACTCAAGTTCGTCCGCTTGAGCCGTAGAGAAACATGGACCTTACCTTGCTCATCAGTTGTTCTTTCAGTTATAACTGACTGCAACTGATCTGTAACTGACAGCAACTGATATATTACAGTTCTTACAAAGTCTTGTCAGAACTGGAAGGAATCGTTAGAAGAGGAAAATGGTGAGCTTCTGAGAGGAACTGACGGTGAGGTAAGTATGTAATATTCATTTGCAGGTACATCATGTGTTTATTTTAAATAATTTTACTTGGTTCAGGTTCCCTTTAACCATTTATGCCCCCTGGACGTGATTGTCATGTCCAGGCGGCTGCTGTAGCGCTGCTGCACACTTCTGCACGCTCCCGTGCACGATCGCACACGGACGTGTTGTCCCCCGTTAGCCTGGAGATCAATGAATGGGAACATAGTTCACATTCATTGATCTAAGTCCCTGGTAGAAAGACCGACAGCTTCTTATCAGAAACCGCCGTCTTTCTGATTAAAAAAAAACGTTTCCCTGCCCCCTTATGCTTCCTGGAACCGTTCGCTTCCAGGAATAATTTTTTTTTTGACTGTGGCCATCCTGTGGCCAAATAATAAAACTACATTTACATACATTTTTAATGAAATAAACACACAGTATTACATTTAAAATGAACTGTTTACCTCCCACACCAAAAATTACCCAAATAACATTTTTAATGAAAAAAAATTACAATTAAAAAAACAACCCCCCCCCCCCCCATAATTAGTTACCTAAGGGTCTGAACTTTTTTAATATGCATGTAAAGATGGTACATTATGAAAAAAAAAATTAATTATAAGCTTGTAAATAGTGATGGACGCAAAACTGAAAAAATGCACCTTTATTTCCAAATAAAATATTGGTGCTATACAATGTGAAAGAGACATCATTTAAATGGTGTAATAACTGGGACAAATGGGCAAATAAAATACATAGGTTTTAATTACGGTAGAATGTATTATTTTAAAGCTATAATGGCCGAAAAACTGAAAAATAATGTTTTTTTTTTCAATTTTTTTCTTAATATTCCTATGAAAATGCATTTAGAAAAAAATAATTCTTAGCAAAATGTACCACCCAGAGAAAGCCTAATTGGTGGAGGAAAAAACAAGATATAGATAATTTCATTTTGATAATTAGTGACAAAGTTATTGGCGAATGAATGGGAGGTGAAAATTGCTCTGATGCATAAGGTGAAAAATACCAGTGGGCTGAAATGGTTAAAGATTTTGGTAACATTCAAAATTGGCTGCAATGTAGGAAATATTGTGATTACAAGGTTACCATTTTGCTACTTGACAGAATTATGAATTGTAGTGCTGAAATCTCACCTTTCAGTCCCTTTACTCTCGTTTATTTAAGTAGAGCTTTCTACTGCCGTCTGACATCTGGTCAGGCTGTGAATGTGGGGAGCTCAAGTTCCTGCAGGGAAAGTTCATGAACCTTGAAATGCAGTTTCAAAATAGTTAGAAGTCCAAAGGACTCATTTATTAATACACTTAATAGGGAAAAGGTAATTGGTTTACTTGATGAACTGAGTAAGAATAAAGGATTGCAGGGTATACACAGTACTTTGTGCTAACCGTTACATTCATCTAAAGTTATAATTAGTACTTAAAGCAGCAAGTCCGGTAGTGTAACAGCAATGACAAGTAACTGTGATGCTTATATGCCTAATGGGATATTTGTATTGGTGTAAATAGTCTGCAGCTACTTTAAAGGCAATCTCCTGGGGCTTCGCTGCAAACTATAAAGCTAAAGACTGTTGATTTTATAAAAAGCATCAAACTGCCTACAGTTATTTCGGTTTTTATTCCTCGCTGGAGTGTTATCAAAGAGTTGCAGATTTTCTTTAGTGATGGGCTTTGCAATTCTTTGTATGCTGGCAAGTAATTCCTTTAGCAAAATGTCTATACCAATTTACTCTGCAGGTTATAAGGATGAAAAATATTCTGAAAACGGTAAAAAAAAGGAATAAACTTTCCTATATTTGTACTTATACTGAACCCGCCATCATGCAGCAAACCTAATCCTGAACACATAGGCCTCGATTCATAAAGCATTTCCGCATGAGGAAATGCAGAAAGCCGCTCGCTTTACCGACCACACAGCAAAATATGTATTCATAAAGGCTTTTTCCGCATGAAAAGCCGACATCCACGAGCAGAGTGATCAATCACCGCCTTGCGCGGTGATTATCACAGCAAAAGTAACAAATGTCAATTCATAAAGATTAGAGGTAGCGGTATGCGGACGGGTATTACCGCTACCTCTGATGTGGCGAGAAGCGTGCGGAATCCGTTGCAGTGAATGGGACAGACCTCCCAAGCAGCTGCAGAGAGAACACCGCACGGAGGGATTCCGCCTGCTTCTCCTGTTTCCGCATGCGTAGAACAGCCTAACGCCTGCCTACAGCGGAGTATCTCCGCACGCCTGTCACAACTAGCTAAATTTTTATGAATTACCTCCCTGAAGGCGGAAATACCGACAGCGGTGTTTCCCCGCTCGACTTTCCCCGCTCGCAGGCACTTTTATAAATCGAGGCCATAGTGTGGCACAAAGGCAAAGTAGCCATCATCCATAATTTTTATTACAAAGATGTTGCTTTATTTCTCTAAAAGAAAATGTTTGGTTACCTTTTTCCCACATTTTTACTTAAAGCGGACCCAAACCAAAAAATGTTATAATTAAAAATATTTAGTTGCACCACTCTGACACATACAAAGATAAATAAACACTCCTTCAAACCTATGATCATTTCAGTGCATGCTTTTCACTCTTCTCTTTTCATAACTAGGGTTATACAGGTGGCAGCCATTAGCAATTCCTCCATTGCCGGACACCATCTACTCCACCAGTTTGCCGGAAAGATCCTGGCAAAATTTGAAAGGAAGGGAGGGGTTCCTCCAATAAATGTAAAATATTTTATATTTGTCATCATGCAGCTGAAAAAAGGCTGCTATTTATTATTATAATTTAGAAAATAGATTTTATTTCTGAAATCTTGTATTTTTAATTTGGGTCCACTTTAACTGTTTTCAATGTGTAAGGAGATTAGCTTGCAGGAGTGTTGGGTTTAATGAGCTCAGCTGCTCTCTTATTTAAAGGAGAACTGTAGTGAGAGGTATATGGAGGATGGAGGCTGCCATATTTATTTCCTTTTAAGCAATACCAGTTGCCTGGCAACCCTGCTGATCCTCTGCCTCTAATACGTTTAGCCCCAGACCCTGAACAAGCATGCAGCAGATCAGGTGTTTCTGACATTATTGTCAGATCTGACAAGATTAGCTGCATGCTGGTTTCTGGTGTTATTCTGCAGGCAGATAGCTCAGGAGGGCTGCCAGGCAACTGGTATTGCTTAAAAGGAAATCAATATGGCAGCCTCCATATACCTCTCACTACAGTTCTCCTTTAAATGGTAAGCCAGAGTTCAGTAAACACAAAGGATATTCACAGTGTGGACCTATGGTCAAGGTGTTGGTCAAAAACTAACATTGGGACTGATCTATGTTGCTTCTTCTCCAAAACAACAGTTCTGGTTTCCAAGCTGGTGTGTGTAACATTCACATTTAAGATTACATTATTTTAAAATGTGCATGGGCACGTGAGAACACAATTTCACCATAAGCTTGGAAGTCAGTGGGCATGAAAAAATACAAAGTACAAAGTAATATGTACAAAGTACATAAGACATTTCCTAGAGCAAAACTGAAGAGTCCTTAAAGAGACCATGTAACATACAAAAAACCTCTGGAGGATACTTTCCCCGTCTTCTGTAGCTTGGGAGAATCCTTTGCTTGCTTCCCCGAAACTGCCTCAACAAATCCTGACAAGTGGTGTGCCTGCGAGGCCATAGTCTACCTACTGCGATCCGGCAGAGACGCAGTAGCGATTCTTCATTCGGGCCAAGGCGAGAAAAAGCCGAGCCCGAACATATCCACTGTACTGCGCAGGCGCAGAGGACTTGCGTCTGCGCAGTAAAGCGGATACGATCAGGCTCGGCTATTTCCACCTTAGCCTGAACGAAGAGTCGCTACTGCGTCTCTGCCGGATTGCAGTAGGTAAATATTTATGCCGCTGTTTGGGGGGTCGCAGTGCTGGATTTCCGGGACAGCAGAGGACAGAGAAACCTCATTAGAATCCAGAGGCTTCCCCCTCCCGAGGTAAGTATCCCCCAGAGGGTTTTTTTTTAAAATTAAAGAGTAACCAAGCAGCTCAGGGTGACCCAAACTACTAGGAATGAATAGGGGGATAAAAGGAACCAAAAAGCTCTCCTACTAAAAAAGCAAAGCTTGGTGTAATTGCCTTCTTAAAACAGAAGGAAATTTGCAATAATTCAGTTATAAGTGAACATTTGTGGTTACCCACAATGCCCTACTGAATATGCAAATTATCCCTTTTCGCCCTTGTGAAGCCAAGCAAGCATCCAGAACCGCTGGTTTATAGCAAGCATATAGCTTTGAGTTTTACACAGCCACATCAAACCCACATGTAGACAGCCTGTTTCAGACTTTGGGTCCTCATCAGTACATGGCAGGGATTGATAAGGCTGTATGAAATAGGGCTTGGATGAGAACAACAGAGTAACCAAGCAGCTCAGGGTGACCCAAACTACTAGGAATGTATAGGGGGATAAAAGGAACCAAAAAGCCCTCCTACTAAAAAAGCAAAGCTTGGTGTAATTGCCTTCTTAAAACAGAAGGAAATTTGCAATAATCCAGTTATAAGTGAACATTTGTGGTTAACCATAATGCCCTACTGAATATGCAAATTATCCCTTTTTGCCCTTGTGAAGCCAAGCAAGCATCCAGAACCGCTGGTTTATAGCAAGCCTATAGCTTTAAGTTTTACACAGCCACAGCAAACCCACATGTAGACAGCCTGTTTCGGACTTTTGGTCCTCATCAGTACATGGCAGGGATTGATAAGGCTGTATGAAATAGGGCTTGGACGAGAAAAACAGAGTAACCAAGCAGCTCAGGGTGACCCAAACTACTAGGAATGTATAGGGGGATAAAAGGAACCAAAAAGCCCTCCTACTAAAAAAGCTGTGTAAAACTTAAAGCTATAGGCTTGCTATAAACCAGCGGTTCTGGATGCTTGCTTGGCTTCACAAAGGCGAAAAGGGATAATTTGCATATTCAGTAGGGCATTGTGGGTAACCACAAATGTTCACTTATAACTGAATTATTGCAAATTTCCTTCTGTTTTAAGAAGGCAATTACACCAAGCTTTAAATTAAAGGTTTTATTTCAATATGGTGCTCACAGCTGTGCGTATAATTGTGTTTATATGGGAAAAATAGTCCAGCGATACAAAGCCCCCAGCAGGTGAAGAAGGGGTTTATGCAGATGGTTTACAGATGGTCATATACTAGGCAGTAGATGTGCATGATAATCCAGATATATCATGCCACCAGCAGGTAGGATAGGATAAAACACAACTCTAAACAATATACTTCACAGTTCAGTACACCTCTAATAAAGCAAGTACCATATTTTTTAGACTATTTAACATTCTGGACTAGGCACCTTCTGCACCTAGGTTTAAAGGCCAAAACTCAGAAAAAAAAATAATAAACCTGGTGCGTCTATAGTGCAGGAGCGTTTTATGGTCCTTTGCCTTACTCTGTCCAGCTACACTACACTAATCCCTCCTGGCCCCACCAGTTACATTATACTACATACTACAATACACTAATCCCTGCTGCACCACCAGCTAGGCTACACAACACTACACTAACACTATACTGCATAACAATACACTAGCACTACTCAACACACTATACTACACTACCACTTCCACTACACAACACTACACTAACACTATACAACACAACACTACACTAACACTATGTAAACAATGAATTAACACTACACTACACTTTACTACACTGACACTTTCATACTGCACCTGATCCTGCCGCCACTCTCTTTTCCCTCTCATGGAGGCAGGCATCTCTTCTTCTTTTGCTGCAGCCTGAAGGACACTGAGGCCGCCTCAGCTCCTCCATGTTTCCTGCCACCGCCGCGCTCCTCTTCCCCCTCTCTAGTGATCTTAAATTACGGTAAACAGGTTCCTCTCACTGCAGCCAGTGGAACACTGCAGCTGCCTCAGCTACTCCAGATCCTTCATGATTCTTTCCACGCATATTGTCACACATGACGTGCGGCGCACATGCAGCGATGTGGTTACAGTAACAACCACTATGCTCCAGTACGGAAGACGGAAGTATGGAGGAAATGGAGGATCTGGAGAAGGCAAAGAAGCTGAGGCGGCCACAGTGTCCCACTGGCTGCAGGAAGAGGAGCCTGTTTAACTGAAGACTATCAGAACGAGGGGGAAGAGGAGCGCAGTAGTGGCAGAAAGTACAGAGGACATGGAGGACCCGGAGAAGCTGAGGTGGCCACAGGAGGAGGAGAAGAGGAGCCTGTTTACTTGAAGATGACCGGAACGAGGGTGAGAGGAGCACAGCACTAAATGGGTAAGTGCTCCCTGCACCCTCTGCACCTATTTTACCGTATCTTCAGAATACAACAGGCACCCACTTTTTCCCAAGTTTTGTCTTATAGTCTGAAAAATATATAAGTATTCTAATTGTTGAAAAATATTAGTTTTATAATAATTTTCTAAAACAATAACATAAGGAAGGCCATGAAAACGTTTACAACCTCTTCCTGCAGCTGCTCAGTGTATTAACAAAGATGTTGCCTTATCTTATATTCATTGGTTTGAGAATGCCCAATAATACAGAATAGCCAGGAAGGTAATAATGGACAAATGGAAAACAATAACACCCTCTTCATTAAAAGACTGAATTAATTGAACTGAGATTTTTTTTATTTAGCACAGATGTTGATGAATCATCAGAATTTGCAAACCAAAAAATTATAATCAGAGCAAAAGTATTTGGAAAACTGCAAATCAAAAAGGCTAACAAAATATAATGCCTATATAATCACTAATTAAAAAAACAACAACAAAAAACTCAATGAATAAAAAAGCGTAACACATCCTTGTATTTAGAATTCATTCCAAATACTAATATCCATACGTCTTGTACTGTTTTATTTGTTTACTTGTTGTCATTTACTGACCTGAACCATTTCAATCTCCTTTTTTTATTACTTGCTAATTAATAGTATAAATGCTGTAGTTGCATGTGGGAACACAGCACTAAAGACTGTGTAACCTTGCTCAAGCAATCGCAATAATGCTGATGTCTGCACACACAAAAAAAGAACATTAATTTATTGATTACAAGGAACTGTGTATGTGATTTCTCGTGCTATATCTATCTCCGAGGCTATGCTCCAGCTTAAAGGACAACTGTAGTGAGAGGTATATGGAGGCTGCCATATTTATTTCCTTTTAAAGGGACTCCGAGCTCAGAAAAAAAAGGAAAGTTGTACTCACCAGGGGCTTTTTCCAGCCCAGTGCTGGTCGGGAGGTCCCACGCCGGCGTCCTGGCTCCTCTTCTTCACCCCGCTCCGGAATGGCTGGCAGGCCGCAGCCCGGGCGACACTCTCCCGAGTGTCGGGCTGCTTCTTCCGCATATGACGCGGATTACGTCACACGCCGGCCGCCTCGCGTCATCACGGCGGCCGGCGTGAAAGTACTGCGCATGCGCGAACAATATGAGTTGCCTGGCTATCATGCTGATCCTCTAATACTTTAAGCCATAGAAACTGAACAAGCATTTGCAGATCAGATGTCTCTGACATTATTGTCAGATCGGTGTGACAAGATTAGCTGTTTCTGGTGTTATTCACACACTACTGCAGCCAAAAAGATCTGCAGGACTTTCAGGCAACTGGTATTGCTTAAAAGGAAATACATATGGATCCTTCATTTACTTCTCACTTCAGTTGTCTTTTAAGCACCTAAGAGAGTTATCAGACAACAAAGAGTTGGTGAGTTAGTCTTCAGCCTTCACAATCACTGTGACAAGTGATACAAGCAGACTGTTACATTAGCATAGATATGTCCAGCACAGATCAGCATAATAATACTTAATAGCCAAGAAGTTAATAATAGATAAATGGACTACTAGAAGATCTAACCAGTCAATACTTGAAATAAGGCCAGAGTGTTTAATACAAGGGCTGATACTACTGTTAATACTCACATACTTTGATTGCATAATGAGAAGACTGGATTTTTGGGGGCGGGGCCAGTTCTAGACTTTTTGCTGCCTGAGGCAAATTTGTGAGGATGCGCCCCCCCAACCCTCACCCGATTTGGAATAATCGTACAGCACCCGCCAATTTACTCTGCTTCATTTAATGTTCTCACATGACATGCTGCAGCTCAACACAATAGCCCACTGGCTGGCTGTGAGTCTGTGAGTCTCGTTCTCTTCCTACTCTGACTGCATGCTGTTAGTGTAAACACAGTACAGAAATGCTGTCCCTGTAATCTCTGCGCCTGATGCAAATGTTTCATCTTGCCTCATGAGAGACCCGACGCTGCTTTGGGGAAATCCTTGATGCTTGGAAAAATTGATGGAAAAAGAAGAAAAGGACTGCAGAGGCTAAGATGGATAGAAAGCGTATGAGAAGCTATAAACATGCTTATGCAACAGCTGAAAGAAGACAGAGACGTCTGGTGTGCAAAAGAACATATGGCCACGAGGAGTTGGAGCTGACTAAATGGATGAGGAGGCGGAGGACTACATTTAAGTAGAAACATGAAGTCTCTATAATTTCCATCCCCCCCCCCCCCCCCCTTTTCAACTTTCTTCACACAGGCACAACTTTTTTCCTTTGTTGCTTTTCGTCCAAACCAGGATCAATCCCCAGATAATACATTTTATAATAATGTGATAAGTAATATTATTAACTTTTACTTATTGTTTATTTTTTCTTAAGTTAGATTGAATATGGCAGGCGTGCTGCAATTTCCTTTTAATTTTCAAGAACATGATAGAATGTGTTTCATTCTATACCTGATTTCATATTTTCTAACCAAAGGTCATTTTTTTCATTTATAAAAGTATTTAGTATAAATGTTACCAACTCAGAGCTGCATACTAAGCACAAAGCTATGGTTTGTCATAAACAATAGAACTAATTTCTTATGCACAATCCAATATTGCACGCGCAGACACAATATACCATTGAAGGTAAAAAAAAAAAATACTTTTTTTCATCTATTTTCTTATAGCAGTTTTGTAGCTTCTAGATTACTGTAATGGTGTACATAAATCCCCTCGACTGCATGCAATACACATAATTATAAGAACTAAATCATACTGCTATCTACAGCAGGTTTATCTTTCTTATATGCACTTTGTTTATATATAGGACAATATTTCTTATAGAAGTGAAAACGTGCTGGAACTGTTTGCCGTGGTCAACTAGTATTAATTTGAAAATTTTAGCAAAATGTCAGTAAAACAAAAACTGAGACCTGGAATATGGAACACAATGAATGAGATTTGTAACCTTTACTAGTTTACTCATGTTGCACTTGCCATTTCTATCTTCATCACAGTTGATAAACTGTACTGTATACTCATCCGATAACCTAAGCTAATCCGATAACCTAAGCTACATGGGTGAAAGATACTCAATGTATAGTATTTAAAGCATACCAGAAGTGGTGGTAGGGAGAAGTAAGATACTTACCTCGTTATTTGGATGGTCCAGAAGCTTCTCGGATTTTCGTGGAGTCCACCGTTTTAGGGCAGGGTCCATTTCTTCATCTTCTGTAATGCTCCCAGCTGTGGACAAGCACATCCAGACAGGCATGTGGAAGTAAAGTCATAGCATGCCCAGGGCCGGTTCTAGACTTTTTGCCGCCTGAGGCAAACTTGTGAGGATACCGCCCCCCCATAGGTAGTATAATTAACCCAAATATAGGTAGCCTGGAGGGGGTAGCAGCCAAGAAGGGGGGAAGCGGGGACAGTGGTAGGAAGGGGCATCGGACCCCCCTCCCTCACCCGGATCCCCCGTCCGCTCTCCTCCTCCAGATACTAGGGCTCCGTATGTGTAAGCAGCGGGCGGGGAAGTAATTAATCACCTCATCCTTCCGCATTCCAGCACTGCATACCACCGGTTTTCACCTCCTTGCGCAAGTACAGTGGGCAGCACTGCAGGAAGTGATGAGCAGTGGTACGCATCACTTGGTAGCTGGAGAGGAGAGCAGAATGACCCTGCGCTAGAACAGTGTGCTGGACCATCCAGAGGCTTCCCACTACTGAGGTAAGTATCATATCCCCCTCCCCATTTCAGTGTCAGGAGGAAGTATTCTGTTTACCTATGCTTAACATGGCCTGTTCCTATGCCATCACCACAAGCAGTGAGTGGAGATCTAGAAAAGGAAATCATTCAGCTATCTGACTTGAAGGCTGCTCTCTCACTGAAAAATAAGATGCTGCCATGCACAGTGAATATCTGCTTTTCTTATTGTGCCATTGTAAAATTAACCTTAAATTCAGATAGATTTTAATATAATACCTTGACAGGCAAATGTTACTGTGGCTAAATATGCAATAGGGGTGCTCATTCAGATTTTGCGGAATTGAAATTTTCGAATTTCCGATCGGAAATCTGAATTTCCGATCGGAAATCGGAAAACAAAACTCGCAAATCGGATTTCTGCAGAAATACTGCATTACTGCAATTTTCAATTCGGTAATTTTAGCCCAATCACAGAACTCGAAATCAATGGACCAATCAGAGAATGCAGAAACAACTCGAAAGCCAATCAGAGAATGCAAGAAATGTAAAAAAAAACACTACTCGTAAACACTGAATTACCACAACTCGGTAACTTTAGCCCAATCACGGAACTCGGATGCATTGGACCAATCAGAGAATGTAAAGTCAACTCAGAAGTATTTGGCCAATCAGAGAATACAAAAAATTACCAAAAAAACACTACTCGGAAATTGGAAATTCAAACTTGGAAATCGGAAACCAATCGGAAATCCGTGAAATCAGTAATCGGCATTGGCGGAAATCGGAATTTCTGCAGAATCAGAAATCGTCATTTCCGACCATCTGTTATAAAGCATCGGGGTCCATAATTCCATGTGCATGCCCATTTTTATGGTAGTTACTAGTTTCATACAACTTTAGGCAGATATAAAATGGACCAATCAAACACAGCCACTACAGGATTTGATTGGTCCATTTTAAAGCTGTAGAAATTTGCACAGAATGACCATAATAATTTGCATCTGGAAAAAAAAATAGTTCATGCACATTTTTATGGTTATTTCATGCAAATGTAATTAACCCTGCAGTCTATTTTCCAGCCTCATACACGATATTTGCAAAACAATACCAAAAAAAAGTGCATGAACTCAAAATGTTTAGCATCATGCATTTTATGGCAATTTTATGCAAATCTATGCAGCTTGAAAATGGATCAATGAAATTCTGCAGTGACTGTGCCAAGCATCAACCAGTTTACTTTCACTATCATCGTTGCTGCTGTCTTCATCAGTGAATCACCAACTTCATACAAAGTATTGCTATTGTCATCAGTTTAGCCTGTATCAGAAGCCATTAGTGAATCTGTGCTTGGATCTTCAAGCAGAAATTGTGCATTGTGTTTCCCCATCTAATGACACATGGTATGGTTTTGCTCATGGTCGTGTCTTTTTATTTCATTGCCGTACATACCTATACACCTCTGGACCATTGTGACCTTGATTTTTCCCACCCCTTCATACATACAGGGAAATTAAAAGTGTATATATCAATGTCCCACCTTGGGGGACATATGAGTGCACTGGGAACATTTCCTTTCATTAAAGAAAAAAAATATGCTTTTTTTAAGAGACCCTGAACAGTAAGGAAAAAAGGAAATCCGGACACACCTGGGGCTTCCTTCAACCCCCGTAGCCCGCAAGGTACCCAGGCATCCTCTTCCTCCCTTCTGTGGTCCTTTTGCTAGACCTGGTAATCCGCACCCGGCGCACACCCTGCGCCACCACGTCCTTAACCATAAGAGTCCTGCGTATGCACAGTTCTCTAAATACTGAACTGCGCATGTGCAGGACTCTTACTGCAACCGGCATGATGATCCACAGGGTGTGTGCCGACGGCATGCATGCGCAACTTCAGCAGAAGTCGCTGGATTACCAGATCCACAAACAGGGTCACAGAAGAGAGGAAGAAGATGTCGAGGGCCCTCACGGGCTAAGGTGGGCTAGAGGAAGTCCCAGGTATGTCCGGATTTCCTCTTTTCCTTACTGGTCAGAGTCCTTTTAAGTCCACTTCTTGATTTCATTGTTCGCTTCTTTGTTATTTTTTGTGTCAGAAGAAAGGGTATATGCTAGTTGTCTACTTTCCTATAGAGCGCTAGCCAACACACCAGGGGATATCTAAATATTTTTTTTTCCTTTTTATGATGTACTGTCCCCTTACATTTTTTTTAAACATTCTTTGTCTGACTTTTAAATTCCACTAACAGCTTGGGGCATAAGAAGGGATAATTTGATTTCCGCATTAAATAGGAGGCATTTGAGTGAAATTCGCCATTCTAGGTGAGACAAACTTTGTTCAAATTGCTCATCCCTATTAATCATTCTGGTCGTTCACAGCAGGTATATGCTGCGTGCTTTCCACAGAAGGTCAATGTAGTTTACTTTCTTCACCTTCTATTCACTGACAAGTGCCATCTGTTAAAAGGTTTCCGTTCTTTAAATTTTTTTTAGTTTATTTTTTCCTCTGTTTGTTGGTTCATATTTTTAGGTGTTCTCATTTTTAAGTATTAGTGTTTATATAATTACAGGTAATACACATACATATGTATTTTGGTTGTGTGATAAGCAGGTGGATTTGCGATTGATCGATCGGCCGCTAATCCGCTCAGTGTATGGGCCTCTTAACACAAAGGATGGATTCTGAAGACTGAGAGACAAACATCTCTGGTCACTATCGTTGGGGGCCTTTTGAAAACTTGTTTACAATGATTACAGGCAGATTGATCATTTGCTACATGTGTAAACAGCTATAGGGTACAGGGTGATAGCCATTACAGCAGAGTGAAGACAGTTGTAGCTTTATCTAGCTCATTGTTGGACAGGGGTTAGTGAAAACTTCTTGTAGGCATGAGGAAGATTATATTTTTCCATTATTTATCTATTCTGCTGTAACAGCTTAAGTAGGCCGGGAGAGATATTGTAATTGTCTTGTCACGCTCACAGGCAAGTGTGACAGTCAAGCACAGGTTATCTGCTAATTTACAGAGTTTTGTCATACATTTTTTTCTCAATGTAACTGTTATCTTCAGTTAAGTTTTTTTCTGATAATATTGAGTACATTTCTTCAATTCTTTAGTGTATGTAGAAATAATCTGACAAGCCATTTCTGTACAGTTACTAGTCTGAATGAAGTTTAGTCTACATTCTTTTCAATATTACTGTCTTTTATTACAAAGCAAGAAAGAAACAAATACACAAAATTAAAGTTTGCATCAAGTACATTGTCATCGTTATCACTCACACCTATTTCTCTTTTCTGTGCTAACAGTGGTATGTGATGTTTAAGCAAACAAGGGGTCTTATCTATTTGTCATAAATTAGCTAGCATCCCTGTGAGATCCTCCTGATGTTGTAATTAAGACATATAATGACATTTATTTATCTTTGCAAAATAATGTTCTCCTCTGAACGTCCAGTCTATATAAGCGGTGTGTTTAAACATTTTGTTAATATACCGGAACAAAGTCTGAAGAAGGCTTATTAGTCCAAAGCTTACTTTTTTGTTTTCCTTTAAGTTCTAACTTCTTGCTTTGCTAACTTCCAAAGACCTCTGTTATCATTTTGCCACTCATATTATGTAAAGGCTAAAAACAAAATCATAGGAAGTGAGGCAATAATGCACTGATGCCCTTTTTAGGGGGAACTCATAGCTGACATTTGCACATTCTTTATTACTATTCTTTTCTATATGTCCATTAGTAGTTCTCTATTCATGTACTATCCCTGTACTACATTCTACCTTTGCATTCTCACCTTTTGTACTAGGTTATTGTGGGGAACGATGTTGCAAGCTTTTGCAAAGTCCAAGGTCCATATGCAATTCACTTTTTTTTCCTCAGCTGTCTCCTAGGTGATATGTCCAAGTGTGTAAAAAAAATAAAATGTGTTTTAAACAAACAATAAGCAAAAAAATAATTTGGATAGTACTTTTCCACCTACTTTTTGCTACTTTTTCCATTGCAAGGTGCTGCAAAGTTCTTCTAAATGGAAGAGGAAGGACGGGGGGGGGATTATCCCACTACCATGAGAAGCTGCTACCCAGAGTTTTAGGACACATCTAACCCTCAATCTAGTCTACTGCGCCAACTAAAATGCTATGCAGGTAAAGATTGATTGAAGCTCATTGAAAGTACAGGTCACAGGAACAATATTTTCATCTCAAAATTAAGATAGCTAAAGACCTCATTTTATAAGATGACAGAGCTGTGGTAATTTTCCCCACAGTGAGTGATGCACTAGTGTCTTTGCTTTTCATCTCAAGGTACCATCCTTAGGTTAGTTTTAATATTTTAAGTGACAAGCATGTTGCTAGTATTTCTTAGCAAGTATATATACAATGTATTTTGTACTATGCACCTTTTCTTTTTCTTCTTTTTTTTTTTTTTTTCTAGCTTTCATCTTTTGCAAAGTTTGTTAAGCCTTCTTAGCCTTTCACTTTTTTATCTACACAATTCACGTATTCAGCAAGCCATGAAAACTTCTGGATTATACATGTATTTATCATTAAATATGATGAGGATGCAGTTTCATAATACCATTTTTAATTGCTAATTCTTCCACCAAATGCTGAAAGTCTGCTTGATGAGCACCAGAGTCTAAGTAGGTCATCAGACTCGTTAGACTGGCAAGTGTGTAAACTATTAAAATAAAACAAATTGAAGAACATTTTTTTAAGATCAAAGCTCTTCCCGTGTTATAGTTTGTTAGCAGATTTAATGAATCTCATCAGGGCAAAATGGAGAGACACCAAGGCCCAAATCCAGTACAAAATGCATGTATTCTGTATTAAGTGCAAACAGTACATACCAAATGAGGTTCAACCAGAGTAAGGTATAAATATATTTTCCTAATCTGCCTCCTTCTCCTGGAAATACTGTACTTTTACCATATAGCCAATATTCTGCCTGTCAACATTTGCTCTGTGACTATTATTTACTTATTTATATAGCGCTGACATATTATGCAGCGCTGTACAGAGTATATATTGTCTTCTCACTAACTGTACCTCAGAGGGGCTCACGATCTAGTCCCTACCATAGCCATATGTCTATGTATGTATTGTATAGTGCATGTATCATAGTCTAGGGACAATTTTAGGGGGAAGCCAATTAACTTTTCTGTATGTTTTTGGGATGTAGGAGGAAACCGGAGTGCCCGGAGGAAACCCATGCAGACACAGGGAGGACATACAAACTCCTTGCAGATGTTGACCCGGCTGGAATTCAAACCGGGTATGCAGTGCTGCAATCAGCAATAGCCTACGTCAATGGGCTGGACCATTGGTCCGGCCCGATAGCGTAGGCTATTGCTGATTGGTGGGTGGGAGTGAGGGATGCTGGGCCATAGGCCTAGCCTATTGGAAGAAGAGAAGGTGGATTCCACAGCCAATGGAGTGTAAGATGGGTGGAGAAAGTAGGGGGATCACGTGAGCGTCCATACGAGTAGGATTTAAGTATAAATTATCCCTCAACCACATCCCATGCATTCTCCTGATGAATCTGAATAGATGCAACTAGTCGAGCGGAGAGGACATAGATACAATTTGTCTTATGGTGGAATGGCAAGGAAGGGACTGGAGTATACAGCGCTACTTCGCCCACCGAGCGGACCATGAGCGGGGGAGAGCCCGGAAAAACTCTATGCTTTTAAGCATCTTTATGCTTGTAAGTGCACAATTCTTTTATTAATACATTTTACATACGGTTTTATGCTATGGAGGGTCTGGTCTATATTGTATCTTGAGGTGATGTTATACATGAGATCCAGTCACGTGATGGATACTGAGGAAGGATCCAGTAAGGCAGAGGGCGGCCAAATGACCCCACAAGCGATGTAGACCTACCTAATGGAAAGTCACCAACTAAGGGTGAGTTGCCACTGTTTGGGGTGTCGTGGAGGGCAACTGCACTGTTAACCACTTGCCGACCGCACGCTTATACCGTGCGTCGGCGAAGTGGCAGCTGCAGGACCAGCGACGCAGTACTGCGTCGCCAGCTGCAGGCTGATTAATCAGGAAGCAGCCGCTCATGCGAGCGGCTGCTTCCTGTCAATTCACGGCGGGGGGCTCCGTGAATAGCCTGCGGGCCGCCGATGGCGGCTCGCAGGCTAAATGTAAACACAAGCGGAAATAATCCGCTTTGTTTACATTGTACGGCGCTGCTGCGCAGCAGCGCTGTAAGGCAGATCGGCGATCCCCGGCCAATCAGCGGCCGGGGATCGCCGCCATGTGACAGGGGACGTCCTGTCACTGGCTGCACAGGACGGATAGCGTCCTGTGTAGCCCAGATCTCCCGGGGGAGCAGGTAGGAGAGGGAGGGGGGAGAATGTCGCCGCGGGGGGGGCTTTGAGGTGCCCCCCCCGCAACATGCCTGCAGGTAGGAGCGATCAGACCCCCCCTGCACATCATCCCACTAGTGGGGAAAAAAGGGGGGCGATCTGATCGCTCTGTGTGGCCGCGGATCTGTGCTGGGGGCTGCAGAGCCTACCCAGCACAGATCCAAACAAACAACGCTGGTCCTTAAGGGGGGGTAAAGGGTGGGTCCTCAAGTGGTTAAGGCTCTGTGCTACGGCTGCAGGATTCAATCTCCAATCTGCACATGAATGCAATGAACTTTTCTTTGCAACAAGACTGGGACATTGTTTGTCACTGAGCGCTGACCTATTGTTGATAACAATAATTTAAATAACATGCTATATTTGATGTTCATTTGGTCTGTTCAAACTATCAGAATCGCCAGTTTGGATCTACTTAGCCACCATTTTTGAAAAAAAAAATCTGCACACCTAATAATAGAAGACAACATATTGTCCCAGCTTCAAGCTTGGATTTCTCTCTAAAAAAAGCTGTTTGTTTTAACACCATAAAGACTTTAAAGAGTCATTTTAAGATCAGAAAAAGTTGCACCAACTGCAAGAATAAAAATATTTACCTTTGTAGAAATGTAATATATGTAGTGTAATAATATAGAACAACGTAAAGTATAGCCAGCCCTCTAATTAATTCATGTGAAGAACTAAAAAGAAAAAAAGGTAGTGTTTAATGGTGCAGTGAATGTCAAGTTATACCTAAAACATAGCTTTTAATTACAATATTAATAATTGGTCACATATAACAAAATACTGTATATAAAATAGTCCTTATTGCACTTTTGTCACAATCAGTTGATTAACACATGTTTTGCTGTCTATAACATGGCTGCTTCTTCAGAGGCTTAATATTGTAGGTATACAGTATGTGAAAGGGGACAATTAAAATCATAAATTAGTACAGCCACATCCTAGGATGTTACGCACATTCTGAACATCCAGTCAGCTCATATTTCATTGTTTGGTTCGATAACCATAGGTAAACAACTAAGGTTTACTGTAGTGTTGAAAAGGCTGGGTCCGTTTAAAATGAATAGTATTTCTGCAACATGAACCTTTGTAAGTAGTGGGAGTAGCATGAGGGATGCACTGATCCTTGGGTTGCGATGGGCTGGCACGTAGTGTAATCACTTCCGTAGTACAAGTGGACCCACCTCCTATTTTTTTGACTAGGGATAAATTATTCATATTTTTTAATGAGAACTAGAACTAGATGAATACAGAGGCTGCCATCTTTATTCCCTTATAAGCAATGCCAGTTGCCTGGCTCTCATGCTGTGCTTTAGACTTGACTTGTTTTCTTTAAATCACACACCTGCAAAATAATGCAGCCAGTGGTGTCAGATCAGAGTCAAAGCCACTGATGCCACAGTACTCCTGAATTCTGCTGAGCAAGATTTTGTGGTCAACTGTATCAAAATTACATAAAGATTATTGGCTATGATCATACAACTTTTGCATTAATGACGTTCTTTATAAGAAATGTACTTATAAATATACAACAATAAAGTTTTGAACACTACATACAAAATGCTCTTTCATCTTGTTTGCCCTTTGCTGGGTATCTGCTACATGCAAACTCTGTGTAAGGGTGTAATTTTTTTTTTTAGAAAATGCTCTTTTAGATCTTTAACCCATGCTTTAACATGCTAAATGGATGTCTACAGTCATGAATGGATATTCATTTCATTGAGTGTAAGGAAGCATTATAAAAGGCAATGTAATGAAATCTTTGTAAGGACTATAATGGATACTATAATGGTTACTAAAATGGATCTCAGATACATGCATTGATATTGGACTAGAAATTACAAAAAAAAGATGTGGTGAACATTTGTGACCACCATTTTTTTCTTTTAAAGCAAAACAAATTTTATTTGGATTTTTACAACATAATAAGAGATATACTGTATTTTTCACCATATAAGATCCTCCGGAATATAAGATGCACCTAGGTTTTGAGGGTGAAAACCAGGGAAACTATATATATTCTAAACCTGGTGCACCCATATTCCAGGAGCATCTTATAATGTTCTCCCCCAATTGGTGTCCTCATGTGTCCCCATGTGTTCTCCTGTGTCCCCCTATTTCTCCATGTGTCCCCAGGTGTCTCCTTCTGCCCCCCTTTTGTCCCTTGTGTATCCCCAGGTGTCCCCTTTTGTCCCCAGGTGCCATCTTCTGACCTCAGGTGTCCCCCTATGTCCCCTGTGTCTTCTTCTGTCCCCAGATGTCCCCTTCTGTCTCCTCTTCTGTCCCCAGTGTGTGTCCACTTTCCCTGCAAACTCTGCTTCCTCCCCTGTGTCTCCTCTTCCCCCGTGTATATGTATCAAGTGTAGCAGCATGTCTTACCTAATCCATGGCACCTGCATGGATCACCGACCTCTGCACTCCTGCGCGGCTCCCCCTAGTGAACAGCTTGTGCTGATTGCATCATCAGCACAAGCCATTACTAGGGCAAGCTACGCGGTACAGGAGAGGTCTGTGATCTCCTTGCAAGCGGCAAATATGGCGGCAAATATGGTAGACACAGAACTGAGATTATGCAGAATCACATAAAAAAACTCAAAGAAGTGGGATACATTTTGACCGCCAATTTTTAACAAAAGGTGGAATAGTAAAAATGGATCTCCCAGTAGTGATTAGAAGAAGAATAGAGAGCATGCTAAATATTGTTGAAACAATGAGCTAGTTCATTCTTTCTTACTAATAATCGCATTGGGAACAATAAGTGGTCCCATTGCTGAAGTCTTAATTTTGAGAAATCATTATGCACTGTTATAAAAATGATATGCTGCAAACTGATTGATTGATTTTTATATAGGCATGCTTAAAGATGGCTATTTTAATTTAATTAAATATACATTTCCATGGTTTATTATGCATATAAATGTTCTAAATACCAATTCCAGTGTTTCAGTGAAAGCTAAATGCTTGATGAGTGTGGATGGATAATCCCTTATTCTGTGCTATTTGTAGCATTTGGTGATTTATCCTGAAGCAAGTCTGCCACATTATCATGAATTAGCTGTAAGATTTGCTGCACTTTAGCTTTGCTCAGTGCATCCCAGAAAGGCAGATGCTGTTTGGCTTGTTGATATGCTAATGTCATTACAAATATCCATTTTGAGCAAGTTCTCATTTGTAGGTGTAAACAGACATCAACATATTTTCTCGTTAGCAAAGTCAGCTGTATCAGTTAAATTGGTCTGAGTAAATTCCCCAAAGTTGAAGTCAGAATGATGATATTTTAGTATCACAATGATGGTGGTGAATTTACCAATGGCACAAGCAAATGGATGCTAACGCTGGAAGTCAACTTACCTTGCAGTCTAATACAATACATGAGGCATGAGGTCTTCCCAATCATCCAATTGCCAGTTTTCTTACTTGGTAGGATTTTTCTGTAGGAAAAAAAAAGCTCTTTAGTCACAGGTAAAGTGACTAAAACCCTTTAATGCATATCAGATCTTTAAAAAAAAATCATGCTGGACATCTATACTGATAATATAAAAAAAACAAAATCCCGGCTCCTCACCTCAAGCTAGGACTTTTAAACACTTTCAAATTTAATAAGGAGGTGCTGGAAGGGGTGTGTGTTACTATTCCCTAGATAGGTTTTGATGCGTTGAATGCGTGCATGTTTGTGCTATGCATGTTACAGGGCCAGAGTTAGGACACATACGACACTGGGCTACCTCTACGTGGTGTATGTGACTGCGCAAGAGACTTTGTTCTTGAAACGAAGATCCCAGCTTTTAACTGAGCTGTAGGGACAGAATTGATTGTTGCATGATTTTGTGAATGGATTTGCATGAGGATTTCCATGAGTGTGCAGAAGTTTATTTGGACTTTGCTATCTATACTGATAAATTGCGGTGTGAGTATATGTGGCATGCACAGGCATGCATGGTTTTAAGTGATAACAGTGCTGTTGCTTTTTAGCTTCACTGTTTTTGATACTTTAAGATGCACCTATCTAACTTTTGTCAATAAACTCAGATTTTTGTACACTGCTCCTGTATAAACAAATAGTTTTTTGTTAGTCTGAATAGACTTTAGTTTGGGACAGGTACCCTATTTTGGTTAGTGACTAGAGGTGAGAGAGTTTATGTCCTAATTTTTCCTCTCTCCCCTCCCCCCTTAGGCAGAATCTATACTGATATAGACTAGGTACTGTGTTAGGAATAAACATTGCCCCATTGTTTCATGGAAACAAAAATCACATTGAAAAAATTATGGGTCTCTCTAGTCCATTTTGCCAAAATTTAATTGCAGCAAATAAAAAATTCTATTCAGTAGTTTGTACCGTTGCCATGTGCTTGTGTGCATACCTGAAAAGGTTGGACCATGCTCCTACTGAGATGATAGATGGTGTCCTGAAGGATCTTCTCTCAGATCATGACCAGGTCTTCACTAAGCTCCTGGGTAGTCTGAGATGCAACCTGGACCTGGAGATAGACAAGACATTGGGCCATATTCTATTGCTGAACTCGCCAGCGCTAAGCACTGGCGAGTTCTTAACTTAGGCGATGGGGGCATCGCCTAATCTAATTAAACTTTAGACCCCCCCCAGGCGGAAAAGAACTCGCTTGGGCGATATAACCACGGAATCCAATTACCCTTATCATGTCTCCGGGAAGCGATGCTTCCCGGCAGACATGAGCGTTAGCTTAGACCTGCAAAAAGCAGGTCTAAACTAGCTAACGCACGTCGTCGCCTCAGCATCTGGGGGTCTCCTTTAATAAGGAGACCCCCAGAGCTCCCTGTCGGGTCGCCGCACAGTTTAGAAGCCCCCGCACAGCTCTGCAAAGGCTCCCCATCATATGTACTGCCGCCGATCACCCACCGCCTCTCGCCGCAAAATCCGTCACGTAATTACAGTGTATCTAACACTATAATTACTGTACACATAGAAGGACCCCGGGCACAGCATCTTTGAATCTGCAGCCGGGCTCCCCATTGGTCTGCTGTCTGAACCAATAAAATGGCTCAGACAGCAGACCAATGGGGAGCCCGGCTGCAGATTCAAAGATGCTTTGCCCGGGCTCCTTCTATGCGGACAGTAATTACAGTGTTAGATACACTGTAATTACGTGACGGATTTTGCAGCGAGAGGCAGCGGGTGATCGGCGGCGGTACGTATGACGGGAACCCTTTGCAGAGCTGCGCAGGGGGCTTCTAAACTGTGCGGCGACCCGACGGGGAGCTCTGGGGGTCTCCTTATTAAAGGAGACCCCCAGATGCTGAGGCGACGACGTGCGTTAGCTAGTTTAGACCTGCTTTTTGCAGGTCTAAGCTAACGCTCATGTCTGCCGGGAAGCATCGCTTCCCGGAGACATGATAAGGGTAATTGGATTCCGTGGTTATATCGCCCAAGCGAGTTCTTTTCCGCCTGGGGGGGGTCTAAAGTTTAATTAGATTAGGCGATGCCCCCATCGCCTAAGTTAAGAACTCGCCTTATTAAAGGAGACCCCCAGATGCTGCGGCGGAAGATGTTGTCGATGTTCGGCGGGCGAGTGCGCATGTGTGGGGAGTGAGGCCGTGGTGCTGATGGACAGCACCACAGTGTAAAAAAGGGAGCATCGCTCAGGCTTTCGCCTGAGTAATGCTCCCTAACGATCGGCCATCGCGTGAAGGATATGGGCAATAGGATTTGCCGGTAATCCTCGCGCGATGGCAAGGTGATAAGTAGCTCACATCTGCAAGCTACTTATCACCTTGAATAGGATATGGCCCATAATGTTTCAGAGGTGTTCTACTGGATTTAGGTCATGTGAGCATGGGAGTCATGGTATTAATCCCTTCACCCTACAGGAAATGCCTGCCTACTTTTGCTACATGATGCTGGGCATTGTTGTCCACCAGGAGGAACCCACAGTGCCCTAGGGTATTGTCTGACAATGGGTCCAAAGGTTTCATTGTGATACCTAATGGCAGTTAAGATGCCATTCTCAAGTCTGTAGAGATCTGTGGGTCCTTCCACGGATGTGTCTACCAGACCATCACTGACCAACCACCAAACCAGTCATGCTGAACTATTCTATAGGCAGCATAACATTCTTCAATAGCTTCTCCACACCTTTTCACATCTGTCATATGTGCTCAATGTGAACCTGCTTTCATATGTGAAAAACACAAGGTGCCAGTGGCAGATCTGCCAACTCTTGTAGTCTATGGAAAATACCAGTTGAGAATTCACACAAGTGGCTTGCTCGAGGTAATTTGGTAGGGCCCTGACAGCATTCATCCTGTTTCTCCTTTACCAGAGCAGCAGATACTGGTCTTGTTGATGGGTCAAGGACCATCTATGGACTTGTCCAGCTCTCGTAGAGTAACTGTCTGTCCTCTGGAACTTCCTACATACCCTTGAGACTGTGCTAGGGACACAGAAAACTCTCTGGAGATGGTACACACTGGTTTGCTTTCCTAAAGGAGTTGGATTGCAAATGCAAACTCTGTAGGGCCCAGGTATCACCTCATGCTATCACACGGCTAACCTTAAGTGCCCACCCAGCTCTAACCACTATTTGCTGCAAAAAAAAAAAAAGGAAAAGCACAATTTTTCAGGTGCCACCATAGTTACCCATTGTAACATCAGCATTGAGGGGAGGGCACCCAAATTTCCCCTAATTGCTAGTATTTCAATGGGGGACTATAGTGGTGCCCAAACTCCTGTCACCTATTCTGGGTGGTCATAGTTAGTACAAAGGGGATACCAGATAAAGGTTAGGGCAATGGCTTTTATACGTGTCCCTCTCCATTTCATGGAAACTCCTATTCTATCCATCACTTCATTATACTGTACAGGAAAATGGTAGTGATGAAGCAAACTGAACGTGCCAAAATGTACAATACCCTTTTTAGCTCACTTACACAGTTCTCTGCTCCTAATGCCAGCAAGCTATATCCTGGGGCTTTTTACTTTAGCTATAATTACCATATATTCCGGCTTATAAGGCGACTTATACGACTAGGCGTATAAGACGACCCTCCATCTTTTCCAGTTAAAATATAGAGTTGGGGATATACTGTACTCATCATATAAGACTACCCCTTTTCCAACGCACACCAAATAAAAATTAAAAAAAACATCATATACTGGTGCTATCTATGAACAGATACTGGTGCTGTACTGTATGTGGTCAGGGCCGGCGCTACCATTAAGGCAAAGGAGGCAGCTGCCCCAGGGCCCCAGAGCTTGTAGGGGCCCCCAGTGGCTACAAGAGGAAAAAAAAATTTTCAAATCGGCCTTATAGTTTTTGAGAAAATCGATTTTAAAGTTTCAAAGGAAAAAAACCACATTTAAAAACCTGCCGACTTTAATGGTTAATAACAAATCCACCTTAAATGCTAGAAACCCTAAATTTGCAGGATATGTTAAGGAGATCATTAGGAATAAGAGGAAAAAACAATTTCTCAAAAAGACCTTATAGTTTTTGAGAAAATCGATTTTAAAGTTTAGAAGGAAAAAAGTATAGTTTTAAATGCGGTAAATGTCACTTTTAGTAGCAAACCTAACGGTAGTGTAATTTTACATGCATCAAACGAAAGCGCAATCAATTTCCTGACGGGGTTTCCATGGGGTCTATACGCAGCCGCAGCGCTTTGGCCAGGGATTGCTATACTGCCGCAATATGGCTGTATGAAGATCCCTGGCATTTTTTCCTATTTTCCCAATTTTTTTTATGTTTAGAGTGTGGGAATTTTTTTTTTTTTTTAAATTATGTGGGGTCCCCCCTCCTGAAACTTTTTAACCCCTTGTCCCCATGCAGGCTGGGATAGCCAGAATGTGGAGCTCTGACCGATTGGGACTTCACACCCTGACTATACCAGCTGCAAAAAAGGTCCCCTAATGCCGATTTTTGTTCCGGGGTATATGTTGGGGGGGCCCCCCAGGTTTATTTTGCCCTGGGGCCCCATTGTTGCTTAAACCGGCCCTGTATGTGGTACCCAGTATATAACAGTATATAGGCGATTGACTGGTTGGATTGGTCAGCTCTCCCTAAGTGCATTGATCAGCTCTCCTTGTCTACTTGTTTATCAGAGCAGTATGGAAGAATAGATAGTGCTGTGCCCATAAACACCGCCTCTTTCAATCTTCTGGCCCACCGTTGTATCCTATTTACCTACTTCTCTGCCTCTCAGATCTTGCACAGGTGCGCCTGCGACGCTTCACTACAGTCCTCAGCAGCGAGATCTGAGAGTCGGTAACAGGATAGGGCGTATCAGCAATCATCAATGACACCTGGCGTATAAGACAACCCCTGACTTTTCCGAAGATTTTCAAGGGTTAAAAGTAATCTTATATGCCAGAATATACAGTAGATATTGTATAATGTATATCAAAGAAAGCCAGGTATAAAGAGAATATAAGATAGTTAAGCACACACAAACAAGACTGAGTTACTGACTGTTACTGAGAGATGCGATTGTCTGTATTTTAGGTGCATCACGGACAACAATTTGAAGTTCCAATGTGTTTTCCAGCAGAGTTTTGCTGTACAGGTGTCTGACCTCTTATGGCACCTATAACTTTTCATTTAGACTTGTCATTCTTCTTCCAAGCTCTTAACTGCTTTTGACTTTTCTCCTGAGCCTGAAAGGGAGTTCAGCAAAACACTACAATGAATACAGTGGATAAATGACACACTTCAGTGCTCCAGAGGTAGTTGTTATACTTGAAGAACAGATAGGAAAGCAGCAAAATAGTCAGACAGATAGATGGATACCAATAGTCAGACATTTAAACTGAAATAATTCTACTCTAGAATTACTTTTGATTCAAGACTTTGTCATGCTTATTGTGCTACTGCTGAGGGAACATTTTGCTCCAGAGATAGAAAAAAAAACTGAAATGCACTAGAAGTTTTCCATTACTGATATACTAGAATTAAATAGTTCGGAACGCTACACATTTTCTGGTCATACTTTGTTTATAGAGACACTGAAGCAAAAAAAAATTATGATACAATGATTTGTATGTGTAGTACAGCTAAGAAATAAAACATTAGGAGCAGGGACATAAGTCTAATATTGTTTGCAGTGTAGGAAGAGTTAAGAAACTCCAGTTGTTATCTATGCAATAGAGCGATCTCTCGAGTGTCAGTCACTGTATTTTCTTTTTCTCTGCTGAGAAGGGTTTAAAAGTTCACTGGCCTGCCCTGTAAAATCATTTAGAATGCAGACTAGTGTGTAAATAACTATGTAACTGAAAATAAAAATATGAGAATATTTTCTTTGCTACTAATGTTCTAGTAATTATCCGTACTACACAACCAATTCATTATCTCATTTTTTTTTTCTGTTTCAGTGTCTCTTTAAAAAAGTTGGATAGGCTCATAAAAAGTTCCCTTTCTATGTAAACCACTATAAAGATTTTTTTCAAGCAGAATCAGTCCATCCATTTTTTGGCGCTATTAGAATATATCACTTTAAACCCAGTGGCATTAATCAAAGAACAAATAAAAAAATCCAAAGAGTTGGAGCTTAAAAAACAAAAACATAACCTTCTAGCACTCTAGGCTTAACTGTGCATGGTGTTTTCGGCCATTATGGTTTTTAAATAATGCATGCTACTGTAATTAAAACCCATGAAATTTATTTGCCCATTTGTCCCGGTTATTACATTGTTTAAATTATGTCCCAATCACAATTAGAGATGTAGCGAACGGTTCCCGAACCGTTCGCCGGCGAACAACTCTGAATGCATGGGGCTTTTACTACTTCCGGGTCGCTCTGACCCGGAGTAGTACGCCTGCGCTGCCCGGCGAAGCGCGTCCTAGATCGCGCTCCTGTTGCCGGGCACTCTCTGCGCATGTGCGTGGCGTCATGAATGACGTCACGCACATGCGCAGAGAGTGCCCGGCAACAGGCGCGCGATCTAGGACGCGCTTCGCCGGGCAGCGCAGGCGTACTACTCTGGGTCAGAGCGACCCGGAAGTAGTAAAAGCCCCAGAGATGTTGGCCGAGCGAACAGTTCGCAACATCTCTAATCACAATGTTTGGTGCCAATATTTTATTTGGAAATAAAGGTGCATTTTTTTCAGTTTTGCGTCCATCCCTAATTACAAGCCCATAGTTTATAAAGTAACAGTGTTATACCCTCTTGACATAAATATTTAAAGAGTTCAGTCCCATAAACTATTTATGTATTTTTTTTTTATTGTAATTTTTTTTTTTATTACAAAAAAAAAAAAATGGGGGAGTGTGAAAGGTAATGAGTTACCGTATTTCGTGCCGTATAAGACGCTCCGGAATATAAGACGCACCTAGGTTTAGAGGCCAAAAACCAAGAAAAAAAACTAAACCTGGTGCATCCATATTTCAGGAGCACCTTGTACATGACCTCCTGACCTCCCCCAAATGGTGTTCTCATGTGTCCTGCTGTCTGCTCCCAGTGTGCTGCTGTCTGCCCCCAGTTGTCTGCCCCCATGGTCCTGCTGTCTGCCCCCAGCTGTCTGCCCCATGTGTCTGGTGTCTGCCCCCATGGTCCTGCTGTGTGCCCCCATGGTCCTCCTGTGTGCCCCCATGGTCCTCCTGTGTGCCCCCATGGTCCTGCTGTGTGCCCCCAGTGACCTGCTGTGTGCCCCATGGTCCTCCTGTGTGCCCCCATGGTCCTCCTGTGTGGCCCCATGGTCCTCCTGTGTGCCGCCATGGCCCTGCTCTTTGCCCCCATGGCCAAGCTCTCTGCCCCCATGTGTCCGCTCTCTGCCCCATGTGTCCGCTCTCTGCCCCCCATGTGTCCACTCTCTGCCCCCCCCCCCCCCGGGTTGCCTCTACCCCTCGTTCTGGTGTGCTTGGTCCCCCCTGCATGTCCTCGGGTCGGGCCTCCCTGTGTGAGAAATAGCAGCGCTTACCTTCTCCATCTTGCCCAAGGCGATTGAAGAGATCCGGCTTCAGTGGGCGGCTTCCTCTAGTGCCGGCTTGTAATGACGCGTCATCGATGCCCACAGTGTACAAGATTTGCAATCTCCTGCGGCTTTCTATACATAAGCAATTGCAAGAGGTATCACTAAAATGGATATAGAATTGTGGCAAATTTAAATGAGCCCCAGCAATTATTCAGAATGAGAATTTCCAGATAGGGTTCCCGGTCTGATTGCAACAGAAAAGCAGTGAGGTGATGGGGCTGCTTTCTGCTAGGAAGAAAGATGAAATGCAAATAAAGAGTATTGGAAAATAGATGTTCTCAATTGTTTACTGTAAAACACAATGAATTTAAACTAAATATACCTAGTTGGAAACAGATGTGGTCAGGGGCGCCTCTAGCCATTTTGTTACTCCAGGTGAGAAAACCTGTGGCGCATCCATGGTCCCATTTACCCCCCTCCCATGGTGCCCCCACATGAAAATAATCATAATGCGGCAGCGTTTTACCAGAAAATACACATATTGCAGTTCACCGGAAAATAATTGTAATGCGGCAACGTTTCATCAGTAAATAGCCGTAATGCGACAGCATTTCACCTGAAAAAAACACTTATTGCGGCAGCATTTAACCAGAAAATATACATATAGTGAAGTGTTTTACCATAAAATAATCATAATGTGGCAGTGTTTCACCATAAAATAATCGTAATGCAGCAGCGTTTCATCAGAGAATAATCACAATGTGGCAATGTTTTACCAGAACATAATCGTAAAGTGGCAGCGTTTCACCAGAAATTACACTTCTTGCGGCAGTGTTTCACCAGAAAATACACATAACATGGGTAGCATTTCACAAGAAAATACACCACGAAGGCAGGGCTTCTCTACCCCACCTCCCTTCCCATTAGTTCCCCTTAATAGCCCTGTGCTGCACCTGTAAAAAAAGGAAAAGCATTTACTCACCTGCAGAAGACTCCTCTCCCAGCGCGCAGCTGTGGCTGACGATCTTCCATGCAAAACTCCCGAGCTGACAGGCAGAGAGCAGGGCTACGGGAAGATGGCACTCAAAGCCCACACTGGAGACTAGTCTCCAGCGCAGGGCTTCAGATGCCATTATCCCGCTGCGCTGCTCTGCCTGCTCAAAACCACAGACTCCCGCAGGCTGAGGTGAGCTACGGGCTGCGGCCGGTGAACTGGTGCGATTCACCACTCGGGGGTCACACAATCTGACGGGGGGTGGCCACTCCCATCCCGCACGGCAGAGTCTTCTCCCTCCCCAGCTCAACGCTCCAGACGACCACCTGGTCGTGCACGGTGGTTATTTTTTCATGGTGAGAGTTTTAACATTTAAAGCTGTATGACAAAGAGACACTTTTCCTGTGTGGGGTTTGGGTAGACCAAATAGCAATATGAGCTTCTTTACTTTCATTTTTTATTTTTTTTTTTTTTTTTTTTGTGGGGTGTGTCTTTTACATTGGGACAAGGATGCCCCATACTCCATTCTTTTAGAGTGTAAGCTTGCAAAAGCAGGGCCCTTTGTGTCTTGGAATTTGTTGTTTATTTTGTATCTTGCAATCTGTTATTCTATGAATGTTATTAATTGTGTTACATGTGTCTTTGTAATTACCTGTGTCTATATTTACTATGCTGGTCTATACCATTGTCTGTATTATTATGTACCCCATGTTTGTGCTTACTTTGTACAGTGCCACAAAATATGTTGGGGTTGCTTTATAAATCAATAATAACATAATAGGCCCAGGAGTTTTGTAGGAGACAGGAAAAAATCCTTCCTTTATGTTCTGTCACTGTGGTAAAGCAGTTTAGTGCTTATCTGCCCTCATTGTAGGTGGTAAATAATGTTTCTCCACATCTGTTCTTCTAACTGAATGAGATGAAAATTGCTTCAGAGGTAAAAATGGAAACAGGAGCCTACTATCAGTAGAACTTTGGGCGCTGCCATAGACACCCATTTAAACAGCAACAATGAGGGGAAATTTGGACCTCCATGTCACCCGATAAATATCAGGCACTAGAGCTGCCCAAAATGTAAAATATGGCTACAAACAGCGAGTCCTAAATTTCCCCTTATTGCTGCTATTTGTATGGCCACCTATAGCGTTGCCCAGAAATTTGCAGGGTCTTTTCCAGCGGATTGACGGTGGGGGCACTTAAGGTTAGTGGGGGGGTTGGGTTAGCTGTGTCGGGGTGGTTAAGGTAAGCCATGGGGGGTGGTGGTCAAGATTAGCCATGGGGGGGGGTTAAGGATAGCCGTGGGAGAGTGGGTTTAGGCATTGGTAGAGGAAGAGGTTCATTGTGAGAATAGGGTTATGTTTAGCTTTAGTAAAATATCTGTATTTCTTACCAATATTCTATCATCATTTGCAATCTGAGTAGAATATGGGTAAATCTACCAATATTCCACTCTCAGCTTTTCTTTTTTGATGTACACTGTGAAAACCCCCAAACAAATTCTTTCTCACAATGGTTGGCAAGCCAATATTTCACTGCAGCACATTATTAATCGGATCACACAATTCTGGAATCAAGAGTAATCAGCACTTACTACTGGGGATTTCATGATTTAAACTGGACTCCTAGTCCTGGAAGTAAATGTTTGGGGATCACAATAAATCAGTTTGACTTTAATTTAGATCAGACAGAGTTAACGAATGTTTTTATTCCTGTGTCCTTCTAATACACCAAGCAGTTGCATTATTTTTTTCCAATCATATACAACCTATTGAAGAGTCATCTGTTAAAGTGGACCTAAACTTTTGCAGAGGACAAAAGGAAAATATAGAGACATGCACCCTGTATGTATTTAGAGAGTTTAGCCTGCCTTATTTCACCTCATCTGTAACTAATCACAACTGTAATTTGATCTCTCAGCTGTGTCAGCTGGCTGCCTCAGCAGAACAGCTAATTTGTGAACACAGGATGTTAACCTATTGTCTGCTTCCATGATTTATTGCAAGATTTGTATCAGCTGTAACAAAGACATTTTTTTCTTTACAATATGAGGAATAAAAAGATTGAGAGCCCTCTATAGTGCAGTATGTCAAAGCCAAGGGGAGTATGACAAGAAGTATATAGCTTTTATACTCACAAATGTAGGTTATTGAACAGGCAACCACTTTTCAGACAGAAGGGTAACCGATACATGTCCCCTCAAGGGTTTAGGATGTTGTTCTCTGTAGACAGGAAAAGAGGATACGGTGGACTGGAGATAATGTAAACTGCAGAAACAGAGGTGCCAAACAAAGTAAAACATAAATGGACATTTGACAAGATAAAAACAAAGGGAAGTAACACTTATGTAACACTTATCTCCCCATTGAAGAGTCAGTAAGATATTATCATCAAAACAAATGTTTAACCACTTTACCCCCGGCGGTACGAATTTCTCCGTCCCTTTTTCCCTCCTAAAAAACCAGGGATGTAGAAATCCGTACCTTCCGCGCTCCCGCCGCTGTCCGCGCTACCGCCGCTCGTGCGCGCGCACCCGCCGCTTGTGCACGCCGCCGCCCGCTTGCCCGGAGATCAAGCCCCTGCAATGATCTGCTGCTTCTTTCAGAAACAGCGCGATCATTGTGAGTCTCTCAGCCTCCTACTGCTTCCTGTAAGCGTCCTTCCGGTCGCTTACAGGTCGCATGTAAACATACTCACTGTGGCCATCTTGTGTCCAAATAGTAAACTACACCCTAATGCATTTTACACATACAAATAAATTGTTTTACATAATAAATTAACTCATTACCTCCCACACTCCCCAATTTTTTTTTTTTTTGTAATTTAAAAAAAAAAATATATACAATAAAAAAAAAACCATAAATAGTTACCTTAGGGACTGAACTTTTTAAATATTTATGTCAAGAGGGTATAACACTGTTACTTTATAAACTACGGGCTTGTAATTAGGGATGGACGCAAAACTGAAAAAAATGCACCTTTATTTCCAAATAAAATATTGGGGCCAAACATTGTGATAGGGACATAATTTAAACGGTTTTATAATCGGGAATAATGGGCAAATAAATTTCATGGGTTTTAATTACAGTAGCATGCATTATTTAAAAACTATAATGGCCAAAACTGAAAATAATAATTTTTTCCCACATTTTTTCCTATTTTCCCCATTAAAACACATTTAGAATAAAATAATTCTTGGCATAATGTCCCACCTAAAGAAAGCCTAATTGGTGGCGGAAAAAACAAGATATAGTTCATTTCATTGCGATAAGTAATAATAAAGTTATAGACGAATGAATGGACGGAGCGCTGAAAGGTGAAAATTGCTCTGGTGGTCAGGAGGTAAAACCCCTCAGTGGTGAAGTGGTTAATAAATGCTCTGTTTTTCTTTAAAGGTTATTATGCTGTTGCTTATCTTTTAGCGCAGAGCGGAAGTTCCAAGTTAAGGTTCGCTTTAATTCAGCAACACTAAAAATGCTGCGTGGTAAATGTTTGTTTGCATCTAACAATATGTATTGAAACGGCTTCTTACACGGCTAAAATTAGTTAATACAAATTCCTGACATTTCTAATATCCTATGTGAAAGTCTTAAATAAAAGATGTGAGAAATGTAATGTAAATCCTGCACCTTCCAATTTACACATTAGTATTTACCATTCAGCTTTTACCTGCCTATTTTGTTATACATTGAGTCTGCAGGGCATTTTCCCCACCAGATACAGCCGTTCCCATTATGAACTGCTCTCCTAGCATCAGATGATCACACCGTATTTTACAACAAATAATGGAGAGTACAGCAATGTCTATACCAACTCAGCACAATGTAATTGGTCCAGCATATAGGAATACTACTAACTTTTCATTATGGTATTTTTTACAGTGCGTAGTCTGCGCTTGTTTGCTGTTCTAGTTTAGTATATAATTTACAAAAAAAATCCTTTGAAAAGTATGCAAGAGTTCAATACAAAGTATAGAGTGAGCACAGTTGTATGTTCTTATGAGTATTATGATGAAAAGCAGAAAGCATACACTTAAATGGAAAAGAGAAAAAAAGAAAACAAAAAAGCTGTTTCATCAACTGAAACCAAATCAATACATAGTTGCAGCTTTATTGTGCCAAAAGCCAAACACTGTGCATTATAATTCCGAGATCAGCATTTTGCCTTGTTGAAATGGGTGTTATTTATTATTGTGTAATAGTATATAATAAGTAGCCAACAGCGTCTTTTTCTCCACTGGTTTTTTCTGGTTTTTGGTTTTTTTTTTAGTTCTGTTCAGCTGACACTTTAATTTTGCTATTTGACCGTCGCATTTCATGCCATCTACCATTAGAGCATTAGAATGTACAGAAATGGAACACATGAAAATAAATATTGATTGGGTCATTTTTAAAAGTGTACTTCCACAATACAAATATCTGTCATTACTACAAAAATTCCAAAACTTCTTTTGAAATGAACAGTAGTCAGCAAGCGTATTGCTCCTGCCCTTTGACAAGCCCTATTTTTTGGCAGTGATTTCCTCATACCTCTAGGGAAACTAGGACACACATTCAGGGGAGTAGCATGACATGACTAACAAAAGTCAATACCAAAACGTAAGACAGAAAACAAGGTTGGTAGGGGACGAGCTTTTGGCATCACTGATGTTATTTTGACCATTGGCCACCCTCCTCCACTTCCTGTCAAACACCACTCTTTGCTTGAAGCAGCCCATTACAGTAGAAGCATATGTCTGTCCTGAAATTTCAGCTCATGAAAACACTTCCATCAGTCATTAATCAAGCATCTAAACACTCAGCTTGCCAGACCGTTAACTGTCCAGCTGCCTCTCTTTCCCATGGTGGACACAGGCGCTTTCTATGGTGGAAGATATAGCTTCCCTGGTCACATCCCCTGACAACTATTTTTCCCCAAAATGCTGTGTCTACTCTGACAGAGCACATGGAAGAATGCATCAGCCAACCCCTGGAACATGCAGTGAATGTGCAAACATTGCAGTAGACATGTAGAGCAGCAAACAGAAGGTACTGTAAGTCTCTTTTACTACACAATAGGTCAGTTGTTGACATCTGATAAGTTTGTAACCCAGAGGATGAAACTGAATCATGTTGCCAATTGCCATCATGCTTAAGGCAAGAATCTACAAGCCCCACCAGGGACAACACCACCAATACCTGTAGTGCCTCCTTCTCCTATTCCTCCTTTGGCGAGTTCCGAGGCTGGACCTTCTTCATCCCCTTTCCCACCACCAGAAGGAAACTCAATGGTGGTATAGCTTCCACGCCCACCTAGCTCTAACCTTTGGCCCACTAAGCCTAAGACTAGCCTTCCTACTGCTATGGCCGCACCACTTACCTATCATTGCTTTTGCCAATCATCATTGCTGTCACACTGAATCTAGATACCTCTAAACACCTCGCAGCTAGTGTTGGGCGAACACCTAGATGTTCGGGTTCGCGAACGTTCGCCGAACATCGCCGCGATGTTCGGGTGTTCGCGCCGAACATAGTGGAAGTCAATGGGGACCCGAACTTTCGTGCTTTGTAAAGCTTCCTTACATGCTACATACCCCAAATTAGCAGGGTATGTGCACCTTGGGAGTGGGTACAAGAGGAAAAAAAATATTTGAAAAAGAGCTTATAGTTTTTGAGAAAATTGATTGTAAAGTTTCAAAGGAAAAACTGTCTTTTAAATGTGGAAAATGTCATGTTTCTTTGCACAGGTAACATGCTTTTTGTCGCCATGCAGTCATAAATGTAATACAGAGAAGAGGTTCCAGGAAAAGGGACCGGTAACGCTAACCCAGCAGCAGCAGCACACGTGATGGAACAGGAGCAGGCGCAGGAGGAGAAGGCCATGCTTTTTGAGACACAACAACCCAGGCCTTGCATGAGGACAAGAAGCGTGCGGATAGCATGCTTTTTACCGCCATGCAGTCATAAATGTAATAAAGATAAGAGGTTCAATAAACAGGGACCGGGCGTCAACGCTAACCCAGCAGCAGCAGACGTGATGGAACAGGAGGAGGCGCAGGAGGAGAAGGCCACGCTTTCAGGTGCAACTCAGGCCTTGCATGAGGACAAAAAAATGTGTGCGCAAAGCAATGCAATGAGTAGTTTTCAGGACACAATGGGCTATTCGGAGGAGCTATTCCCACCCCCACAATCTTCTACCTGTGAAAGGTCAATGGAACAGCCACAAATGTTGTGCCCGGATTCACAACCTTTTTCTGTGGAAAATGCACCTCGCACTGAAATGCAAGGCGAGTCCGAGGATGAACATGACGTCAACAACTCAACATGACGCAAAATGGGGGCGGAACAGAAAGCTGCTTTCAATGTTTTGAAGGCCTTAATTGCCTCCGGTGGCCAGTTAGATGCATCATTCATCACACCCAAATCCCAGAGCAATGTGTGCAGGAATTTGAATCTCAGGAGGTGTACCGAGATCATCTGGACAAGTGACCAAGTGACAAGTGACAAAGTGACCAGTGACAAAGTGACAAAGTGACAAATGACAAAGTGACAAAATGACAAAGTGACAAGTGACAAAGTGAGAAGTGACAAGTGACAAAGTGACAAGTGACAAAATGACAAAGTGACAAGTGACAAAGTGAGAAGTGACAAGTGACAAAATGACAAAGTGACAAGTGACAAAGTGACCAGTGACAAAGTGACAACTGACAAAGTGACAAAATGACAAAGTGACAAAGTGACAAAGTGACCAGTGACAAAGTGACAACTGAGAGATTGTTCTGGGGAGCTCCACTGCACTCAGTCGCATATGAGGAGAGGTCTCGTCGGGACTGCTGATCCTCCTCAGCTTGCTCAAAGCCTTGAGGGTTCCTGAAGATCCTCTGCTTGGAGTTCGCCGGGGTTCAGCTTGGTGTCGGGGTCGGCGGCGTCCTCCTCACTCCAACGTGGCAGATCTTCTGTTGAAGGAAAAAAAAAAAAACATTGTTAAAAGTCCAGTACCGCTTCTGAAGGACTCACCAAGAGATGCAGGAGCGCTTCAATCTAGCGCACCATCGCTCGCTGGGTGATGTCCCTGCCTACGCGCTGGAATTCTACGCTGCACATGCTAGCACGCTTTTGCGCAGTGCCGAGGCGCATTCCAGCAGCTAGTAGCTACCAAGCTTCTGTGGATCTGATTGGGCCACCATGTTGGATCTCTGCCAAGTCCTCCAAAATTTTGAGCAATCCACGTTGCGTGACTGAGCAGTGACAACTCTACAGTCAGCATTACAATACCACTGCTGTGTTTACTGAAGAAATCAATGTTGAAGATGGAAACCGCTGGCATGATGCAAGTGGGGGATTCTGAAGATGAAAACGATCAGCGTGATGATACCAACATCAGGCAACCTGCCTCAGGAAACGCTGGTCCCAGCTATGACAAAGAACAGGACGAGGAACAGCTGGAGTTGGAGCAGGAATTGGATGCCCCCACTGCCGAGGGACAGAGCGGTGCACGTTGGACTTCCACAATTTATCGGGAAAGGACAGCAGAAGAGGAAGAAAGTGATGCTGGTGACGAATATGGTGCATCACAACAATCACAACGCTTACAAGAACATGAAGACAGAGGAGTCTGGCAGGACTCTCTGGCACACATGGCTCAATTCATGCTAGACTGCATTGAACGCGGCCCGCGCATTATTCACTATTCATTATTATTCATTATTCTGGAATCTGGACAACACCAATTACTGGGTTTATACCCAGTTTATACAAACACAATGTTAAAAAACTGATTGAAGAAAGTGTCAGACAGGTCAAAAATGGAACAATTCCAGCAGGCCCTTGAGGATGGAGACTTTAGAGAGGAGATTGACATCCTCCTCCTTCTCTAGCCAGTTGTACGTCGACAGACTGACTTCAGCAAACCCAGGAGGACCAGGAGGGCAGCAAAGAACACAAGCTGCTGCTAGTGCCGAAAAGGGAATGGTATTGGCAGTGTCCTTGGAGTGGGAACATTTTCTGACACCCATGCAGCAGCCCACAGAACAGCAATCGGGCAGTTCCACGTCCTCCAACACCAATCGCCTGGAGAAGATGGTCAAGGTCCAGGACTACATGTCAGATGGCGTAGCTGTGTTGAACAATCCATCTGCAGACAGACGGTGAGTGTGACAGGCAGCACAGAAGGACCATGTCAACTGACTCATAGTACCACAGTTTGATAGTGCTGCCCAAAAACTTATATGGATCCGTGGACCCGGGCACTGCGGGCAGTACTGGGAAGTGGGAACGCAGATTTTAGTACCTAAACACACGATACAACATGTTTTCCGGGGTCGGACTCTGAGGCACATACAGATGGTCCCGATCATCATCCTCATCATACAACTCTTCTCCTGAGTCTGACCCACCCACCACCTCTGCCACCCCAACATCCCCAGACACAGACCCCTCATCGTCCTCAACATTAACTTGGGATGCTGGCCTGAGCCAGACCTCCTCCTCCACATCAGGCCCCATCATCTCCTCAATGGCAGCCCTCATTAATCGTTCTGGCGACGGACTGATGGACACAACATTCTCCTCCGGAGAGGGCTGCTGCTGACCACTGGCTGCTGGGGTGGATGTTATAGCTTGCGTGGGGCGTTGGCTGTTGCTGTTGTTGGGAGTGCTGCTCACAGCAGAGGTCTCTGAGGAACTCATGGTGAGCTCATATAGTGGTTGGCGGTGAGTGGAGTATTACTGATCCCAGCAATATACACACTGACTGGCAGAGTACGCAATGCTATATAGTCTGGCTGAGCGGTGTACACAGAGTGGCAGTACACACAATGCTATATAGTCTGGCTGAGCCGTGTACACAGAGTGTCAGTACACACAATGCTATATAGTCTGGCTGAGCGGTGTACACAGAATGGCAGTACACACAATGCTATATAGTCTGGCTGAGCCATGTACACAGAGTGGCAGTACACACAATGCTATATAGTCTGGCTGAGCCGTGTACACAGAGTGGCAGTACACACAATGCTATATAGTCTGGCTGAGCGGTGTACACAGAGTGGCAGTACACACAATGCTATATAGTCTGGCTGAGCCGTGTACACAGAGTGGCAGTACACACAATGCTATATAGTCTGGCTGAGCGGTGTACACAGAGTGGCAGTACACACAATGCTATATAGTCTGGCTGAGCGGTGTACACAGAGTGGCAGTACACACAATGCTATATAGTCTGGCTGAGCCGTGTACACAGAGTGGCAGTACACACAATGCTATATAGTCTGGCTGAGCCGTGTACACAGAGTGGCAGTACACACAATGCTATATAGTCTGGCTGAGCCATGTACACAGAGTGTCAGTAAACAATGCTATATATAGCGTGGCTGAGCGAGGTACACAGTGGCAGTACACACAATGCTATATAGTCTGGCTGAGCGGTGTACACAGAGTGTCAGTAAACAATGGTATATAGTCTGGCTGAGCGGTGTACACAGAGTGGCAGTAAACACAATGCTATATATAGCGTGGCTGAGCGAGGTGCACAGTGGCAGTACACACAATGCTATATAGTCAGGCTAAGCCGTGTACACAGAGTGTCAGAAAACACAATGCTATATATAGCGTGGCTGAGCGAGGTGCACAGTGGCAGTACACACAATGCTATGTAGTCTGGCTGAGCCGTGTACACAGAGTGGCAGTAAACACAATGCTATATATAGCGTGGCTGAGCGAGGTACACAGTGGCAGTACACACAATGCTATATAGTCAGGCTAAGCCGTGTACACAGAGTGTCAGAAAACACAATGCTATATATAGCGTGGCTGAGCGAGGTGCACAGTGGCAGTACACACAATGCTATATAGCCAGGCTAAGCCGTGTACACAGAGTGTCAGAAAACACAATGCTATATATAGCGTGGCTGAGCGAGGTACACAGTGGCAGTAAACAATGCTATATATAGTGTGGCTGAGCGAGCGGTGTACTACTGTTCCCAGCAGCGACACACAATGACTGGGGGGGACCCTGGCTAGCGTGGCTGGAGAGCGAACTACCCTGCCTGCCTACCCAAAGCTAAACCCACAGAGAAATGGCGGAGATATGACGTGGTTCGGGTATTTATTTACCCGAACCACGTGACCGTTCGGCCAATCAGAGCGCGTTCGGGCCCGAACCACGTGACCCGTTCGGCCAATCACAGCGCTAGCCGAACGTTCGGGGAACGTTTGGCCATGCGCTCTTAGTTCGGCCATGTGGCCGAACGGTTTGGCCGAGCACCGTCAGGTGTTCGGCCGAACTCGAACATCACCCGAACAGGGTGATGTTCTGCAGAACCCGAACAGTGGCGAACACTGTTCGCCCAACACTACTCGCAGCCCATAATTGAAATATTTTGTCAATGGGTGAAGGGTGCCAGTGCGCCCAAATTAAGCATTTGAACAGTTTCTATTCATTGTAGTGTAATTAATACAATAAACATCCACAATCATTCATCAAGCAATGTATGCAGCATATTTTGATTCAGTGGGAGAACTGAGATAAAACAATATCTTGATGGCTACAGTTTCTTAAATAGATGTAACTTTTCATAATGCCCAGATCAGGGCCAGCCTTTGACCTGAGCGACCGGAGCGGTTGCTAAAGGCGACAGCTCTCAAGGGCACATGCGCCCTGCTGTCTCTCCCTGCGTCGTCTCCGTCTGCAATTAGAGCAGGACTACAAGTACATGGTCACCAATGTCCACAAATGTGGACAATCGGCGGCCATTTTCTTGTAATTGTAGCCCTGCTCTAACTACAGATGGAGCGGAGGCGGGGAGAGAAGAGTGACGTCTGTGCTGGAGCGTGGAAGCCAGTCTCTGCCCGGCCCACTGCCACAGAAGCTGGGGGAGGGGTTGACTGGGGCAACTATGTTACTACACTGGGGGCATACTACCTACACTGGGGACATACTGTGTAAACTGGGGGCATACTACCTACACTGGGGGCATACTACCTACACTGGGGGCAGCTATGCTACTACACTGGGGGCATACTACCTACACTGGGGGCATACTACCTACACTGGGGGCATACTACCTACACTGGGGGCATACTACCTACACTGGGCATCCTATCTACACTGGGGCATACTAACTACATTGGGGGCATACTACCTACACTGGGGGCAGATATGCTACTACATTGGGGGCATACTACCTAGACTGGGGGCACACTACTTACACTGGGGGCATACTACCTACACTGGGGCAGCATACTACTCACACTGGGGGCATACTTCCTACACTGGGGGCAGCTATGCTACTCCACTTGGGGCATACTACCTTCACTGGGGGAATACTACCTACACTGGGGGCATACTGCTTACACTGGGGGCATACTACCTACACTGGGGGCATACTACCTACACTGGGGGAATACTACCTAGACTGAGGGGCATACTACCTACACTGGGGGCAGCTATGCTACGTACACTGGGGGCAGCTATGCTACCTATATGGGGTAACTATACTACCTACACTGGGGGCAACTATGCTACCTATATGCAGGCAACTATACTACCTTCACTGGGGGCAACTATGCTACCTGTATTATTATTATTTTGGGACAACTATATTAGATACACTGCACTGGGGGCAACTATGCTACCTATACGGGGGCAACTATGCTATCTATATGGGGCAACTATATAATCGAATATAACTTTTGTTGTGTGAATACTTCATCCTACTACGAATTACTGAATCTGAGGGAGCCTAAGTGCTTTGAGTCCTATTGGAGAAAAGCGCTATAGAAATGTTATTGTATTGTATTATTATTGTATTGTAACTATACTACCTACACTGGAGGCAACTATGTTACCTATACAGGGGCAACTATCCTACCTATACGGGGAAACTATACTTCCTACACAGGGGGCAACTATGCTACCTATACGGGGAAACTATACTACCCACACTGGGGGCAACTATGCTACCTATATGGGGGCAACTATACTACTTACACTGGGGGCAACTATACTAGCTACCTATACTGGGGCAACTATACTACCTATACTGAGGGCTACTATACTAGTTACCTTTACTGTGGCAACTATACTACCTATACTTGGCTACCTACACTGAGTGCATCTACACATGAGATCCTATACTGAGAGCACCTATACCTGGCTACCTACCTACCTATACTGAGTTTGAGGACATTTTTTGGGGAGGGACACACCACAGCTATTACGAGTGCTGCAAATTGTTGGTGCTATATATGGGCCTGTGTGTGTACGCACGCAAAGAGGATGGGGGGGCACCAAAATCCGGTTTTGCTCAGGGTGCAGTGAAACCTAAGGCTGGCCTTGGCCCAGATTATCCTAGCTGATTAGCCTAGAGTGCTTCAAAGTTCATCTTCAGTCATTCGTTAAATCAGTCCATGTTTCTAGCCGCTGCTTCAACAAAAACTCCATGTAGTATGTCAGTGATGGGGGGGGGGGTAGACCTTATTTTTATTCAAATATATGGAATTTTTAGATGTTTCAAAGAAGGTTGTCTTTCTTTAAAAACAGTAATTGAAGGAGGAGTTAGTGTTATTGTTCCATCACACACACTGGCCAAAATAGCAGATGATCATTTTGAGGTCAACAGGGTCCCCTTTGTCAAGGCATAAAGCAGAAAATTGTTCTGCCTTATGCTTTGACAAAGATGAAAATTGCATGTGTGTGGAATGGAACAATAAAAATGGCATTTTGTTCCTAAAAGTCTGTGTGTGGACTCTTCCTTCGAATACTGGATTTATGCTGTCTGGGAGTCCTGCACCAGCACCCACACACCAAGGTCTTTGGTTCTTTCCTGACTGTTTCTTTAAAATCAGCCTTATTTCACAAGTTTTTCCACTAGGCTTATGACATAGATCTCTGCTTCCCGTTTTGATGTTCTGTATATGGTATCTGATATCCGTCTATTGAATATTTTTGCAGTATTTTAATCTTGATTCTGTATTCACGCTTCATGCTCTATAAATAAAAGTTTCACCCAGATGAATGGAAAAATCCAATAATTTCATCTCCAGAAGCCTAAGTATAAAATATTAATTGATTTTAGAAGGCTATACTGCTATGAAATATTGGCTTTCTCTGCTCTTTTGCCACTTCCTCGCAGTGTTTCTCCTGAAGAATTATTAAAAGGATTTCATCTAATTCCATTTAGAATCATATTCAGTAACAGTAACAAAACGGCAAACAAGGTTTACTTTGTCTATTCAAAGAAATCTGGCATTTCGTAATCGAATTGCGGCTGACTGTTTCTTAAAGGTAACTTGTTTGGGAAACGTAATAGCTAATTGTGGTTGTAAGAAAACCAAACCCTCCGCTGCACAAAAGAGATTATTATAATGTATGGACTGCAGAGTTCAGTAACAGATTTTAAAAATGGATTTTCTCAGTCTGGTCATTGCTGCGCTCTGGTTTACCTAGAGTCATATGTTCAATGTGCTGTTTTTCTCTCTTAGAAAGGGTTTATTTGGACACAATGCTCCAGGAAGAGAGCTTAAAGGACCACTATAGAGAAAAATCTAAAATGTAAAATTTATGTAAATACATAGAAATGAGAAGGCGTTTCTTCCAGAGTAAAATGAACCATAAATTATTTTTTCCTAAGCTGCGTAACCTACAAGAGATGTGACAGGTTTTGGACTAATCCATCTCCTCATCGGGGATTCTCAAGGTTTTCTTTATTTTCAGTAAATTGGTTGCTGAGTCCCACTGCCACCAGGGCCAGATTTGTGGGCAGGCCCCATAGGCTGGGGACTAGGGTGGAGCCTAAGGAGGGTCGGGTTAACAAACTGTCCTAATAGCTCCCCATGAAATCCCCCACAATAATGACCAATTGGCCATGTTTGTCTGCAGCCGCCCCTCGCTTTGCTCTGCACACTGTAACATGTCTGTGTGTGCAGCAGCAGCGGCTACAGAGAAGGCATCTTTGCTAACGTGACAGGATCAGCGTCTGTATCTTTGCAGCCCTCCCTGCTGTCACTCAATAGTTCCTAGGAAGCCTGGCCAATAGCAACACTACAATGCTTTGTATCCCCGCCCTCCTTCTTTCTCCTGCCAATCGGAAATTCGGAGGGGCGGGAATACAAAAGATAGTTCAAACAGTTTTAGCCTCCGAAGCTGGTAGGAAGGGAAGGCAGTATGGTCAGCCTCTATAGGTTCAAAGCTGAAAAAACAAAAACAAAAAACACAGGGAGCTCGATCTGGTGTGATATCGTCTTGGTTGGTTTTGGGTGAAGAAAGTCTTGTGTGTTTATACTCACAAAGGTGGGTTGCCCCAAAGAGGCAACCACTCGTATACACGGATGAGGAAATGCCGTCCCCACTCGGCCTTTTCTTAGATGTTCTTGGTCACAGCTCCAAATGAAAAAATATTCGACTCGCCGAATATGCGACGATGAATGCCCTACCAGGTAGGGTATAATAGGTAAATTTGGATACTAGGAGGCGCCCAATTCAAAAGAATAGATATATAAATTTGAAGATTTTTTCTGAACGGAAAAAATAGTATTATGCCAAAAGTTAAAATATAATTTAATTTATTAGTTGCGAACAGCACAGTGACAATGCGTTTCTTGACGTAAGACAGGCGCGTCTGGATACTCCAAACCGGTTAGCCGGCACATACTTGACCTGAGGAAGCTGCTTATGCCGAGAAACGCGTTGTCATTCTTTTGAATTGGGCGCCTCCTAGTATCCAAAATTAGCCTCTATAGATGCACATTCTCCTCACGTCTGTAAGGTATTGCTACGAACACTACCTTGCTGCTGTGTGTCCAGCCACGCTGTCCTTCTCTCCAGCTATTAACACTGGCATCTGCTGTAAGGGCTGCTGTTCCCCAGCACTTCGTTCTTAGTAATAGTGATGGGGGCAATCCCAGGGCAGGGCAGAGGTGCTGACCTCCATGAAAGGAAAAGTATGTGTAAAATCATCTGGGCAGAAGGGGAGACTGACAGGACAGCACATTGCTCAAATGTTGATAAGACGTTATAGGACTGTCATAAGCTTCAGTAGATGTCCAGTGTTCCCCAGCCTGTATAATATATATATATATATATATATATATATATATATATATATATATATATATATATATATATATATATATATATACTGCACACTAGTCTCTCACCATTATTACATAATGTTTCACTGCCCAGGCTTATTGTATTTGAAAACCAGCATGTGACATGGTCACCACCTACCACGTCATTCAGAGTAGCACAGAGGAGCATGGTATTATATCTACTTCAGTGCCCAGTCAGATTTAAACTCTCCTGTTCTTCATTGCAGAGAGGCACTTTAATGCTGTCTACTTCTGTACGGCTTCTAGGTGTTCTTACATGTCATGTGACATATCAGGTGCCATATAGAGGTATGCTGCAGCATAGCACCCCACTGCAGTGAAAGGGAGTGTGACCCACCACTCAATACCACTCTCTGCTGTGTTACGCTGCAATTTTATTTGAGCTGCAGCTACAGAGGGCAGCACTGTAGGAGGGGCCCTTGGGATGCTGGAAAGAGGTGCCCCCACACCCTCCTCAAAGAGGCTATAGTCCCTAAGGCCCCTTTTACACTTAATCAGTTGGTGTGTGTTAGTGTGCGTTTGTATGCTTTTTTTTACATAGCAGTGCATTGGGAAGATTTCAGTTAAAACACGTTAAGTGTAAAAGAGGCCATAGGAAAACATGAGCATTACTTTGAAAACCAGTTTTCTTTCAGTTATAACTGAGAGCAACTGATTAAGTGTAAAAAGGCCCTTAATCTGCCTGGAAGTTGGAGGGAGCAGAAGGGAATGGTACGAAACAGGTGAAAAATAACTGGACAATAGCAGTGAAGATGTATCTATATATTTTGCCAGGAGCATACTACAAAAATACAGATCAAGTGTATGTTTGTGTGTGTCTGTGTGTGTGTGTGTGTGTGTGTGTGTGTGTGTGTGTGTGTGTGTGTGTGTGTGTGTGTGTGTGCGGGGGGGGGGGGGGCGTTGATGACAGCGGGCCTTGGGCGGAAAAAAGTACAAATCCGGCCCTGATTGCCACAAAAAGTGTGCAGCGAGCAAGGAGGTTGTGCAGCATCTTTGTATAAATCCTTTTCAGAGAGTGTCTTTATAAACAATAAAAGCCATGTTGAGAATCCCCAATGAGGAGATGGTCTAGTCCAAAACCTGTCAGCTCTTTCAGGTTCTACTACCTACTGTAAGAGACAGCAACATGGGAGAATAGTAATTTATGACTCATTTTACTCTGGAATGCATGTACCGTATTTTTCGGACTATAAGACGCACCGGACTATAAGACGCACCTAGGTTTGGAGGGCAAAATCCAGGAAAAAAAATATATGCTAAACCTGGTGCATCTACAGTGCAGGGGTGTCTTGTAGACCCTTTCCCCCAATTACTATGTCCACCTGTGCCCTCTGTCCATAGCCCCTGTGACCTCTGTCCTTACCATGTCCTCTGTCCCTCTGTGTCACTTGTCTGCGCCACCTGTGTCTGCTGACCATACCCCCTGTGACACCTGTTCATACTGTGACCTCTATCTGTCCCCCTGTGTTACCTGTCCATCCCCTTGTGTCACCTGTCTATACCCCTTGTGTCTGCTGTCCATACCCCTGTCCTCTGTCCATCCTGTGTCCTCTGTTCCCTGACAATGTGCATTCATGTGTCCCCCCAGAAGGAAGTGCAGGGGCAGACTAGAGTGCACTCACTTACTCAGTCTCGGCTCTGAGTGCTGCATCCGCCTATTTCACCTTCCCTGCAGGCAATTTGTAATCACAGGATTTGTCCCCCACTGATGGTATCAGCCGACATGCTGCATAGGTGGCTCTGGCACGAGCCTGGTCTTTTTCTGTGTGTCTGCACAAACTACTGTCCGCCCCTGCCATAAGATCTTCACCACTGCTGGCTACAATCGGAGCGGTGCATCTGTGCACTGGCTCTCTGGTGGTTTCATCCCGCTGTATCGCCGCATATCATCCGTGCCCCCCCCCCCGGCCGCAGATTCACGAACGGGGACATTGCGCCCACCCTCTTCTCGCTTCTAGACCATTAACCAATCAGGCGGGGGGCGCTGTCCCTGACCGTCAATCACAGCCACCCTCTGCCTCCTTTCCTCTCCTGATTGGCCGCGATGGTCCCGCCGGCGATACAGCGGGATGAAACCACCAGAGAGCCGGTGCACAGATGCACGGCTCCGATGTCAGCCAGCAGTGGTGAAGATCTTATGGCTGGGGCAGACAGTAGTTTATGCAGACACACAGAAAAAGACCAGGCTCGTGCCAGAGCCACCTATGCAGCATGTCGGCTGATACCATCAGCGGGGACAAATCCTGTGATTACAAATTGGCTGCAGGGAAGGTGAAATAGGCGGATGCAGCACTCAGAGCCGGGACTGATTAAGTGAGTGCACTCTAGTCTGTCCCTGCACTTCCTTCTGGGGGGACACACGGAGGCACATTCGGACTATAAGACGCACCCACTTTTTCCCCCCACTTTTGGGGGAGAGAAAGTGCGTCTTATAGTCCGAAAAATCCGGTACTTCTTATTTGTATGTGTTTATATGTATTTTACATTTTAGATTTTTTTGTGGTAGTGGTCCTTTAATGCACAATTAAAATTCAGTATATGAGTAACATAATATATGCCAACATATTTGTAATTCTGTTCGGAAGTGTTGTTATTCTGATTGCTCGAACAAAACAACAAAAACCCCACTCCAAATAATCACTTATCTTCTGGAATCTAATTCCCCCCGGCTGTTCATCATTATTGATAAGAAAATATGGCCATGTTTTATTCTTGGAATTCTCACAAAAAAATATGGCTTTGTAAAGATTAAACATTTTGCAAAAGGTATGCTGATTTTTCTGGAAATTCCCATTTTACATAGCAAACATAAGCCATGTTTGTTTAAAAATTCTATTTTGTGAAAAAAAAAAAGTTTCATGAAAACTAAGCATCATAAAAATAGAGCTGTTCAAGGTAAACGCAGATCTGCAGATTTTTTTTTTTTTGGCTTGTTGCTGTTCACCTTGGTTTGTTGTCTGTCCACCTTAAGCTTTTCAAATGAACTATGTTGAATATGGAGCACAATAAGGAGTCAGGAAGATGTGGAGTTAAATATTAGCTAAACCAAACACCGAACAAGGAAAATTCTGAAAGTGTTTTGGAATTCAACTGTTTAAAAAAATCCTAATGACACTGCAGATAAATACAGCTGTGCACATCTCCATATGCACTTAAAACCTCTAGGGGCATATGCAATTAGTTTTTTCACCTGAGTTATCTCCTAACTAATTTTTATTTTCTCTTTAAACTAAATTTCCTGCATTTTACAATTGTAAAAGTATCCATAAGTTGGTCAAAAAGTGCTATCATATTTATTTTGAGTATTTTTTTTGCTTGCTGGTGACTTAAAGGGCATTTAATGACAAGTTGTAAAATATCACATCAGAAAAACAAAAAGGAAAACAAAAGGAAAAAAAAAACTATTAGCAAATTTATTTTGAGTTTTTCTTGATTACAGGTAGTGTTGGGCGAACAGTGTTCGCCACTGTTCGGGTTCTGCAGAACATCACCCTGTTCGGGTGATGTTCGAGTTCGGCCGAACACCTGATGGTGTTCGGCCAAACTGTTCGGCCATATGGCCGAACTAAGAGCGCATGGCCGAACGTTCCCCGAACGTTCGGCTAGCGCTGTGATTGGCCGAACGGGTCACGTGGTTCGGACCCGAACGCGCTCTGATTGGCCGAACGGGTCACGTGGTTCGGGTAAATAAATACCCGATCCACGTCATTTCTCCGCCATTTGTCTGTGGGTTTAGCTTTGGGTAGGCAGGCAGGGTAGTTCTCTCTCCAGCCAGGCTAGCCAGGGTCCCCCCAGTCATTGTGTCGCTGCTGGGAACAGTAGTAAACCGCTCACCCACACTATATAGCATTGTGTTTACTGCCACTCTGTGTCTCTGCTGGGAACAGTAGTACACCGCTCACCCTGTATAGCATTGTGCTCTGTGTCGCTGCTGGGAATAGTAGTACACCGCTCACCACCACTGTATAGCATTGTGTTTACTGCCACTCTGTGTCTCTGCTGGGAACAGTAGTACACCGCTCACCCACCACTGTATAGCATTGTGCTCTGTGTCGCTGCTGGGAACAGTAGTACACCGCTCACCCACCCACCACTGTATAGCATTGTGCTCTGTGTCGCTGCTGGGAATAGTAGTACACCGCTCACCCACCACTCTATAGCATTGTGCTCTGTGTCGCTGCTGGGAATAGTAGTACACCGCTCACCCACCACTGTATAGCATTGTGCTCTGTGTCGCTGCTGGGAACAGTAGTACACTGCTCACCCACCACTGTATAGCATTGTGCTCTGTGTCGCTGCTGGGAACAGTAGTACACCGCTCCCCCACACTATATAGCATTGTGTTTACTGCCACTCTGTGTCTCTGCTGGGAACAGTAGTACACCGCTCACCCGCCACTGTATAGCATTGTGCTCTGTGTCGCTGCTGGGAATAGTAGTACACCGCTCACCCACCACTGTATAGCATTGTGCTCTGTTTCGCTGCTGGGAACAGTAGTACACCGCTCACCCACCACTGTATAGCATTGTGCTCTGTGTCGCTGCTGGGAACAGTAGTACACCGCTCACCCACCACTGTATAACATTGTGCTCTGTGTCGCTGCTGGGAACAGTAGTACACCACTCACCCACACTATATAGCATTGTGTTTACTGCCACTCTGTATCTCTGCTGGGAACAGTAGTACACCGCTCACCCACCACTGTATAGCATTGTGCTCTGTGTCGCTGCTGGGAACAGTAGTACACCGTTCCCCCACACTATACAGCATTGTGTTTACTGCCACTCTGTGTCTCTGCTGGGAACAGTAGTACACCGCTCACCCGCCACTGTATAGCATTGTGCTCTGTGTCACTGCTGGGAATAGTAGTACACCGCTCACCCACCACTGTATAGCATTGTGCTCTGTGTCGCTGCTGGGAACAGTAGTACACCGCTCACCCACCCACCACTGTATAGCATTGTGCTCTGTGTCGCTGCTGGGAATAGTAGTACACCGCTCACCCACCACTGTATAGCATTGTGCTCTGTGTCACTGCTGGGAACAGTAGTACACCGCTCACCCACCACTGTATAGCATTGTGCTCTGTGTCGCTGCTGGGAACAGTAGTACACCGCTCCCCCACACTATATAGCATTGTGTTTACTGCCACTCTGTGTCTCTGCTGGGAACAGTAGTACACCGCTCACCCGCCACTGTATAGCATTGTGCTCTGTGTCGCTGCTGGGAATAGTAGTACACCGCTCACCCACCACTGTATAGCATTGTGCTCTGTTTCGCTGCTGGGAACAGTAGTACACCGCTCACCCACACTATATAGCATTGTGTTTACTGCCACTCTGTGTCTCTGCTGGGAACAGTAGTATACCGCTCACCCACCACTGTATAGCATTGTGCTCTGTGTCGCTGCTGGGAACAGTAGTACACCGCTCACCCACACTATATAGCATTTTGTTTACTGCCACTCTGTGTCTCTGCTGGGAACAGTAGTACACCGCTCACCCGCCACTGTATAGCATTGTGCTCTGTGTCCCCTTCAACTATTGGGTATCGAAGCTAGACACCTGGCACGAACTGGCAATGTACGCAATAGAGGTGCTGGCTTGCCCGGCAGCCAGCGTTATGTCGGAACGCTGTTTCAGTGCTGCCGGAGGCATCGTCACAGATCGGCGTATCCGCCTCTCCACAGAAAATGCAGACCGTCTGACTCAAATTGAAATGAATCAATCCTGGATTGGAAACGACTACGCAACACTCCCGGACCCCAACCAAGTAACATGAACAATGAACATCTGTGATGGGTTAGCGTTACCGGTCCCTTTTCCTGGAACCTCTCATCTGTATTGCATTTATGACTGCATGCCGACAAAAAGCATATTGCTATCCGCACGCTTCTTGTCCGCATGCAAGGCCTGGGTTGTTGTGTCTCAAAGCGTGGCCTTCTCCTCCTGCGCCGCCCTCCTCCTGTTCCATCACGTGTGCTGCTGCTGGGTTAGCGTTACCGGTCCCTTTTCCTGGAACCTCTTATCTGTATTACATTTATGACTGCATGGCGACAAAATGCAAATTGCTATCCGCACGCTTCTTGTCCTCATGCAAGGCCTGGGTTGTTGTGTCTCAAAGCGTGGCCTTCTCCTCCTGCGCCGCCCTCCTCCTGTTCCATCACGTGTGCTGCTGCTGGGTAAGCGTTACCAGTCCCTTTTCCTGGAACCTCTCATCTGTATTACATTTATGACTGCATGGCGACAAAATGCATTGCTATCTGCACGCTTCTTGTCCTCATGCAAGGCCTGGGTTGTTGTGTCTCAAAGCGTGGCCTTCTCCTCCTCCTGTTCCATCACGTGTGCTGCTGCTGGGTTAGCATTACCAGTCCCTTTTCCTGGAACCTCTCATCTGTATTACATTTATGACTGCATGCTGACAAAAAGCATGTTACCTGTGCAAAGAAAACAGACATTTCCCGCATTTAAAAGACAGTTTTCCCTTTGAAACTTTAAAATCGATTTTCTCAAAAACTATAAGCTCTTTTTGCTAAAAAAAAATTTTCCTCTTGTACCCACTCCCAAGGTGCACATACCCTGTAAATTTGGGGTATGTAGCATGTAAGGAGGCTTTAAAAAACACGGGTCCCCATTGACTTCCATTATGTTCCGAGTTCGGCTCAAACACCCGAACATCGCGGCCATGTTCGGCCTGTTCGGCCCGAACCCGAACATCTAGATGTTCGCCCAACACTAATTACAGGGCCCATATGCAATTATTTTTTTCTCCTACGTTTTCTCCTAGGTAAAATGTTCAGACCTTGTCCATAAAAGGCCTTTAAAACACCAGCAAGCATGACAATACTTACAATAATTTTAATAGTACTTTTTCATCTACTTTTTGGTACTTTTTCAATTGCAAATTGAGGAAAACTTATATTAAAGAACATATAAAAATGATCTCCTAGGAGAAAACTGAGGATAAAAAGTGAATTGCATATGGGCCCAGGTGGTTTAAAGGTATGTTATTGACAAGTTGTGAAAATATCACCAAGGAGAAAACTCAGGAGAAAAAGTTAATTGCCTTAATTGCCTATGGACCCTGGACTCTCTAAAACACTGTGGCCCATATGCAATTAGAGTTTTCTAAGAAGTGATTCAAACTTGTCAATAAAATGCCTTTTAAACCACCAGCAAGCAAGAAAATACTTGAAATAATTTTGATACCACTATTTCACCTACTTTTTGGTATTTTTTCAGTTGCAAAGTGCTGTTTCAATTGCAAAGTACAGCCAAAGAGCCTATTATTTCTTGATGGGGTTCTTACACCCAGGTGAACTCCAAGGTCCTGCTACACCCCATGAGAACGCATATTTTCTATTATAATGCTGTGTTTCTAGGACATGTAACATCCTTTATTTTTCTTACTATTGCAACAATTCATAAAGCATTACCGCATGCAGTAATGCTGAAAACAGCAGACTTCCCCAAGCACTTAGCAAAGTGTCAATTCAGAAAGGCTGTTACAGCATGAAAAACTGAAATTACCGAGCAGTGAGGAAAATTACCGAACGAGTCTCTGTGAGTCTGTGCAGGGAGCCAAAGTACAGTGTTATTACTTGCGCTCAACAGATCAGTTATGGCCCTTTTTAATGCACCCGGTGCGGCTCTCTTGTACTGGATGGAGCCAGTTACTGTAGAAACAAGAGGGTAGGGGGGAGACAGAGAGCGCTCCGATGGTGCATTAACCAAGTATTACTTTGCACACTTTAAAATAGTTAGACTTACAATGTCTAGTAGCTGTATGGCGAGAAACGCCATAAAGCTACTAGACATTGTAAGTCTAACTATTTTAAAGTGTGCAAAGTAATACTTGGTTAATGCACCATCGGAGCGCTCTCTGTCTCCCCCCTACCCTCTTGTTTCTACAGGGAGCCAAAGTCTCTGAGTCTGTGCAGGAAACAATAATTACAGCTTGTAACAAAAGAGAGATATCGCCACACTTCTGCTGTACCGCTCAATGGGCTGCGGTAATTTACGGAACTTCAAAGCCTGTGAAAATCTTTATGAATTAGCACACAAAGGTCCAAAATACCGAATGCGGTATTTTCCCTCCCAGATGTTTTTAACGCAAAGCCTTTTATGAATTGGGGCCTTTGTGTGGCACATGGACACCAGACTGACTCATCCAGCTACTGCAGCTAGAGGGGTGAGAAAGTGAGCTTAACTGCAGTTTCGCGCACATCCTGCCCGTAAAAAATGTATTATGTCTAGCAGTTTGCTTCTGTATAGTCGTTATATTCAATTATCATTCTGATAGCTATTAGTGATGGACGAACTCTGTATGGTGCAGTTCACAGCAAATCTGCAAATATGGAGGCAAATGTGGGCTCGCCATTCTGTCCATATACCGGACCACAGATCCAGCCATCACAGCGGTAGCTAGCACCCTCATGATGCCCAATGGCACCCCTCTGCCCCTTCCGCTGCCCACTTACACCTTGCAGGGTAGACAAATTGATGTCAGCAGAGAGGGAACAGAGAGAGATAGATGGATGGGCTGGAAAAGCAATACGTAGGAGAGCAGCTCTCTGTTGAGGACAGCTTAACTGAGATGGTTGTGAAGCCTGTCATATTTATTCAATTTTAAACAAAAACTGGCTTTTAGTGACTTTTCTACATCAACTAATAAATAAATAAATAGACAATATGTATATTTTTTGTTACCCTCTTCTTTTCCTAATTTTCACGCTTATCCCAACTGTTACCGGTACTACTACTTACCCAAGGAGCTGGGATTCTCCTAGAAATGTAGGATTTCAGGCTGGTAATCTTGGAAGATTGCAGCATCCTTGTAAAACAGTGCATATTCAGCATAAACAACGCTGCTATAATAAATCAGTTATTACTACACATATTACAGAGACCTGAGTGAATGTATTCGTAGGTCATGCATACCACCATCCAGAATGGTTCACTGTAAGCCTTGTCTTTTGTATACAGACCAGAAGGACTCAAGCATGCCATATAAAGCACAAGGTCACCATCTCAGATAAGATTCATCAGCAAATCACTGGGCCAAAAATTACAGACATTAAATCTCAGCCATTACAAGGCAAGTCCAGTGCATGGTTAATGATTGCTCTCAAGAGTCACATTTCTCATCCTGCATTTCATTCTCAGTTAAGGTTTTGAATCATCATCTGTTATATAATGATAGCTACTGAACACAAAGAAAACAAGAAAACAATAATTATTAGAATTGTTGTGCAGTTGTCAGGGCAAGTCAAGTTTGCATTAATTTAATGTCTTATTTATAAAAAGAAAAAAAGAAAGAAAATGGGAGATTGTTTTGTTAATAAATGCCTTTCCTAACTATGCAGGGCTTTTGGTCATTTGTAGCACCTTCGGGGACAGATTTATAGTTTAGGAGCCCTTAGGCACATAAACTCTGGCGCCCTAAACCCGCCCCTAAAAACAGGCCTCACCCCTCCCTCTTCTTATTAGTAAAAAACAAAAAAACACACAAGGTAATGTAGATATTATCAAAGACAAGTAAAGAATACCAAAAATGTGCAGATATTACTCAAAAAAAAAAAAAAAAGCGTGTCTACATATTCAGGACCGCTCAGAGGAATATTAACATAACTGCTAAAACCACTGTTAAATAAGACATATTTAGGTATTTTAAGATTAAAAATAGAAGATCCTTAGTTTCCAAAAGCACTAACTGCCAATACCAATCTGCCCAAGATTCCAAAACACACCACTCACACCATACACACTTCGAGATCCTATTGAGAATGGCCACCACAGAAAGCTAAGCTGCTCATAGTTGTCCTAGAAATCTTCTATGCAAATTAATGGGTAAAAGGAGATTTAAAGTGTACCTGAGACGACAGGGTACAATAATTTTATACATACCTGGAGCTTCCTCCAGCCCCTTCCTCGCAGATCACTCCCTCGCTGCCATCCTCCACCTCCTGAATTAATTGGTAGATGCCCCATTAGATTCACCAGTCGGGGGCAGTCGGCACAGTCCACCCGTGCACGTGCAGTACGCCACAAGTGTTGAATCTAACAGGGCATCTACCAAAGAATCCAGGAGGACGGCGGCGAGGGAGCAATTTGAATGGAGGGGGCCTGAGGAAGCCCAAGGTATGTATAAAACTTTTGTACCCTGTCGTCTAAGGTTTACTTTAACTTCTGTGAGTATCTTTGTCCACACAGTTCCCCAGTTCTTTCAAATCTTGTCGAAGTGTGGTGGAGCTGTGCACTGAATACAAATCAAATCATACACACACACTATTTATGTATATACACACACTTACACAAACACACTCACACACTAATCTATCTCACAAACACTAGTGTATCTTTTGCTCTCTTTCTCTCTCTCTCTCACACTCACACTAGTCTGTTTAACACACACACAACACACACACACACACACACACACACACACACACACACACACGCACACATACACACACACACACAGTCTGTCTAACACACACACAAATACACACATAGTCTAACACACAAACACAAATACACAGTCTGTGTAACACAAACACGCACACACACACATAGTCTGTCTAACACACACACAAACACACACACACACACAGTCTGTCTAACACACACACATATGTCTAACACACACACAAACACACACACACACAGTCTGTCTAGCACACACACATATGTCTAACACACACACAAACACACACACAGTCTGTCTAACACACACACATAGTCTGTCTAACACACACACACACACACAAACACACACACACACACAGTCTGTCTAACACACACACATAGTCTGTCTAACACACACACACACACACACACACACACACACACACACACACACACACACACACACACACACACACACACACACACACACACCTATCACCCACATGTCTATCACACACACCACATAGAGCATCAGCAGGCTGTAACCTGATCCTCCTTCTGTCTGTCATTTGTGGATTCCTCCGTTCTGTCTTCTTACAGGGATAGGCACATTGTGCACACTCATCTCCTCCGGAACATGTTTTACTGACTCAAGGACCAGTTCAGTAGCCATGCTGATTACCCGGAAGTTTGGGTGAGTCAAGGAGGAAAAATTAATAAAGCCGCGCAGATGCCCACGCTGCTGCATGCTATTGAAGTACAGTACAGAGTGCAGCATGAACGAGCACAGCCGCCTCCGGGGACACTGAGCGGCTGCTGACTGCAGGTGACTGGCATTGCACTGAGTGAGAGGGCGGGTGGGGTGAACAATATTGCGCTCTGCCTTCTGCACAGGGAACATTCAGTGACCTGCCTCTGTCCCTTTAAGGCGCCTGTAGGCACATGCCTACAGTGCCTTGTGGTAAATCCTGCCCTGGGCACCTTACACACTCCTAGGAGTCCTGGTTCACCATAAGCTTGCTGGGTAATCTGTAACTCTGGGTGCTTCAAGTCCTATCTCATAAAGCCACATTAATCCATGCCATGCACTGATGAGGACCAACCAATCTGAAACAGTTTGTATGCATGTTGAATTATTGTGGCTCTGTACAATTAACAAGCTGACACATCATTGCATTCCAGTGGATCTGGAGGTGGGGTTATCTTACAGGGACAACAAAGAATGATTTGCATATTCAGCAGTGATGCATCATGGGAGATATCATATGATTACTCCAATCTGAATAATTGCAAATACCTTCTGTTTTAAAAGGAACACTCTTGTTTTGCATAGTATTTTAGTAAGAGGGTTTTTGGTCATTTGTAGCCCCTTACTCACTCCTAGGAGTTGGGGTTCACCATGAGGCTTCTGGATAACCTGTAACTGCATAAGCAAGAGGATTCAGTCTTGGGGTAATGGTACATATTTTCAAGGAGGTGGTTCTATTCTATACCCTTTACATATTCAATATGTGAAGGTCAGATTTTTTTATCCAACCAAATAGAGTAGCATGAGCTGTATGTCTGGAGGCTTCACCTAAATGGACCTCATGCATAATGAAAAGTATGCTAAGGAAACATTTTTTTGTTCTCTGCAGTAACCAGTCAGCTTTCCATTTATATTTTTACATTTCAAATGAGAAGTTCTTGATGCATTAAGTGAAATTTGTATCTGATATTATGGTTTATTTTGAAATACCCTTTTCTTTTGCTAATCATTCACTTTAAAAGATCACTATAAACAGACTGCACATCTTCGTCTTATTGTTCGAGTTTGAACAATGATTTAGCGGGCCTGTCCTCTTTACCAATGATAAGCGATTTCTTGAAGACAGAACCTGTCCATTCTACTGTCTTTTAAATTCATAGCTGCACACAAACACATCCATCTAGTTGCTTCTAGAATTGTCAGTTGAGCAGTGCAGGCAATCTAACAATTCACAGGAGAGGATGTCTGATAGCTGACTGAACTGACAAACAGTTGTTTTTGCAACTGATAACCATTTAAGGACATAACAAACAAACAAACAAAAAAGTTTAAAAAACAAGGTACCGCTGTCAGGTGCCATATATGGTGATGCTATAAATGGGTGTAAATACCCCCACCCTTGTGTAAAAATATGTAGTTAATTTGTTTACTGCATCGGCTGTTATCCACTCTTGTATTGCATTAACTGTTATATTGCTTATTTTGTATTGTTATACCCTTCTATGCTGTTGTTGTACAGCACCACGGAAGATGCTGGCGCTATATAAATCAAAAATGATGATAATACTATAAATCCCAAATAGGCATGCCAAGTTGGATATCCATTGAAGAAAGAAAATAGGGCACATGTCAGAACCAGGATTCTCTGTTAACCTCCTGGGCGATAATCCCGAGCTGAGCTCAGGGTATGTCGCGCAGGAGGAGTTCTCAGGCCCTGGTGGGCCGATTTGCATAATTTTTTTTTTGTTACCCCTTGCTCAGCCTGGCCAATCAGTGCCAGGCAGCGCTGAGGGGTGGATCGGGACACCCTCTGACGTCACTACGTCCATGATGTCGGTGACGTCATCCCACCCCGTCGCCATGGCGACCGGGAAAGCCCAGCAGGAAATCCCGTTCTGAATGGGATTTCCTGCTTACTCTGATCGCCGAAGGCGTTCGGAGTGGGTGGGGGGATGCTGCTGCACAGCGGCTATCATGTAGCGAGCCCAGGGCTCGCTACATGATTTAAAAAATAAAACATTAAAAAAAAAAGTGCTGCGCCCCCTCCTGGGCGATGTAATTGTATCGCCCAGAGGGTTAAAGATTTAAAGACATCCATCGTTGCATTTCTTAAATAAAGAATCCTGCATCTACTGGCTCTCCTGTTAATCTTTACTTCCTTTTTTTCTTAATTTTATGTAAAATAAATTCGGCCGCTAAGTTGCTGAATGCAAATGAAGGATAACTATTCTTGTGTTTCATGTACCATGACATTGTTCACATTATTTATGCTATTTCGATAGGGAATGGGGAGACAATAGAAGGCAGAAGTAGTATATCAACTCACTATAAAGAAAGGAACAGAAATAAGAAAGAGGTACAAACAGGAGAAAAGCAAAAATGTAAAGCCCTATTTCACCCTGTTAATACATATGACAGTAAACTTCATGAATTAGGAATGTACACAATTTTGTGCATTGTGTTTCTATACTCTTTGCAAGAAATACATTGAAAGTACCTGGCTGGCTACATTTGTAGGCCCCTGCTGCCAGCAGTGAGTATCCTTTAAAGGAACCAAAGGTGAGAGGTATATGGAGGCTGACATATTTATTTCCTTGTAAACAATGCCAGTTTCCTAGCAGCCCTGTTGATCTTCTGCACAAGTAGTGTCTGAGTCATAACTCTGGAACAAGCATAAGGCTATTCCAGTAAAACCTGAGTCAGAGTTCCTGATCTGCTGCATACTTGTTCAAAGTGTGTGACTAAAAAGATTAGAGACACAGGTTTAAGAGGATTGCCAGGCAACTGGTATTGTTTTAAAGAAAATACATATAGCAGCCTCCATATCCTTCCCACCCCAGGTTCCCCTTAACCTCCGCAACTACATAAGGGCACCAATATTTATGCAGGCCTCATATGTATATTGTAGGCAATAGAGCTTTGGTGCTATTGACTGGAAAGAAGATCCTGATGCCCACCGCTTCCCCCGTTCTTCTCTCTAGCCCCCCCACAGTCATACCTGAAAGCACCCCGGGATCCTCTTCCAAGTCACCGGAGTCAGGCTAACTTTACTGCACAGGTGCCGGCCGGGCTGCATGCATGGCCTGCAGCCAGGAGTGCACTGCGCATGCGTATGACGTCATACGCATGCACAGTGTGCTCCCACCCACGGGCGTGCGCTGTAGGATAGGGGGAATGGGGAGAGCTGTGGGCCTCAGGACAGGTGATAGTATATGCCTGCTCCCCCCGTTTCTCTTCTTTTGTTCACATCTGGTATCCTTTAAGGCATGATTGCATTTGGCTTGCATTACTATGCATGTTTTAGGAACACAAATAATTGAAGCCTAAGTAAAAAAAAAAAAAAAGCATCATGCTTCCTCAGAACTTTCTTTCTTTCTTCATCTGAAAAGTGCAGTAATTCTTCATGGGTAACAATAACATTTGTAAAATGATGCTTTGCTTTCCTGAAGGACGACATCTTGAAACAATTATACAGCCTCTTCCATGTCCAAAACATCTTCCCTGTGTTATGATTTAACACGTCCATCTTCTTTGCTGCTAAATATTCCAAACACCATGGAATTAAATTATGTCCTTGACTTACATTGATCCATGCAGATCTTCTGCCAAGAGTGCTCTAATGATTGTCATCCCAGTATATGGATCTCAGATCAGGCCTCAGCCCTAGGAGTTTATTAGGCCTGTAGTTCTCATCCATGAAATGGCAACCTAAATAAATCTGATTTCATCTCATTTCCTTTACCTCAGTATTTCCTAATACTGGACACGGTAAAGGAAAAGCAGTCAAATACTTGATTTGCAATGTTCATGCATGTATGCTTCAGTTCCCTATTTAAATGATTAAATATGTTATATACGATAAAAATGTTTTTAAATGTATAGATACTAATATTAAGCCATGCAAATCCTTGTATAAAAAAGTGTTTAGTATCATTACTAGGGATCAGTTTCCGTTTTCAACATTGTTATTTTTTGCATCAAAAATTTACAAATTCAGCTGATGTAATTATTTTCACAAAAATATAATAGGCTTTGGAAGACTTTTTTCAAAGTGTGTTTTCTCATTCCTATTGACTGGACTGCAAATGTGTTTTCACATGCCCAAAAGCCCATATTGTACAATAGTTCCTACCTTATAGCAGTAAAACTCACTCGTAAGGTAGTAGTAAGTACTTCTCAAATTTTATTGGGGCACAAATGACAACGTGTTTCACGGTCAAAACCGCTTCCTCAGGTCTATAGATGTGCCTGGGGAATAATATCAGAATCCTGGGCGCCAAAGATGCTGCACGCAGGACGGCGCTGGTATATATGAGGAACCCACTGGCAGTGGGTTCCTCATATATAAGGAAGCGGTTTTGACCATGAAACGCGTTGTCATTTGTGCCCCAATAAAATTTGAGAAGTACTTACGAGTGAGTTTTACTGCTATAAGGCAGGAACTATAGTACCTTACTCTAACTACTGTATGATTGATACGAACCACTGATATATGTCCATGGGCACCTCCTACCCTCTCCCAATCTTCTATACCCCTGTACAGGGGAGCGTACACCTGGAAGTTTTCCTAGTGACCAGTCTTTTGCTTCGAGTTGCGACCTCTCATACTATCAGAAGCAAAGGCACTTCCTCACAGGCGAGAAAAAGTGGTTGCTTGTTTTTGGCAACCCAATCTTGTGAGTATATTTCCTCTCATCCTACATATATCTCCAGTGTCCCTTTGATTATACACCAGATCAGGCTTCCGGTCTCCCTGTGTCTTTTTTTGTTTTCTACAAGAGCCTGAATAACACCACTTTTTTTTAAGGAGCCTATTCAATCAAAAACAGACATTCTGTGCATCCTCTTCCCTTACAGGGAAATGATGTGGTACTTCCCTGACACTCTTTTTATTGGATAGAGAGAATGCCATGGCATTTTCTATGCAAGGGGCGGGGCTACATTGTGAGTTGGAGAAAAAGACCCTGCAAGTAATTATAACTTTTTATGACAAGAGGATGGCTATAATGTTTGTTGTAGACTGAATAGGATTTTTTTGATAAAAGAAACAGGTTATAACAGTATGTTTTATCACCAGCATTGCAATTTACCAGTGCTCTTCAGTGAACAATCATCTATTTTCAGAACATTTTCAATGTCCTACAACTAAGGTTAGTAAGATCCAGCTGCTGGCAATTTAAAGGGTCAGCAGGGACTTTCAAGATAGCCAAATAGATCATCTTTGCTGAAAGAATCAGCGTCCATGATGCAACAGAGCAAGCTCTTGTTTTAAGTTGTGGCAGTCTGTTATGTATTACACATTGCTGAGTGGAGTTGTCACATACACAACTATATTTAGGTTGTCACATTTCAAACTGCATTATTGCAGCTTTGTCAGTACAAGGAATGTAAATACAAGTGTTAATTGGTTACACTGCTGTGTTCTCAACTTATATGTAAACAATATCCCATTTTAGCAATAGTATTATTGACTTCAATCAACAATATTGTCAATGATGAAGCTATATCTCATATGTCCCTATATTTTCTTTCATTACATGAACAATGTAATACTGGGACCGCTTGTCAGCATTGTTCCTGCCAGCTACACAAGGTAACTTTTTCACACATGTATAGAGTCTATTTTCTGGTCTAGACATGCCCAGTGTAGACTTATGCAGCTGACCAGTGTGCAGTGATGTGAGACTCACCGTGTCATCTTTCTCTCAGTACTGGAGCACATCATAGGAAATACAGTCTTACTGCCCTTTGGAGTTAGAAGCAGATTTTTAAAGTACATTGACTAAGTTTGATTTATTGAGACATCATCATTGGTTCCTGACTATGTCAACAGTGATCCAACAAGTCCAGTCTAGATTAATTAACCATTCTTTGCTATTGCTATTACAGTGCTGTGGTTTGCCATCCTCATTTGGGCTACATCAGATCATCATAATCAGGGTTGTTGAAAGATACCTATAGGTCATCTGGAAAGTAACAGCTTACCTATAAAAGCATCATGATGAAAAATAGGCGCTAGATATCATGGACAGTATAGGTTTAAAATAATAAATGCTACCGCAATTAAAACCTACACATTTTTTTGCCCATTTGTCCCGGTTATTGCAATATTTAAAATTTTCCTTAGTATTTTAATAAAATATGGTGGCAATATTTTATTTGAAAATAAAAGTGCATTTTTTCAGTTTTGCGTCCATCACTAGCCCATAATTTATAAAGTGACAGTAATATACCCTCTTGACATACATATTAAAAAAGTTCAGTCCCTAAGGTAACTATTTTGTATGTATTTTTAGTTGTATTTTTTTTTTTACAAACAAATTTTTGGGGGAACTATTGGGGAGTGTGGGAGGTAAGGGGTTAATTTTAAATGTAAAAAAAAAAGTTTTAGATGTAGTTTTACCATTTGGCCATAAGATGTCCCCGCGCATAACTTCCCTATGCGTACTTTTACTATGCAATCAGGAAGTTATGTGTGGATGTGTAAGTAACGGCTTTTGTGAATGACAGCACCATCTCATAGATGGCCGCAGTCATACACACGGGGTCTTAGATCAATGAATGGGAATTCCAGCGGTGGTAATGAGTGGGGGGGGGGGGGGTCGTGCGGTGGGTGAGAGCACACGGCAGGGAGGGACATAGTAGCTACATCACTGTGAACGAGATGGGATTTTGCAGGGACCTAGTTACTTGTCCCAGGGGAGTAGAAGTGGTTAATCTAATTTTCTCTGCATCTATTCCTAACACTAACCTACCCAAACTTGCACCTAACGTTAAACCTCGCTCCCACTATATCTAACACTAACTCCCCTACCTAAATCTAAAACTGCCTGCTTCGCTGGAATTGCCGGCTATAACCGATAAATCAGTAATTTAACATTGGCGCCGATGGTGGTGCCCAACTTCACAGGCTGTGAATCATTCTTGGCGCTGAATCATTCTCAAATTTATTGATTCGAATTAACAGCTATCTACCTTTACTTAATTATGGAAACATTCATTTTTTTATTTATTTTATTTCTATAACACTTTATTTATTTTATTTCTACAATACTTCTATAATACTGTCTCTTCTGAAAGTCACTTCATTTGTTCAAGCATTTTTCAAATCCTTTTACAAGGCTATCAATTCCTTTCTTGTTGTAGCATCTCCTCACCTATGGGTTGGAGAAATTGAGGAGAGGAGTTAATTGTAATGCTGCTGAACAAACAGCTACTGGTGGACTGCAACCATGTGACAAGCAGTGCAGGGAAAGAAGAAGTTCGCCCAACAGATGTAAGTTAAATTACACTGAAAAAGTACCTTTTCAGGCATGAAATATAAAGAAACTGGCTGTTACTTTCTGGACAATATAGTGTGTGTGTTTGTTTTATATTAACCACTTGAGGACCGCAGTGTTAAACCCCCATAAAGACCAGGCTATTTTTTACTTAATTGGCCACTGCAGCTTTAAGGCCAATCTGCAGGGCTGCACAACACAGTACACGAGTGATTCCCCCCCCCCCCCCCCTTTTCCCCCCACCAACAGAGCTCTCTGTTGGTGGGGTCTGATCGCTCCACAGTTTTTTATTTTTTTTATAAATATTTATTTTATTTTTTATAAATATGCCTTTTTTTATTAATCTTCCCCTGCTCCTTCCCTCCCTCCCCCCGCCAGCCAATCAGGGTGATCAGCTGTCATAGGCTTCAGCCTATGACAGCTGATCACTGCCTAGCCCATGGAGGGGACAGCCGTGTCACACGGTTGTCCCCAGTGCAGCGTTGCTGCCTATCGCAGCGCTGTACATGTAAATAGACAGTGATTACACCAACAGTCTTCCGAGTGGTGATCGCCACTCGAAGACTGAAGGCGGGGCGGAGCTCCGCCCCCAAGCAGGAGATGCGCGCACAGCCTGCGTGCGATCACCTGCAGTAGCTGGCTCCAGGACCTGACGCCAATAGGCGTTAGGCGGTCCTGGGGCTGCCGCCGCGGCCACGCCCGTCGGCGTGGAGCGGTCGTAAGGTAGTTAAGGATTAAAATATTCTCACTGTATAAGGCTGCAAGACTGCAATCAGAGCTGCTAAGTAAGAAGTTACTACTTTTTCCCCAACCCCCGCTGTATTCCACAATATCAAAGATGAAGGTTAGACCAGTGACCACTAGGGAATTTCGGGGGTCACGGATAATTATTGTGTCTAAACAGAAATTGGTTTATAGACTATTAACCACCCTGGCGTTCTATTAAGATCGCCAGGGCGGCTGCATGAGGGTTTTTTTTAAATAAAAAAAAAATATTTCATGCAGCCAACTGAAAGTTGGCTGCATGAAAGCCCACTAGATGGCGCTCCGGAGGCGTTCTTCTGATCGCCTCCAGCGGCCAAAAGTAACACGGAAGGCCGCAATGAGCAGCCTTCCGTGTTTGGCTTCTCCTGTCGCCATGGCGACGAGCGGAGTGACGTCATGGACGTCAGCCGACGTCCTGACGTCAGCCGCCTCCGATCCAGCCCTTAGCGCTGGCCGGAACTATTTGTTCCGGCTGCGCAGGGCTCAGGCGGCTGGGGGGACCCTCTTTCGCCGCTGCTCGCGGCGGATCGCCGCAGAGCGGCGGGCGATCGAGCAGCACACGTGGCTGGCAAAGTGCCGGCTGCATGTGCTGCTCTTTATTTCATCAAAATCGGCCCAGCAGGGCCTGAGCGGCACCCTCTGGCGGCAATGGACGAGCTGAGCTCGTCCATACCGCTAAGGTGGTTAAAATTTGCAGGCCCAAAATTCAGGTCTGACACTGTTAAACAGCATAAAGTTTAATTGATGTGGATGGTAAAACTCCTCAAATGGATTGTAACATCACATAAGGACTTGTTAGAATTCACAACAGTTTTCAGTCAGCAGCATCGGCTATCATCGTAGGCATTCACCTCTGTGGACTTAAATTGCTGTGTGAATTGCCTTTTCTAGACTGTTCTCATCTTTATTAAAAAGCTCTTTCCATTAGGCAAGTGAGAGCCCTCCCCCCCCCCCCCCCCCAAAAAAAAAAATGACATTCCTGTGCACACAAATAGCTCCAGGTTTATTGTTGAAGTTCTACTTGCTATAGCTGTATGTTGCCCGCCAAATGTGTTTTACCAAAGATGACTGAAATGCTGTGTCATAAAATACCCTTTTGACATCTGTCGATGTTAAGAGCTGAAACAGACTGTGCTGAGCAGTAATAGGATTGAAGCCTACTATAATGCTCAGCTATCTTGGCAAGAACAGAAAGTATGGAAGGCGTGAGAGAAGCAGAGTTATTGAAAGGAAGCCAATTTTTCTCCTGCCATGCAAATGGAGACAACTGTAATACCACATTACAGCACTGAAACAATATAACAGATTTATACCTTGCTGCTGCCTGAAAGTTAGTTAAGCCAGGATAAGCTGTGTCTATCTGTAATGGAAAGAGTGATATCATAAGAAAATAGTTAATGCCTAGACATTTGCTAGATTTTCTGCCTTCAAAGTTTAGAGGATGGAATTGAGAAACTGTTATAAGTATCATTACTGTGATAAATATAGGCAAACCAAATGTTCACAAAATCAGATGAAAGTTCAGCATCTTTTCATTACCAGAATGATTGGACAGTGTGACTGTGACCCGAAGACCATCAGTACTATGCATACAATTAACTATCTCACTTTAAATTAAAGGATACATCCAGGGACTCTAAAAATTGAAAAAAATCCACTAACCTGGGGCTTCCTCGAGCCCCTGCCAGCTGTCCTGTGCCCTCGCCGCAGCTCTGCTCACTGCTGATGTCCCCCCAAGGTTCTCTCTGGCGCAGGTTGTCCACTGCGCCTGTGCTAGCAGCTCTCAGAGTTGCACTGACATAATCCCGACTGTACTGCGTAGGCGCAGTAGTTCTGCACCTGCGCTGTACAGTCCAAATGACGTCAGCTTGACCAGTGAGTCGCATGCTGGAGCGCAGAAGAAGCTGACCAGGAAGCCAACCTGGCATCCCCACCGGAGGGGACCGGGAGCCACCGGAGCTGCGGCGATGGCACATGACGAATGCAGGGGACTGGAGAAAGCACCAGGTAAGTGAATTTTTTTATTTTTAAACTGCTCGGACCTTCCCTTTAAGTCAGCCTTGTGACACAGCTGAAAAGCTAATACTGAATGAGATAATTTATGCATGATACATTCAATAATTTCTCTGCATAATTATTTGCCATAGCTGTTAAATGTTATTGAATCAAGATATGAAATAAAAAAAAAATGCAACAAAAAGGGGGGGGGGGGTAACAAAGTAACAAAAGTAACAGACCTACAGTAGCTAAACTTAGTAGTGCATCTGAGATATGCATGTAACCTAGTGCTTCCTGGAACTGAAAGCTGCAGCTCAGAAGGGCACAAGCAAGAGTTAGTTAATGTAGTCAATGCATTCCTGTCTGTCAGTAGAGTTTTCCCAGTGAAGTGAAATGCTCAATTTTCTTTGTATCAGGTGCACCCTTGAAATATACATATAGAAAACTGACAGCCTTGTTTAATTCAGAAAGCAGAAGAACATAAACGTGTGTATGTAAAAACTGTCATTCTTCTTCTGTTCTTCTCCCTCTTTTGTCTTGACATATTGTGAAAACAGTAATTATAACATTACTGTTCACAACTACAGTAGCAACCTGGTGTTGCTTACTAATTGCCCATGTGGCACAGCTGTCTATATTTGGTAATCATCAGCTAAGTCATGCCATCTGTAGGTATTTGAAAATTAATATTTATACACGCCAGAACAGAATGGTCTCTTTATTTAAACTGTATAGTAGTCGTAAATATTAACAATAAACATCACTTCCAGCGATGTAAAATAGCATGATTCATAGGCACTAAATAAATGGCTTTGAACAAAATGGAAGCAGTTGGCACTGGCAACTAATCAGGCTTGCATTTTATAGGAAGACTAATTAACATTGTGTCTAGAGTTTGTCATGCGTATAACTAACCTTGAAATAGTTAATTTATGGCATTATCTACCAATTAGTCCTCCCATGCTACCGTTAATAATAGTCTGTCTCTGTCCAAAATCTTTTTACTGCTTTCTGGGCACAGTTTATAAAAGACAATGCAAATACAAAAAATACATTCCCTTTGATAAACTGAATCTAAAATTGAACGTACACAGTGAGATTCTGATTGGTCAGATTAATATAATACAGCAAAGTCCCCATTATCTGGAATATAAACATCCGGCAGTCTCAACTAACCAGCATGCCTGGGGGACTTTGTTTTGTGCAGGTTTTGAAGCTTTTAAAATACTTACCGAGTTTCCAGCACTGGCTAGCAGCCTTTCTGCAGCACCTAGCGGGCTCCTAGTGGCTACTGGCATCCGTGTACCTAAGTCAGCGCTTCACCAGAGTCGAGGTGGGTCAGGTTCCGTGCATGGCAGAAGCAGGAAACCACTAGGAGCCATCTAGGTGCTGCAGAAAGGCTGCTAGACATGGCTGGAGACTCAGTAAGTATTTAGGGGGGAGGTTTGTACTTTTTAGGCCAGTCGCTCAAGTAACTGGCCAGCACATGTATGCGGCATCAGGTGATCCCCCCTGGTGCTACCGAATACTAGGGACTTTGCTGTAAAATACTAGTGTTAGGGTTAGGTTAGTGTTTTGAACTTTAATAGTAGCCATTGCTGATCTTATTGTACAAATCAATAGTTCCCTAGCTGTAAATGTGATCCCCCACCTTTGATGTATCGGATCAGAGCTGGGCTCAGAAGCCAGGTGGAAAAAATAACAGGGCAACTGGTATACTTTAAAAGGATATAAATATGTCATCCTCCATATTCCTCTCAGTTCAGCCATCCTTTAAGGGGGCACGTTTAAAATGTGCATCCATGATCAGAAACAATTGCCCCACCCTACACAGTCTAAGCAGGCTGAGATCCATAGGTGGCATTTGAGCTGGGGCATCGCTATCTAGTCGGTGATATAAAAAGTGCCATCATAAGGTCTGGTGATTATGTGGAATGTAATTCCATATAGAGGGGAATGGGTTGAATGGGAGGCACCACTCTCAATTAGAGATGGCTCGGCCGGTTCCCGTTCGCCGGCGAACCGTTCGACGTTGCCTGACACTCCTGTCCACCCTGATTGCCAGAGTAATAGCCTATTTAAGAGAAGCAGGTACTGGATGACTGACAAGGATATCATTAACAGTATCTGAGAGTCCAAACAGAAAGCGATCCATGAGAGCAGAATCATTCCAATTAGTAGATACTGACCATCGTCTAAATTCTGTGGCATACTCCTCTACTGTCCGGCGACCTTGTCGCAAGTTCCTTAGCTTTTGAACTGCAGTAGAGACTAGATCAGGATCAGAGTACAAGACAGACATTGCTTTAAAGAAGTTATCCACTGAAGTTAAGGCTTCATACTCAGGAGGTAGGCCGTAAGCCCAGGATTGCGGATCTTCTTGCAGCAAAGATATAACAAATGACACTTTTTGAGTTTCAGAACCAGAGGATTGAGAACGCACTTTGAAGTATCTTAGGCAATCATTCATGAAATTACTGAATTGAGATCAGGCGCCAGAAAATTTCTCTGGAATAGGCATTTTAGTGTTCATAGGTACTCTAAGTTGACACACCATTTCACAAAGTATCTCCATTTGTGAGCGCCCCCGCCAGTGTCAAACAAGGCTTTAGTCAATTAAGTTAGCTGTGCCTGTTGAGCAGACACTCTTTCCATGAGCTGATTCACAGCTCCAGTGAGAAGCAGTACTTGTTATTGTAACTCCTCCATTGTGGAGACCCCCCGTTAGTCTCCTAGTAAGGGGATTGGTTGGCCCGTGATAATGTCAGGGTCTGTAGGGATATCCACTCACGAATAAGCTCCAATGCCCCAATCTACCTCCACACGCTTCACCCTATGTGGTGCATCCCCGCTTGAACGAGAGGTGAGACACCTACCCGACTTGGGTTACACCCAGGCCTTTAGTGTGCAAGGTATTGGAGCTGAATGCAGGGTGAGCAAATACATTTCCTGGCCAAACAAGGATTCAGAGTTAGCAAAGTCCAGGGTAATACACGGGGGATCAGATATATGACAGTACAGTAGGGCTAGGCAAAGAGAGGTCAAGAACGGATCCAAGGTCAAACCAGGCAGCAAACAGTTGTAACGATAATCCAGGCAAGAGGTCAGTTCAGGCGGCAGGCAAAGAAGGTCCAATAACATGCAGAGGTCAAAATCCAGGTAATCCAATACAACAAGACAGCACAGTACAGAGCACCCAGCAAGCTAGAGGTATCACAGGCAATGATCAGATATACAAGGCAGACTTTTATACAACAAGCAACCAATCAGTGGCCGGCCACATGCACACAACAGCCAATCACACGTAGGCATTAATCTTGTTTAAGTATCAGCTGAGAGAGAGATCAGCTGACACGGGTGGCAATAAATGTCAGCTGAGTAACCAGTATTAAAAGCAAAACATACTGACTGTGTCTCAGCTATAGCATAGTGGTCAAGAGCACTGCCTCTGACGTGAGAGACCAGGGCTCAATCCCAGCCAGAGTCAGAATCTATACATTATTATTTATTACATAAACCACTGCCTAAGTGTCAGCTGACTTTATCTCTGTCGCCGCCTCAAACCATACTGCGGCCGAGAGGAGCGATCCCCTACAGTAATTTCTCTGAGGCCTGAGCATGCAATCAAGGTTTGCTAGGTGTTTTTGTAAAAGACATTTGCATGTGACAAACCAAGCTGATTTTAAGCTTTCAACATTTTTTGGAGCCCGCCTTCTAACTACAAGTATTATAGTTAAAGAGGAACTGTAACCAAGGATTGAACTACTTCATCCCAATCAGTAGGTGATACCACCTTTCCCATGAGAAAGCTTTACCTTTTCTGAGACAGATCATCAGGGGGCTCTGTGTGGCTGGTATTGTGGTGAAACCACTCCCAAAGTGTGATGTCAGCACCTAGGTACTGCCATCACACTGTGGGAGTCTTGTTGCATTGTGGGAAATAACAGCTGTTTCCAACTGCCAAAAAAAGCACCATCTTTTTTCACAGAGATCAACTGCCAGCAGTCAAGATGTTGACACGTGATACATTTCAGAATGTAAATCAGGGAGAGGAAATATTTTACAATGGGCAAACACTGACTAAATCATTTATAAATAATGATTGTATTCATTACATTATTTTCATTGCAGTTCCTCTTAAAAGAAAATATTTTACTTAATAGAAAAAAAAACCCTGAAATATTCAGCATTTGATTTTAATACAAGATATAATATATTAGTAATAGATTATTTGTTTTAAGTGCTTTGTTATTTTTAAAAGAAATAGACAGGATAAATGTAAATATATGACTTATTAGTAGCCTTTTCCTACAATAATACAAATGGTTTTCCATCTTTTATAATCCCTTTGTAAACACCAGCTGATATTTCCTCCAGTTCTTGCTGCTTGAAGTACTTGATGGATTGTTGCTTTGAACAGAATGTTTGTTCTTACAGAGAATAATTTTATTAGATAATTTGGAAAGTTTGGCTAGCTTTTAGCCAGGTAAAACTGGAAGCTCTGTGAGATAAGAAGCCCATTTTAATAATATATAAGGGATAATGGAAAGACATCGTATTTTTCCTGGTAATTCTTTAAATGCATAATTCACAACATGTCTCCATTAAAAGAAGAGTTTCCAATTTATAAACTCAGTATGTGATGGCCAGTGAGACTCCTCAACTTATTTTCAACATATTTACTTATTGCGTGCTTGCTAAACTTAGTTTGTTCATCAATAAGAACTAATACAAAACATTCACCGTCACTGTGGTGCTGAATCCATAATAAATTAGAGATAACATTATGCAACTAGGTTTTAATATGTCACAGAGAGCTGTCAGTTTTATTCCAAAACTTTTCAACCAGTCCCCCACTGCTGTATCGTGCATCTATGACTCTGTGGACTTCACTTCTGCACCAGGGACGTAGATACTTGTACCACCATATTTACAGCGACCTACGCCCCGCCGGGACCACCCCCGCACGGCTACTGCGACACCCCCTCCTCCGTGATCCACATCTCTTCACTACTTCCTGTATTGCTGAACAGCACGTTTAGCGCACAGGATTGTATGGGGACATCTAGTGGTCAAAAATAAAAATATGTACACGTACAAATGTTAAATATAATACAGATGTATAAAATAATATACACAATTTTAACCCCTAATTTCCCCTTCTGTCTGTATAACTATACTTTGTTTTTTGTTTTGTTTTGTTTTGTTTTGACAGCATGAAAAAAAATCATAAATAGTTACCTTAGGGACTCTTTTTTAAGATGTATGTCATTAGGGTATATCACTATTACTTTGCAAATATGACTTGTAATTATTAATCTAGTATAAAGAAACGCAAAATAAAAAAATACACCTTTATTTCCAAATAAAATATTGTCACGATACATTGTACAATTTAAACGGTGTAATAATGGGACAAATGGACAAATAAAACGTGTCGTGATGGTCTCAGCACAGTTTATTTTACAACTATAATGGCTGAAAACTGAGAAATAATATTTTTGTTTTTGTTTTCCATTTTTTTTATTACTCTCTTTAAAATGCAGCTAGAATAAAATAATTATTGGTGAAAATTGCTCTGGTTTTTAAGGGGAAATAACCTGTGGTGGGGAAGTGGTTAATATGAAGCTAATCTTAATACATGAGCTTAATGATTTAGTTTGCCATCCAAAGGCAACCTTAACCACTGACTATGTGCCAATCCTGTGAGTACATGTTCATATAAACAGCTCAACTGTTTTTTTATTTATTTTAAAAATCATTTGGTAAATTACTTTAGGAAGCATTTCATTAAGAGCAGGTACTTATAATAATAACAGTAGTAATATTTTTATAGCACTTTTCTCCCTGGGGACTCAAACCAAATTATAGGTATGGATGGCAGATTATTGAACCACATGTGTTTGGAAATATCAGTGGTTAAAATGGACATTAGAAGACAAACTAAATTATATCTTGGTGACTCAGCAAAACTATATGTCACTGTTTAGAGATCAGTTATTAAAAAACAGCTGTAATTTAAAAAGCTATGGCATAAAATCAATAATGTATACATCTTTATGTATACTTTGACATATTAAAACCTAGTTTATGATTTTATGTGTAGCAGATTACTGGATCAGCACGGCGGTGTCTAGAATATGTCATATCAGTTCTTGTTGATTTAGCAGTATGTGCCAATAAAGCTAACCTTCCCTGCCCATTACATACTGAGCTTGTAGATTTTGGAAGCTTTTTTTCTAGAGACATGACCCCTATTCAATTTATTGAGGCCCATATATGCAATTAACTTTTTCTCCTGAGTTTTGACCTAGGAGATAATCTTTCATCTTCTATTTAAAATAATTTTTCAATTTGCAACCAAAAAAGTTCCAAATAGTAGGTGAAAAAGTACTATGAACATTATTTTGAGTATTTTCTTGCTTGCTGGTAGTTTAAAAGACATTTAATTGACAATTTTAGGAATTGAACTCAATATGCCACCTGTTTGAATATACTGTATAAATATTTTTTTTTTATGAAAAAGAGCTTTGCTAACCATATTGCAGTTGTCTGACCTTTGCACCGTGGTCACCAGACTTAGCATGGCCAGTAACTGGAGCTTTCCTGTGTGCCAACCCTTATGTATAAAAGGCCACCTCTCAGCATGTGTCGGATAGTACAGGTAGAGATAGGATACTGTGCTCCATTGTGCTCTTATCTAGAGATGGCCCGAACCTCCGATTTTTGGTTCGCGAACCTTCGCCAAATGTTTGATTCGCGCGAACTTTCGCGAACCGCAATAGACTTCAGTGGGGAGGCAAACTTTGAAAACTAGAAACATTTAGCCTTAGTCATGTTGATTGAGAGTAGAGATGGCCCGAACCTCCGATTTTCAGTTCACGAACCGCGTTCGCGAACCTCTGCAAACGTTTGCGAACATGCGAACTTTTGCGAACCGCAATAGACTTCAATGGGGAGGCGAACTTTGAAAACTAGAAACATTTATGCTGGCCACAAAAGTGATGGAAAAGATGTTATAAGGGGTCTAACATCTGAGTTTTTGCATGGATGAGTGGGATAGACACCAAAAGTCCCGGGGAAAAAACTGGATTGGATGCAAAGCAGCATTTTAGGGGCAGAAATCACATTGAATGCTAAATTGCAGGCCTAAAGTGTTTTCAAACATCGTGCATGTGTACACATCAGTCAGGGAGTACTGCTTCACACTGACACACCAAACTCACTGTGTAACGCACCGCAAACAGCTGTTTGCGTAGTGACGGCCGTGCTGGACTGGTGCGCACCATGGCGAAATTGCTCTTTCTCACTCAGTGATGTCAGGTAATGTCTGACTGCCTTATCAACTTTCAATGGTTCTTTCTCTACCATTGTTAAAGCTTACATCTATTTTTTTAAATACTTGTTCTGCTTGCTGTTCAGTACCTGCAATGAGAATCTTTTATGGAGGGCAAGTCTGCCATTGTGAGTGACCACTGGTAATGGCCGGGGAATCCTGGCTCGATTCCGGTCCGGAGTGGGAGCCTAAGAAACGGCTATCACCACCACCACACATCCAAGGTAGGCAGCAGGCACGCAGTGGGCAATGGAGCAGGAACGGCTACCACACATCCAAGGAAGGCAGCAGGCATGGCATGCACGTCCCGAGGTAGTGACCAAAAGGAGGACTTTCGAGGCCCTGCTGTAGATGACACTGATAGACTGTACTACCTGTAACGAGAATATGTTATAGAGGGCAAGTCTGCCATCCATTCAAGGGAAAGGTATGCACTGACTGCCAGGTATAATACAATGTGCAGTCAAAGATGCAGTAAAAGGTATGCAGTGACTGCAAACAGCAGTTTGTGTAGTGACGGCTGTGCTGGACTGGTGCACACCATGACGAGAGTGCAGGTGATGGCGGCTTTCCAGCCCATATGGTCGCCGGGCTGAGGTAGCTCAATGACAGAACAGTGACTGTCCAGCTGATCAAATTTGGTCTGTCCACAATGAAGCAACGACCTTATTATCTTTGGTGTGCCACCCCCCGAGACACTGCTGTCATTGCTTCATTGCGATATGCAAGCCCCTTCACTGTGGCAAGGTAATGATCACGAAGGGGAATGGGCACATGTACATGCCTTTTGTTTTGTTGTTGCAGCTGCACTGCAGCCAGAAAAATTAGGCAGGCATGTACACGCACCAGAAAAATTACTATAGCGGCCGCTGCTAGCAGCGGCCTTAAAAATTCAGGAATCCACCTGGAGTCCTGGACCCTGTTGGTGGAGAAGGCAGTCAAGCAGCCTGCGGGCAGAGGTGTTGTGTGGGGAGTGACTTGGTCTTGGGGCAGGCAGCCAGTCACACAGCATGCAGACAGAGATGCTGTGTGTGGGGACTGACTTAGTCTTTGTGCGGGCAGTAGCCCTCCGGGATCTATGCCTCATTCATTTTGATAAAGGTGAGGTACTGAACACTTTTGTGACTTAGGCGACTTCTCTTCTCAGTGACAATGCCTCCAGCTGCTCTGAAGGTCCTTTCTGACAGGACGTTTGAGGCAGGGCAAGACAGAAGTTGATGGCAAATTGGGACAGCTCTGGCCATGGGCCAAGCCTGTGCACCCAGTAGTCCAAGGGTTCATCGCTGCTCACAATGTCTACATCCACACTTAAGGCCAGGTAGTCGGCTACCTGCCGGTCCAGGTGTTGGTGGAGGGTGGATCCGGAAGCGCTAAGTTGAGGCGTTGGACTAAAGAATGTCCGCATGTCCGACATCACCATGAGATCGCTGGAGCGTCCTGTCCTGGCCTGCGTGGACATGGGAGAAGGATTACTGGCACTGGTACCTTTATTGCGTTGTGCTGTGACATCACCCTTGTATGCATTGTAAAGCATATTTGGCAGCTTGTTCTGCATGTGCTGCATCCTTTCTGCCTTCAGGTGAGTTGGTAACATGTCCGCCACTTTGTGCCTATACCAAGGGTCTAGTAGCGTGGCCACCCAGTACAGCTCATTCCCCTTGAGTTTTTTTATACGGGAGTCCCTCAACAGGCTGGACAGCATGAAAGATGCCATCTGCACAAAGTTGGATGCAGACGTACTATCCATCTCCTCTTGCTCTTCCTCAGTGATGTCAGGTAAGTCCTCCTCCTCCCCCCAGCCACGAACAATACCACGGGAACATTGAGCAGCACAAGCCCCCTGCGACGCCTGCTGCAGTTGTTCTTCTGCCACCGCTGCCTCCTCCTCCAAAAAAAAACACCTTCCTCATCATCCGAGTCTGACTCCTCTTCCCCACATGACTCTTTCTCCCTCTCCCCCCTCTGTGCTGCCGCAGGTGTTGAGGAAACATCTGGTTCTGTTGAAAATTGCTCCCACAACTGTTCCTGCCGCAACTGTTCCTCTTCACGCTCCTCCACAGCTTGATCCACCACTCTATGCATGGCACGCTCCAGGAAGTAAGCGTACGGGATCAAGTCGCTGATGGTGCCTTCACTGCGATTCACCAGGTTGGTCACCTCCTCAAACAGCCACATGAGCCTGCATGCATTTCGCATCAGTGTCCAGTTGTTGGGCCAGAACATCCCCATCTCCCCAGATTGTGTCCTTTTACTGTAATTGTACAGGTACTGGGTGACGGCTTTCTCCTGTTCTAGCAGACGAGAGAACATGACCAGGGTCGAATTCCAGTGAGTCGGACTATCACATATCAAGCGTCTCACCGGCAAGTTGTTTCTCCACTGAATGTCCGCAAAGCGTGCCATGGCCGTGTAAGACCGCCTGAAATGCCCACACAACTTCCTGACCTGCTTCAGGATGTCCTCTAAGCCTGGGTACTTTGACACAAATCTTTTAATGACTAGATTCAGCACATGTGCCATGCAGGGTACATGTGTCAGCTTTCCCAAATTTAAAGCGGAAAGGAGATTGCTGCCGTTGTCACACACCACGTTGCCGATCTCCAGCTGGTGCGGGGTCAGCCACTAATCCACCTGTTTGTTAAGAGCAGCCAGAAGAGCTGCGCCAGTGTGACTCTCCGCTTTGAGGCAAGACATGTCTAAGATGGCATGACACCATCGTACCTGGCATGCAGCATAGGCCCTGGGGAGCTGGGGTTGTGTAGCTGGAGAGGAGATCGCAGCACCAGTAGAGTTGAACTACCATTCAGCCAAGGAGGAGGAGGACGATGATAGCGAAGAGGATGTAGCAGGAGAAGGAGAGGAGGTGGCAGGAGGCCTTCCTGCAAGCCGTGGAGGTGTCACAAGTTTGTCCGCTACACAGCCACGTACTCCCTGCTTGCCATCGGTCACCAGGTTGGCCCAATGGGCTGTGTAAGCAATGTAGTGGCCCTGACCGTGCTTGGCAGACCAGGCATCCGTGGTCAGGTGGACTCTTGACCCAACGCTGTGTGCCAGAGATGACACCACTTGCCTCTCCACTTCACGGTACAGTTTGGGTATCGCCTTTTTAGAGAAATATTTGCGGCCTGGTATCTTCCACTGCGGTGTCCCAATGGCCACAAATTTACAGAAGGCCTCAGAGTCCACCAGCTGGTATGCTAACAGCTGGCGAGCTACCAGTTCCGCCAAGCCAGCTGTCAGACACCGGGCAAGGGGGTGACTGGCAGAAATTGGCTTCTTCCGCTCAAAGATTTCCTTCACGGACACCTGGCTGCTGTGGGCAGAGGAGCAGGAACCACTTAACGGCAGAGGCGGAGTGGAGGAGGGTGGCTGTGAAGGTGCAAGGGAAAAAGAGGCTGAAGGTGCTGCACCTGAAGGAGGAAGAGGAGAAGGAGGGTGGCTTTTCTTTTGTGTGCTGTTTTTGCTCAGGTGCTTTTCCCATTGCAGTTTGTGCCTTTTCTCTGTGTGCCTTCATAAGGCACTTGTCCCTACGTGGGTGTTGGCCTTTCCACAGCTCAATTTTTGGAGGCAGAGAGAACAGATGGCATTGCTCCGATCAGAGGCAGACACACTAAAAAATTTCCAAACCGCTGAGCCCCCCTGGGGTGATAGCACTATGGTGGCATCAGCAGCTGACGTTGAAGGGCATGTTGGCTGGCTGTACATAGGTGGAGATACATGCTGCCAGACATTGCCACCAGCTGTTTCTGATGACGAGCTCCCCCTGCTTCTTTCAGGAACTCGTCTCCTCCTACTCCTCTCTTACTCCCCCTCTGAACTGTCCCCCTGTTCATCTCCTCTATTGGGAACATACGTGGGATCCGTATCATCGTCACCATCATAATCATTCTGCCCAGCTTCGTTTGCCTCAGACACCTCCAAAACTGCACCAACAGCAGGTACTTCATCATCCCCCTCCGCACACGTTACGTCCATAGTGTCGCCTAACTCAGACATATGAGATGGTGTAACTTGCTTAGTGCCTTCATCTGATTGTAACAATAATGGCTGTGCATCAGTGATTTCCCCACCTAATAACTCCTGCGAATTGTCAAATGTAGCGGATGTAGTACTTGGCGTATTGCTGATGGCTGCGGAAGATGAGGTGTCAACCACGTCCTGACAATCCTGGGAGTTGATGGGATGTGCCTTCCTCTGAGCACTGTATTTTGGTCCAGGGCCGCACAAAATCACATCACCACGACCTCGCACAGACCTGCCGGGTGACCTTCCTCTGGGTCTGCCTCTACCTGTTTTGTCAGTTTTGTCCATATCGGGGGGGATGAAGTGAAAGGTATGCACTGACTTGACTAATACAATGTGCAGACACACTGGTGCAGTTAACAGGTATGCACGGAGTGGTATATCACACTGCGTGTACTCACGTAGGTATGTGGGTGCACTGAACACAACAGGTAGGTATATGCAGTGATGAGGTGGGTGCACTGAACACAACAGGTAGGTATAGGCAGTGATGGGTATTACAATGTGCACCTGTCACACACAGACAAGTAGCGAACAGGCACAGTGACACTGTGTGCGCTCAACTCACGTAGGTAGGTGGGTGCACTGTGAACAACAGGTAGGTATATGCAGTAATGGGTATTACAATGTGCACCTGTCACACACAGGTACCGGACAGACACAGTGACACTGCATGTGCTCTACTCACGTAGGTAGGTGGGTGCACTGTGACCAAACAGGTAGGTAGGTATATGCAGTAATGGGTATTACAATGTGCACCTGTCACACACAGACATGTAGCGGACAGGCACAGTGACACTGCATGCGCTCAACTCACGTAGGTAGGTGGGTGCACTGTGAACAACAGGTAGGTAGGTATATGCCGTAATGGGTATTACAATGTGCACCTGTCACACACTCAGGTAGTCACTGAATGTGCTGGGCCTGGCAGTGGCACACACAGTATGAATTATCAAGGCTGTCTATGCAACACAAGTGTCAGTGGGACACAGAAAAAAAAATAGATTACAAGAACAAGATTGGCTCTCAAAAGAGCTGTTGTGGGGTGCTATTTTAGCAATAAGAATCAGCAAGGAGCATTTAAGAAGCCTACAAAAGCCTAACTCATTTTTCCCTATGAGAGTCTGCAGCAGCTGTTCCTTCTCTGTTTACTGCAGGCACACGAGTGAGTAAAATGGCTGGCGCTGCCTGCCTTTTATAAGGGTGGGAGTGGCTCCAGGAGGGAGTGTAGCCTGATTGGCTACAATGTGCCCGCTAACTGTGATGTAGAGGGTCAAAGTTTACCCTAATGGGGGTGAATCGAACTTCCGGCAAAGTTCGCGGTTCTCCGCGATCGCGAACCCCCGGAAGTTCGCCTCGAACCGTTCGCCGGCGAACCGTTCGAGCCATCTCTACCAGGGATCAGGGATGGTCGTAGTCAGCCAACTTTGCTACGCTGGAACTACGCGTATTTTTACGCAAATACGCTTCGCAATCTACGGCTATGTAATCAGAAACTTCACTACGTTTGCATTCCGTAGACTACGTGTTAAAATACTCAAGCTTCGCGTAGTGCGAAGCGTAGTTGATGCGACCGCTTATGCCCTTATGCGGAAAAATTTCTGCAATAATCTTCAACCTATTTGCAAATATAAACTAATATAAGCGTACATTCCACCTTCCAATGCGGAATTGTATGCGTATAAAAGGGCAATAATATTTCTGCGCATGCGCAATGATCTATATAGATGCAGTTACCGCACGCGTAGTTCACTTCGCAATACATACGTCAACTACGCGTAGCAGGCGAAGCTTCCCATAGCGGGACTACGAGGAAATGCGTACGTGTAGTTCTTAAACTTCGCCTATGAACTACGATACGTAGTTGTGTACTACGACGTGTAGATTCACGCTGGCGTAGTTTACGAGCAACCCTGATCTCTACTCCTATGCTGAAGACTGCTAATGTAGTGAGAATATCAGTGTTGTGGACTACATATTCCTGTGTACCTCCCCCTCATTGGCAGTCATTTTCAACATTCCTTCCTAGAAATATTTTTCTCTATGTTAAGTTTGCTTTATTCATGTCAAGGGATCTAATGATTGCAGATTATTGCTTTGTTCTGTTTTGTACATAATATTACAGATGCACAGAAGCTATTACAGATGTGCATAGAAATTAAATGTCACTTCTGCAAAGTCTTACGTGGCTGTTAAATGAAAACAATCTTTTTAGTAACTTAAAATTACAAAAAGAATTGTGTAGCATTGAGCTATGTTTGTGACAGTTGCATCGCAGATGTGGGTTGTCATGCAATTCCCCTTTTCTCCCGAGTTTTCACCTAGGAGATCATTTTTAATCTTCTGTTTAAAATAATTTTCTAGAACTTTTCAACTGAAAAAGTATTAAAAAGTAGTTGAAAAGGCACTATCAAAATTACTTTCAGTATTTTCTTGCTTTCTGGTGGCTTAAAAGGCATTTTATTGACAAGTTTAAAAACATCACCTGGGAGAAAACTCAGGAGAAAAAGTTAATTGCATATGGACCGTATACTCTTTAAAACATTGTGGCCCATATGCAATTAGATTTTTCTCCTGAGTTTTCTTCTAAGTAATATTTTCATACTTGTCAATAAAACTCCTTTTAAACCACCAGCAAGCAATACATATTTGAAATAATTTTCATAGCACCTTTTCCACCTACTGTTACTGTTTGGTATTTTTTCAATTGCAAAGTGCTAAAAAGTCATTCTAAATAGAAGATGAAAAACCATAGAAAACCATGATGTGCACAATTGCACAAGAGTCCCAAAGTCTATTAACCCATGTTTTTGGGTTAAGATCAAAAGCACTGCTTTTGATCTCAGTCGGCAGAATTTGTTGTGCTTTAATTATCTTGGAATGCTTTGGATGCTTCCTGCTAACATAAAATACCGACACTAAAAAGCCGAAGTCCTCAATTATTGTCTCACACTGCCCCCTAATGACAAATGGCCATAAAGACACATTGCAGCAGTACTAATTAGAAGCTAGGATATCTAACAAAGAAGAAACAAAACATGGTGCTGAAATAAATTGTCCAGGAGTTCTTGCAAGCCTCTAAATACATTTGTGGCTAAAGGGTTAATTGGTTCCAGTGGATTAAAATTCAGCCCTCAGAATAGTTGACTATAGTTTTTGAATAGAGTGATCTCTACAAATCCTTTTCTTCCATATCTAATAGATTAAAAAAAATATTTGAAAGTGAACCTGCCACGTTCAACTTAGTTCAGTTGTATGCTGGGTATCATATCACAAATATTTTCAAATCCTTCCCTGTGTGAATATATGGCTTATGTGTTGGACAGAACAGCTCTAAGAAATGTAAATGAGTCAGCTATGAAAAGGTCTTACTTTGAAATATTGGATGTTACTGCATGACTGCTAGAAAATGTTCTTGTCTCCTGTAGAATTGTACATGTATAATATACCCTGAGCACATGTGTCTGCACGTGTGTGTATTATGCAACCATATAAAATAGTTACACTGCATACTGTACAGTTACCAGTGCTTGGAGTAAACTTGTCATTTGTTTTGTTGCCACAAATATTGTGTAGGTAAGACTTTGAACTATCTTTTTTCCTCCTTGAAATCAGTACAGTACATAAGGATTAAACCATCACAGAGAATAGTTAAGCTTTGTGGCTTGCTGTTTTGGAGATACCCATGGGCTTAAGGTGGGACAGTGTCTGAATTATTTCAATGTGAAATGAGAGATCAAGAAGCCTGCCCTGTGTGCATACTGCATGAAGCCAGCAGGGTGCAGTATGAAAAGGGAACTTGAAAGTCTCACAGTCTGCAGGTAACACTGATGTCAAACAATAAGATTTTAATTTTCGTAATAAGACCAGTGGTGGAGCAACCTTTGAGACAAACATGTCGTGTGAGGATTTTGTGCCTGAAAACTTTTTTTCCCATCTGTCATTCTTTACTTATGTCTAATGTGTCTTTAAAGCAAATCTGAAGCAAAGAAACCCCTTATGATATAATGCATTGGTTGTGTAGTACGGGTAATGAATAAAACATTAGTAGCAAAGAAAATGGTCTCATATTTTTATTTTCAGTTATACAGCTTTTTTATAACATTGAATCATTCTGTCACATTTGCAGTTTTAAAACCATACTCTGTCTTTTAACCTCCTTGGCGTTATGATTATTTCTGGATTTTAGTGTCTGAAAGTGGTGCAATTTTATCACATGCTTTTAGACCCTAAAAACGATACAGCTAGATAGATCTATGGCAGCCGTGCACATTACACACCTCCCATGGATCCAGCTCTGGGTTACCGCTGTGAGCTGCGGATTTCCGGCCTGAGCCGGAATTACCGCTAAGGAATTTAAGCTATAAAAACAAAGCAGAAATAATGACCTTTCAACTTGCCTGCAGTAAAACCTGTGGGGGACAGCCTACATCTTTATGTAGATCCTTTCCAAGGTGTACTTTGTGAAGAATAAATGAAATACTGAGAATCCCCCATGAAGAGATGGACTAGTCAAAAACCTGCCAGTTCCATCAGATTTCTACTAACTACTGTAAGTGACAGCAACATAGGAGAAAAGTAATTTATAGCTCATTTTACTCTGGAAGAAACATACTTTTTATGTATATGTGTTTGCAAATTTGTATGTGTTTGCATATATTTAAAAAAAATTTGTGCTAGTGGTCCTTTAATAGCAAGCTTGGTTTAAGTGGAAACCTATGCTCCTAAATGCTAATCCTTTAAGAGTACTGCTTAAAGCAGATCTGAACTCATGCACAGCACACAATAAAAAGTCTTACATTTCACACAAAGCAAGAAGTTTTAAATCAGGATGATACCATTTATTGGCTAACTACAAATGAATAAGAATGAACAAGCTTTCGGCCTTGCAGCCTTCGTCAGGTTTACATCCTGTTAGTTTGCAAGCTGGTGGTACAGACAGCTTATATACATGCAACATCAAAAGGGAAAACAGATATTTTTTTAAGCATAAATACATCATGAAGATGCCTTAATACAAACAGACCATCTAAATGGGGTAAGATAAGGATCCTTGTTTACTTTATTGCTCACAGACCTGGTATTAGGATTGACCCAGAGGTAACGTAAACTCTTAGTTCACAAGTTCAGCTAGGGTGGCTGAGACAGTTCATATATCATCAATCTCATACCAATATAGAAAGTTGTTGTCCTTATTCAAACCCTTCTGCACAGCTTTGAAACAATTTATACATTTTGTTTCTGCTATTAATGGGTCATTTGACGTTTTGAAGCCGCCCTTCAGGGCAGTGACACGAAGATCATCCATGCTGTGTCCGTTGGACCGAAAGTGTGTAGCAACTGGGAGTCCAGATTTGGTATCATTAATAGTGTGCCTGTGTCCATTCATACGTTTGCGCAGAGTTTGTCCAGTTTCTCCCACGTACATAACATTGGGGCATTTAGCACACATGATCAGATATACCAGATTGGTGGACCCACAAGAAAATTTACCTTGTACTCTGTACTCCTGTTGTGAACCTGGTATCGTTACCCTGTCAGTGGAGTAAATGTGTCTGCAGGTCCCACATATTTTTTGTCGGCAGGGTGATGTTCCGTTTTGTTGAGGCCTATTCAAAGAGCTCCTGACAATCATCTGTTTTAGATTGTGTGGTTGCCGATATGACAAGAGTGGAGGTTTAGGGAATATCGTTCTCAGTCTGTGATCCTTGTGTAAAATGGGATGAAGTTCCTTAGCAATCCTCCTTAAGATTTCCAGGTGTGGGTTGTAGGTGACAACCAAAGGGACACGTTTCTCTTTCTGGTTTTGCTTATATTTCAGGAGTTCAGTCCTGGGGATGTTGCTGGCTTTCCTGATTTGGGCCTCAGCCATGGGAGGACTGTAACCTTGTTTAATGAAAGTGTTCTTAAGGTGATCCAGGTGCTTGTCTCTGTCCATCCTGTCAGAACAAATCCGGTTGTACCTTATAGCTTGGCTGTAAATTATAGAGTTCTTAATGTGCTTGGGATGAAAACTGTCATATCTTAGGTATGTGGGACGGTCTGTAGGTTTGCGATACACAGAGGTTTGTATGTTGTTACCCCTGATGTATATGGTGGTGTCCAGAAAGTTAATCTCTGTGTGAGAGTAGGTAAGTTTCAATTTGATTGTAGGATGGAAGGCATTGAAGTTCCTGTGGAACTGGAGAAGATCATCCTCACTTGCGGACCAGATGATTAAAATATCATCAATGAAGCGGAAGTAGGCCAAGGGTTTTATGCCGCATGCATTGAGGTATTCCTCTTCGATTTTGGCCATGAATAGATTTGCATACTGTGGAGCGAATCGCGAACCCATTGCCACGCCCATCTGCTGTAAATAGAGGGCCTGTCCAAAAGTGAAATAATTATGAGTGAGAATGAATTTGATCAGTCCAGCAATAGGCTTTACAGGTATGCCCTGACCCTGAAGATATTTACGGCAGGCCACAATACCATCATCATGGGGAATGTTCGTGTACAGGGACTCCACGTCCATCGTGGCCAGTATGGTTCCCTCAGGTACTGGGCCGATGGCTGACAGTTTGTTCAGGAGGTGGGTGGTATCCTGTAAGTAGCTGGGTCTTTTACAGACAAGAGGTTTCAAGATGTTTTCCAGCCACCCTGAGATGTTCTCTGTAAGAGTTCCGCTCCCTGAGATTATGGGCCTGCCTGGGTTTCCCTCTTTTTGGATCTTGGGAAGCATGTAAAAGCAGGCTGTTCTAGGCTCTTCAGGGATAAGGGTCCTTACATGTAGTCTGATGTTTGCAGGCAATCGGTTAACCATCCTATTAAGTGCCATCCTGTAGCCTTTTGTGGGGTCCCCCTGTAATTTGGCATAGTGAGCGGTATTGGATAATTGTCTTTGTGCCTCCTGGATGTAGTCACTGGTGTTCATTATGACTATGGCACCACCTTTATCCGCTGGTTTAATAATAATGTCCTTATTCTCCTTAAGGGATCTGATGGCCTGTCGCTCCTGTGGTGTTACGTTCTGGGCCAGTGTCTTTCTTTTACTCAGGATCCTGTCAGAGATTCTGCGTCTGAATTTGTTGATGTATTTATCCAGGGCCGGGTTTTTTCCTTCTTTGGGGGTCCATCTTTTTTTCTTTTTTTTCTTTTTAGATCTGGTGCGTTTTGGTCCATTATCCATTGTATCACAGGCTTCCTTATCATGGTAGTGTTCCTTGAGTCGCAGCTTTCTGAAAAATTCCTCCATATCTCCACAGAGTGCAGTCCTGTCTATGGGTCTCGCAGGGCAGAATGAAAGGCCTTTGGAGAGTACTGACATTTCAGCTTCAGTAGCCTGATAAGAGGAAAGATTCATTACACCTGTGGGTTGCTCTTTTTCTGCTGCTTGTGCATCCAGGCGTCCACTCTTAATTCTAAGTCTCTGAAGTTTTTTCTTTTTGTTGTTAATTAGGAATCTCTGTAGTTTCCCATAGAAGGTCTGTAGTTGATCCCATGTACATCCAGTGTGGTCATCATTCAGAGACAGTTTCAGGCTCTGTATACAATACAATACCCTACTACTACTACTATTTCACACAAAGTTGCTGAAGAAATCCACTGCTCTGTGCTCTTTGTTTGTTTAGCCAGACCAAATTGTCTTATTAGTTCTTATCAACAACTGTGAATAGACTGCAGGAGCACTGCTAGGCAGATCTCTCCTTACAGTAAACACAGAAGCTTAACCCCTTCAGTGCTCCCTGCAAGGTGAAATCATGTTCTGAACTCTAGGCTATTTAGGATTTTCATAAATGTAATGGAGACATTTTTTGTCAATAAAGTTTATCATGCCACGACTAATCTTTTAGAGTAGAGAGGAAATTCTGTGTTTAGTATCACTTTAATGTGAATATGAGGAGTATCATGCCTTCATGTTTCAAGTGAGCTAATATGGCTATAATCATCTGACTTGTTTTGCAAAGTAAAAGTTATTGTGGTCATTACAATGTGTTGAAAATACATTTGTAGCCTGGATTTATTTTGACTTAAGCCTCATCTACACGCGTAGATGAGGCTGCGATCCGGCGGCTCGATTAGCCGCCGGATCGCCTCTTCCGCGTCCCCGCGCATGCCCGCTGCATCCCCCCTCGCCGCGCGTGCGCCGCATTCGATTCCCCGCTCGTCCCCGCCGGCGCCACTTATCTTCCGCTCGATTGCCTGCCATTGTCCCCTCGCGGGGAGCGAGCAGGGAATCGGCGGAAGCATCAGCGGCTCGATTGATAAGGAACATCGCGGCCGCATCTACGCGTGTAGATGCTGCTTTACATTATTTATATAAGTATATGTGGATGGTTTGTACTCTTAGATGAATTGACAACAACAACAGTACAAGGCAAACATTTTTACCCTATGTTCTAAGAAGCACGACACACAGCCAGATATAGAGACTCTGCTAACATTTATGAATTACATTTGCACTTATTAATTTTGATTACAGACATTTATCCAGGCACAACTTCACAGCAGTCAGCGATCCTGCAGGCACAGTGACCCAGTGCTGATGAATCCCGAGCTATTTTCTGTATCAGTAGATATTCTATTTTATGTTAATTGCTCACTCTTCCGACAACTCTGTTCCCTAATAATGAATCTGTTAATTATAAGAGAGACGAGAGAGTCTAGTTGCCTTTCATCCAGCCTGCAGGACACTAAGGCATATACCAAAGGCAATTAGGGTTGTCAGCAGTCATGCCTCTGACAGTGTTTATATGTAGAGCTGATTCAGCAAGTCATTTTGAGCCTATTTTCTAAAGAAACAGAAAAGCTGTGTAGACTAAACATTTGTTTACTGACAACAAAACCTATGAGGGGAATATCTGATCAGGCAGAACTCAGGGAAAAAAAATAAATTGGTGCACTTTTTATAAACAGGTCATCGCTGCTTTTTGGCACTGAAATGTTCTTTGCAAATAGCTTTGACAGCTGTCAGGGAAGGTAGATGTAGTGGCATGATTCATTAACCTGCATGTAAGAAGAGCAGAAAGCTGCGTAAGTCAGAAGCATTGCAATTATGAATCATTCTGCAACTTCCTTCAAAATACACAATTCAGCAGCTTTATTTGTGCTTGTGACAGAATATTGGGGTGTGTGTGTGTGTGTGTGTTGTGTGTGTAGTGTGTGTGTGTGTGTGTGTGTGTGTGTGTGTGTGTAGTGTGTGTGTGTGTGTGTAGTGTGTGTGTGTGTGTGTGTGTGTAGTGTGTGTGTGTGTGTGTGTGTGTGTGTGTGTGTGTGTGTGTGTGTGTGTGTGTGTGTGTGTGTGTGTGTGTGTGTGTGTGTGTGTGTGTGTGTGTTTTGTAGTGTGTCTGCATTCTTGTGTCACCTTTTCTTCTGTCATTGTTATACTGCTTAGCTTTACTGTTCTTCCTGTAAGCTGCTTGACATTTTGTGGCATCAGACTGCGGCATGTTTGCCTTAGTTCTGCCTATTTGTTAAACGTGGCGTTCACATTGCATGTAGTGCATTAACATGAAACAGGCATGTTCAAGGACAACTGAAGTGAGAAGTATATGGAGGTTGCCACATTTATTTCCTGTTAAACAATGCCAGTTACCTGACAGCCTTTCTGATCTCTTTGGTTGAAGTAGTGGCTGAATGACAACAGAAACAAGAATGCAGCTAATCCAGTCAGACGTCTGATGCTTGCTTGTGCATGTTTGTTCAGAGTCTATAGCTAAAAGCATTAGAGACAGAGGATCTGCAGGACAGACCAGGCAACTGGCATTGTTTAAAAGGAAATAAATATGGCAGCCTCCATATCACTCTAGCTTTAGTTCTCTTTTAAGCACACATTTTATTGACTGACTGTATACTTTACTGCTTGCAATGCATCAAATAGATAACATGTGGTAACGAGTGAGTTTCCATTCTGTTGCATTTCTGGTATTAAAGGAAATGCAATGCCCACTGTAAACCTAGCCTTACATTATACAACTTTACATGCATTTTCTGCTCTAGACAAAAGGCATGTATTTCCAATAAGTGTGCTCCCTGGCTTCAAACCATATAAGCAGAGGATTTCACCAAGCCTTGGGTAGACAGTACATTGCCTTTCACCGAGGTTCTCACCCTCTCCTCAGACATCAGGTAAGAAATGTGTCTCCTAAGAGCTGAGTAGGGAGTCTAGGGACAGTCCAAAACTTTTCAACCTGTATCTAACACCTTATATGGCTGTCCACAGGCAGTGATTAGAACAATGGTGAGAGAGCAGACAGTGTTTTTCTCTGCAGCATGCATGTGCTAAAAGCCTTCCATCTAATTGCCCTCTAATTGCCAGTCTGAAGCCCGTGGTTCACATTGCTGCATACAAGATCCAACCCTGGCCCCAAATCTCATCAGCAGCGCCCCAATCCTTCCATAGGACTAAATAGTCCATCTCAGGATCTTCACCGTGCAGGCTCCATGCAGAGCGACTGCGGATTGATCAGCCACATGCCAAGGCTGTCTACCATGAATCAGGTAATGTGGAGGGGTATGTGCTGTAGCCGCATCACCTGGGACTTCATTATAGTGCAGAAAGGGATTTATGTTCCCTTGCTTCCTGAAGACAAACTGGTGTGTATTTTGTGGTATGAGACAGTGTCAGTTGTGAAGGAGTACAATGTACATCAGCATTTTGACACTAGAGATGGAGCTAAAGCTGGCCACTAACAGCCCAATTTCTAGCGAAAAATCGTTCGAGCGATCAGAAATTCTGATCGGATTGGTTGTAAGTAATCTCAGTTGATGGGCACAATCGATAATGAACGATTATAAAAACAATCGTCCGATTGAATTTTCGTCGAACCAAAATTTATATTTTCTTGTTGGTTGTGATAGATAGGAAGCAATGATTGGTTAGTTGATGGTGTAGTGAACGATTTTTCGTCTGATCAGAATTTCTGATCACTCGAACGAATTTTTGCTAGAAATTGTTAAAATTCAAATTTTAACTAAAAAGAAATTTGGTAGTGGCCACCTTTAGTATACTAAATATATCCTTCAAGAAAAAAACTTGAATTAATTTGAATTAATTAACTTGAATTAATTAAAAAGAAATTTGTTAGTGGCCACCTTTAGTATCTATATATATAATAGAGTAAGTGCCTCAACCTTCAAGCAAGAAGAAGAAGTAGCGCCCTGCCCCCAGGGCCGGTCCAAGCAAGAAAAAGGGGCTGGTCCAAGCAAGAAGAAGAAGTAGTGTCATATCAAACCAAGGGCAACGAGAGATAATTTGCATATTCAGTAGCAGTGCATTGTGGGTAACCACAAATGTTCACTTATAGCTGAATTATTGCAGATTTGCTTCTGTTTTAAGAAGGAAAATTACACCAAGCTTTGCTTTTTTTAGTAGGAGGGCTTTTTGGTCTCTTTTATCCTCCTATACATTCTTAGTAGTTTGGGTCACCCTGAGCTGCTTGGTTACTCTGTTGTACTGGTTCAAGCCCTATCTCATACAGCCTTATCAATCCCTGCTATGTACTGATGAGGACCAACCGTCTGAAATAGGCTGTCACATGTGAGTTTGATATGACTGTGTAAAACTTAAAGCTATAGGCTTGATTGACTTACCAAGAGTGAAAAGGAATAATTTGCAAATTTAGTAGCAATGCGTGTTGGGTAATCACAAATGTTCACTTATTGCTGAATTATTGCAGATTTTCTTATGTTTTAAGAAGGCAAATTACACCAAGATTTGATATTTTTAGTAGAAGGTCTTTTTGGTCCCCTTTATCCATTTATACATTTCGAGTGGTTTGGGTCACCCTGAGCTACTTGGTTACTCTGTTGTACTGGTCCAAGCCCTATCTCATACAGTCGTATCAATCCCTGCCATGTACTGATGAGGACCAAAAGTCTGAAACAGGCTGTCACATCACATGTGGGTTTGATATGGCTGTGTAAAATTTAAAGCTATAGGCTTGCTATACACCAGTGGTTCTGGATGCTTGCTTGGCTTACTAAGGGTGAAAAGGAATTATTTGCATATTTAGTAGCAGTGCATTGTGGGTAACCACAAATGTTCACTTATAGCTGAATTATTGCATATTTCCTTCTGTTTTAGAAAGGCAAATTACACCAAGCTTTGCTTTTTTTAGTAGGAGGTCTTTTTGGTCCCTTTTATCCCCCTATACATTCTGAGTGGTTTGGGTCACCCTGAGCTGCTTGGTTACTCTGTTGTACTGGTCCAAGCCCTATCTCATACAGTCGTATCAATCCCTGCCATGTACTGATGAGGACCAAAAGTCTGAAACAGGCTGTCTACATGTGGGCTTGATATGACTGTCTAAAATTTAAAGCTATATGTTTGCTTCAACCTTCAAGTGCCTCAACCTTCAAGCAAGAAGAAGTAGTGCCCTGCCCTCAGGGCCAGTCCAAGCAAGAAGAAGAAGTAGTGTTATATCAAACCAAGGGCAAAGAGGGATAATTTGCATATTCAGTAGCAGTGTATTGTGGGTAACCACAAATGTTCACTTATAGCTGAATTATTGCAGATTTGCTTCTGTTTTAGTAAGGAAAATTACACCAAGCTTTGCTTTTTTTTTAGTAGGAGGGCTTTTTGGTCTCTTTTATCCTCCTATACGTTCTTAGTAGTTTGGGTCACCCTGAGCTGCTTGGTTACTCTGTTGTACTGGTCCAAGCCCTATCTCATATTGCCATATCAATCCCTGCCATGTACAGATGAGGACCAAAAGTCTGAAACAGGCTGTTACATGTGGGTTTGATATGGTTGTGTAAAATTTAAAGCTATAGGCTTGCTATACACCAGCGGCTCTGGATGCTTGCTTGGCTTACCAAAGGGGAAAAATGGTAATTTGCATATTTAGTAGCAGTGCATTGTGGGTAACCACAAATGTTCACTTATAGCTGAATTATTGCATATTTCCTTCTGTTTTAAAAAGGCAAATTACACCAATACAGTGTGCGGCATTGCAGGAAGTGACGACAGTGGAATGCACGATGGAACACGGAAGAGGTGAGTCATGCCCGCCCGCTGCCTCTTACTAATAGTGGCGGCTGCTACTGTGCTTAAGCAGGAGCGCACATGGGGGACCAAGGTGAGGGGGGGTTCCTGCTGAGCTTAAGCTGGAGGGGGAGTGCACATGGGGGACCCAGGTGAAGGGGGGGGGAGGTTCCTGCTGAGCTTAAGCTAAAGGTAGAGCACACATGGGGGACCCAGTTGAGGGGGTGTCCAACCCCCCTCCCCGCCGCTGTGCCCAATACCCCCTTCCTGCCCTCTACCCTCTTATACGGCGTATGGTACGCCGCGGGTCGGCTAGTACTAAATATATCCTTCAAGAAAAAACATCACAATGTCCAAGACCTAAAAGACAGACTGCAAATGTAGCAGGACATGTTTACTAAAGCTACACCCAAAAATGATGCTGCAGAGAAAGCTAGCTTTCTCATCTGAGGTTCGAGGTGTTTTAAAGAGGTTGCCTTTTGAAGCAGTGCAGGCTAAAAGATTGTGAGCAAGACACATTTACATTGTGCTTTTCTCCTGGTGGACTCAAAGCGTAAGAGCTGCAGCCACTAGGACACACTCCGCAGGAAGTAGCAGTGTTAGGGAGTCTTGTCCAAGCTCCTTACTGATTAGGTGCTGGTTTACTGAACAGGAAGAACCTAGATTCAATCCTGGATCTCCTGTGTCTGATGCAGCTACTGAGCAGGTGTGCTCCAACCAGATACAGATTTTTCCAAATGTAAGTTTGCTCCCTCAACTTATATTTGTTGTTTTGGGGAAACATAACATGCTGCCCAATTGTTATGTGGGGGAGCTAACTGCTTATTTACAATGTTTTTATGGTAACTAGGACCTTATTTTTTATTTAAAGGGGCACTACAGCGAAAAACTGTAAAATTTAAAATATGTGCAAACATATACAAATAAGAAGGACATTTTTTCCAGAGTAAAATGAGCCATACATTACTTTTCTCCTATGTTGCTGTCACTTACAGTAGGCAGTAGAAATCTGACATAAGTGACAGGTTTTGGACTAGTCCATCTCTTCATAGGGGATACTCAGCAAGGCTTTAATTCTTTATAAAGATATTCCCTAAAAATGATTTAAACAATGATGCCATCCAGCATCCCTGATCACTACACAGTTTTTTGGCAGTTGGACAGAGCAACTGTCATTCACTAATTGCTTTTGAAAATAAATATATCCCTGAGAATCCCCTATAAAGAGATGGACTAATCCAAAAACCTGTCACTTCTGTCAGATTTCTACAACCTGCTGTAAGTGACAGCAACATAAGAGGAAAGTAATTTATGGCTCATTTTACTCTGGAAAAAATGTACCTCTTATTTGTATATGTTTGCACATATTTTAAATTTTGCAGTTTTTCACTGTAGTGCCCCTTTAAAGGAGATAGGGCTTCATCCAAATTTTAGCTGGGAAAGCTTACTGTATTTTAATGATACCATCGCTAAGTGTATGTACACTTGGTTCAATCCATGACTAACAAAAACCACACCCACTTTTGGCACAGTTATATCCAACATCTTACAGGGTCCTAGCAATCCCTTTTTCTTTCAAGCTCCTGCAAAGCACCTTACCCATGTCATGGACAATGTGAACTGATATTGTTCAGATGACAGAAACACACTGGTGGTGGGCTCAGCCATTCTGGCAATCTCAGTCTGCACGAGCAAGGAGTTAAAATAAGCAAGAAGAATATAAATAATCTATTAAAGATTGCATGAACTTAACTGTGCTGATGTTAAAAATGTACAGTAAAATAGATTGCAATGCAGATATAAATGGATGGGGAAAAAAAGCCAATGGCCTCAATTCACCAAGCATTACCGCATTTGGTAATGCAGAAAGCAGCTGATTTTTTTTTATTTCAAACACCTTGCCAAATGCCAATTCACCAAACCTATTACCACACTGAAAAGGGAAATTACCGACTAGTGAGGTAAATTATTAACTTCTGATGTAAATACCTCAAGAAATATCAAGAAATTTAATTAAAGATTCAAGATACAAGATTAAAGCATTCGGTAAATCAAACAAAATAAAGCAAAAGTTTTAGGTCTTTACCTCCAGGTCTGACCAGCTGACAACTCACACTCTCCATGTGGTAACATTGACAGATGTAACAGACAGCTTATAGGGAAAGCCAGGCAGCCAATAGGGAGAGGCACAGAGTCCTGCTTCTCACCCTATTTGGTCCGATAGACTTGAGGGCGGGACTTTAGTCTGGCAGAGCAGGAAAAGGAGCCTCTTTGAAAAGGCTTTTCTGCATCCCTTTAGATGTTAATATCTGTATGCTGTTATACAGAAGAGCGCCCTCTGGTGGCTGCAGCAAATATAAAGGGATGCCGGGAATGCATTGAACAGAAAACCCCTGACTCATGCACACAAAGTCACAGCTTCCTTCCTGACCTGCTCCACAGCTGGTGAGACTTACCGAGCAGGGCTTAGTGAATTGAAGCATGTTTGTTTAGTAAGTTACCAAACTTCTACCGCATGGGGAAAATCTTAGTGAATTTGGAAAAACTATGTAAAATACCGAATACGTTTTTTTACCGACCTAAATTATTTTACCAAACTGCCCTTAGTGAAGTGAGGCCATTGGAGGACCAAAATGGAGATCAGCAGACCAAAATAAAGTAATTTAGGAAAAATTCAGGACAAACTCTATGTAACTATGTGTCAAATCCCCAAAACTAAAAAAATAGGGTATTTAAGGCCAGTGATAGGCCATATAGTATAAATAAAAGATAACATTTATTACAAGAATATTAAATGAGCACGTACAATAACAATCAGTATAAAAGGTTTACATATTTCACATCAGTATGCATGTACAATATGCAGCCTTAAGGCATGTTTTGTAGCGCTATGTAGCTACTTCTTCAGAAACATAAGATGGCAATTCATCGTTCATGACAGATAATACAATAATACAATAATACAATACAATAACATTTCTATAGCGCTTTTCTCCCATAGGACTCAAAGCGCTTAGGCTCTCTCAGATTCAGTAATTAGTAGGATGAAGTATTCACACAACAAAAGTTATATTTCTGCAAATGCCAAACTGAACAGGTGGGTTTTCAGTCTGGATTTAAACACGTCCAGGGATGGAGCTGTCCTGATCTGTTGAGGTAAGGAGTTCCAAAACGTAGGGGCAGCATGTCAGAAGGCTCTGGGACCAAACATTTCCAGGTGGACTCTGGGTATAATAACAGGATATCCTCCCGGAAAATAGATCCAATTGGGTTAGCATCTGTAGATCTGTTGGCATAGAGTAGATCTGTTGGCATAGAGCAGCGTCCAATAGACTATAACCAGTTAAAAAAATAGTAGGCCGTAAGTAGAGGTGACTGCAAGGCCGGCGTTACCATAGAGGCAAATGGGGCAATTGTCCCAGGGACCCAGAGCATGTAGGGCCCTTGGCCTTTTTTAATGGTTTTAACTGTTTAACGGTTGCTCCCCTTTTAATGGTTGCTCCCCTAGGCTTCTGCAGAGTCTTTTGCAGAGCAGCATATCATCTGTGCTGGCGGGCAAGTGAGACACTACACTGCCAAAGACTCTGCAGGGCTCCAGGGAGCACAGTTAAGATGGGAGGTGATTGGGAAGGAGGGATTACAGCCGGCTCAGGGGCCCAGAAGGGAAATTTGACTGCAACAAAGGGCCTCTAATGCCACTTTTTGGTCAGGGTGTCTGTTGGGGGACCCCAGGTTAATTTTGACTTGGGGCCCCATTGTTACTAGAATCAGCCCTGGATGACTGGGAGTGCCAAGTGGAGCCTGTGTGCAGCTGGATGATGGATACTCATTGTTAATGTACCTGCAAAAAGTTTTAAATCAAGATGATACCATTTATTTATTAATGTACCTGCTGTAATAGATTGCGGAAAAGCCGCCGCGTGGACTGGCAGCAAGGCGGCTGATTCCGCATCCAGCACGGCATTTTGCACGCAGCAGCGCGCGTCTGGTGTGGCTGGGTCTGTTAGTTCACACAGGTTGAGGAATACGCGCGTGTGCGCTGAGAGGCAGGACCTTTATGACAAACGAGGACCAACCGGGTCAGCTGATCTCAGAGCAAGTGGCTATTGGTTGATCGGTGATGAGTGGCGCCGGGGAGCGCCGCTCTATATATAGTTACTGCTGGTCAGTCTCAAGTTGTCTGCCGTTGCGAACACTCTTACGTGAAAGCATTCAGACCATAGTCAGATCCCACAGCGTGTTAGAACCAGGAGGACCTGGGAATTCACACTGAGCCAGATTACTTCTGTGTTATCATTGTGTTATACTTCAGACTAGTTCCAGGGTGTTGAGACCACGGACCTCACACCCAAGACTATGGATACTGTGTTATCATTGTGTTATACTTCAGACTAGTTCCAGGGTGTTGAGACCACGGACCTCACACCCAAGACTAGGAATACTGTGTACCATCATATTATACTTCAGACTAGTTCCAGGGTGTTGAGACCACGGACCTCACACCCAAGACTAAGCATTGTTTGATATCTGTTATGACCTATTGCATTCCTGACTATCCCTCTGCTTTCTGATTCAGTACCTACGCATATCTGATTACCTGTTGCCAATCCTGCCTGCCCTTGGTTACCGAATCAGCCTTCTGTCTCTGTACCTTATCTGCCTGTGTGTTGCCGACCTGGCTTGCCCGACCTTGAGAGCTATCCCTCTCCATTGAGAGATTAGTCTCCAGACCTGCTTGTGACACCCACCGTCCAGGTGTCACTCAGCCACAGGTCCTTCCTGCTAATCAGCCTGGGGCTCCACCCCTTTGGATGTCTCAGGCTGCTGGAAGGTCTTTGCACTTCCCAGAGGGAGGTATTTCCCATACTGCCAAGGACCACCTGCTCCTCGGGTGGTCCCACTCAAAGTCATTACTGTTGCACCAAACACTTACACTAGATAGGTGTCCAGAGGTTAGTTATACTTGTATTATTGGTGATTCTGCAGATCATCAATAATCAGGTATATATCTGTATTCTTGGTGATACTGCAGATCACCAATAATCAGATTCTCTCTGTGTGCTGACACCGATCGTTACACCTGCTTATTTAATATTTTTGTAATAAATCATACATTTTATCTATACTATATAGACTATCACTTTGCATTAAAACCTGAATGTATTTGTTTTTGTGATTTGACTCAAACACCACAATACATCCATTAAAATAGATATGATAACACTCCAGCATAGTGTACACTTAGACCCATTTTTATTTATGTCTTTTTAAGCTTAACCTATTAACTAGTTCACAAGTAAATAAGTAAGTAGTCCTTCCATTAGTTTCATTTCACAAAACCTACACTAAACATATCACAGCATCAGTACAGAGAGTTGTTACACGGAACCCCACCAATCAGATTCAGTCTTTCAGCTATCAGCTATCATTTTTTAGAGCAGAATTGGATCTGGTTGCTAGTCATGGTGAAATAACAGCAGTTTCCAGCGCTGACACTGTGATACATATGGTCTATTATTTTTTGCCATTAAACTGTCAATCTTAAGACCACATCAATTTTGAAAACAGTTTAAAGTGCAGGCAAGCTGAATTTAAATTGACCGATGGCCCCCTGGAGCCCAGGAAGGGAGTGTACCAGACTGTGCAGGCTTTGCCAAAATGCTTTGAGTTTTACACAATGAAGAGGGCATGCTGAGCAAAAAATGACTGTACCCTTGTCACGCTGCACTAAAAGCCAATGGAAAAAAAAGAACACTTACTTTGTCAACCTGACAGGTCACTTTAATGTCTAAGAGTACTTACCACAAAAATATAATTGTATTTCAACTTTACAGATTTAATCCGAAGCTGAATTAAAGAGAAAGAATAAAAGGATTAAAATGCAGCTTTTTACAACTCAGTATAACCTTGTGTAAATTTGTGCGAGATGTGTTCTTACTTTATACTAAAATAGTTGAAAATCTTTGAAGCAAACTAAACAAACCCAAAAGCTGAGGGTGAGCAAAGCTTTCCATGAATATATTTGTTTATTTATTTGAATTCAGCAAAAACTTTCCTTAACCACTTCAGTACCGACGTCATGTCACACAGACCCGATGCTACCGCCGATCGTGCTGCTCTCCCATTGCTGAAGCTCACTCGCTCTGCCATCGCTATGACAGCATTACAGCGCCACCCGGAGGACGGAGGGAAAATTGTAACGCTGGATCCCAGGCAGGTGAGTAAGTGCAAAGGCTGCTGCCAGCTTTCTGGCAGCCTGATTTTCCTGGGTTTAGTTTCTGAAATGTGCTGAAAAGACTCTAAAATCCAGAAATAATCATACCGCCAGGGCGGTTAAAGCAATTTCCTGTAAGTAATTATGAACCACCCTTGAATCTTTGATTCCTTTAGAAGTTTGTTTTTTATTTACTTTTATTATTTACCTTTCTTTCAGATTTTTACTGCTTTCAGAATAAATAATGGAGAGAAATTCAGTCAGTTCCTGCAGAACAGTTAGAAAGTGTGCAAGATATGGCCTGTTGAAATAGGCACCCAATAAAAAGGCAAAAAATCAAGCGCCAGGACTGCCCACTATTCAAACTGTGGCTACAAATAGTGGGCTCAATTTTATCAAGCACTCTTTTCAACAAGATGCCAGCAGATAGTGTTAGGCATCGGGGGGGGGGGGAGGGGGAGGGTCTGGTTTTTAGTGTTAGGCATCAGTGTTTGGGAGGTAAAGGGCAGGACACCCCAGGGAGTCTTAGGGTTAGGCACCACCAGGGGGGAGGTCTCAGGGTTAGGTATCTGTAGAGTGAGGGCTCTGTGTGAGAGTAGGGTTAGATACAATATTGATAAATATTACTGATATTTTACTATATGAATTGAGTAGTAGAATATTGGTAATGTAACCAATATTTTACTATCGGCTATTTCCTGCACACTTTTTAACATGCACCTTTAATATATGTACACATTTCCTGCCCCTCTTAAAAATGACATGGCATACTCTAAAGGTTATTGGGGATGTCATGTTATGACAGAGAAGTCTACAGCAATAAAGAAAACTTTGAATTGGAGAAGAGATTGGGCTCTCTGTTTTCCTTTTTTTCTGTTGTTCACTTCTTTTGCCTCTCTTCTTCTTTCTCTTCTTATGAGTAACAAAAGGACATCAGGTTAGGCAAAATCTCCTTAAAGGGACCGCAGAGAGTAATGAAAAAATGACTGATGTTCTCACTTTTTCTACTTTATACAAACTTAATACTGAAAGTTTTGCTTAGATTTGGGCCCTAACCTCCCTGGCGGTAAGCCCGAGCTGAGCTCGGGCTATGCCGCGCAGGGGGAGATCTCAGCCCCTGGTGGAGCGATTTTCATTTTGTAAATTGCTGTGCGCGCAGCCAGCACTTTGCTAGCCGCGCGCACAGCTTGATCGCCGCCGCTCTGCGGCGATCGGCCGCACGCAGCGGCTGAAGAGCCCCCCCGCCAGAGCCCTGCGCTGCCCGAATCAATGAGTTCTGGGCAGCGCTATGGGCTGGATCGTGTGTCCCTGACGTCAGGACGTCGGCTGACGTCCATGACGTCATCCCGATCGTCGCCATGGCGACAGGAGAAGCCAAACAGGGGAACGCGTTATATACGCGTTCCCCTGTTTGCTATAGATGCCGGCGACGATCGGACTAGAGGGCCACATGCGCCCTCTAGTGGTGTTTCATGTAGCTACCACTCTGGTAGCTTTACATGAAACATTAAAAAAAAAAAAAAAAAATTGGAATTCTGCAATTTTTGCAGAAAAAATTAACCGCCAAGGAGGTTAAAGCGGACCCAAAGTCTAGCACATCACACAATGAAAAGGTGAATAATAATAAATGCACTGGACTCTGAACTGTGCTTGTTTAGCTAGTTTAGAGTGTCTTATCAGCAGCTCACTTCCCTGTGTCAACACAAGATTAACCATTTCAGTGCTTCTAGAGAAGTGAATCCAAGTAAAACTTGTGAAATATATCAAACTAATTTGTTTCGCAAATATGACTTCATTCACAGATTCGATTATGATTTTGCCTTCTTAAAACAGAAAGTATTTGCATTCATTTAGCTTTAAGTGAGCAAATGTGGTTTCTCTGGATGCATCATTCCTGAATATACATATTCAAATCCTCCCTGAAAGGTTAGGCACACATCCAGAACCTAATGGTTATACATAACATGTAGTGTTTGTTCCGTAATACAGCATCTTTTGCAGCCAGTTGAGTGCCGCCTCTTTTTTTCATCTTTGGAATATACCTGGACCATAGAGCAATGCGGTCTAGGCCAGGCACCGGCAGATACTCAGTACAGGCATATCTGGGCGCTGATTTCTGTTGGATTTTTCTACAAGGCACACATCCATAACCGCTGGTATATAGTGAATCTATAGCTTATACATTTTATAGAGAAACAACGATCCAACTGTAAAATGTATAATCTATAGGCTCACCATACACCAGTAGTTCATCTTGACATGTGCTTTCAGGGGCATAAAGAGATGGTATGCATATTCAGAATTGATGCATCATAAGAAACCACACTTATTCTTTTAAAGCTAAATAATTGCAAATACCTTATGTTTTTAGAAGGCAAAATTGTATTTAGCATTGCTTATTTAGTAAGAGCGCTTGTCAGTCTCTTTCAACCCCTTATACTCTCCTAATGGTTCTGGATCACCATGAGTTATCTAGGTACTCTACAAATGTAACTGTGACTCTTTCCCATGATAATACAAAGGTCCTGATTTACTAATGTGACTGCATGTGTACTGCAGCATGGCAGACTGACTCGGTTGAGCACTGGTCAAGGGCAATGTTCTCCCCACTCACTCCACCAGCTTTATGCACACCATTGTGCCCCACCTCATTGGTCTTTCTCTCCCATGCATAGCAACAGAACACCTCCTTAGCAACTCTTGTCACTTCCCACTGATGACAGTTCTCACAAGTCTGTATGTGGATTTAGTTTCATTATTTGCTACATTGTATGTGCACTCATTTCAATGAGATATAGTGTTCACACAATTCAAAATCATCACCTTGTAGTTAAGTTATATTTTACACACCAATAGCAACTTTGGAAATGTGGTTGAACCTGTAATCTGCATCTATAAAGTGACAAGGGAGGTAATGGTAGCAAATAATAATAATGTTTATAATATTTGTTAAACCTTTGAAATCAGAAGAACAAGGCAGTTTATAAGACAGCTCAAATAAATGTCCAAATCCACAATAAAAATGAAACTTCTGCATAGCACATAAAGGTCCATATTCCACTTATTATCTTCCTGCCTGTAGATAATGAAATCTATTTTCAGTCATAATACGTAATACAAAGTCGATAAAAACAAATAAGTATAGTGATATTTTAGAGGGTAGTAAAGGGATCAAAAATTACATTATGTGGATAACAGCAGGATCTATAGACACAGGCAGAGTAGCTTGTCCACTGAAAAGATATAATCTTACCATACAGCACCGAATAATAGCTTTCTAAGGTATTAACATAGATAAATGGGATCATAACAAACAAGGCTTTAAATAAACATTATTATATGTCCGGTCTGCTGCCAAATGGTACTTTACTGAGCTCTGCATTCATCCTTTCTTCACTAAGATGTTGCGCCTCTCTTAGGTATATTTACCGCACCCATAAATGAGGCTATTGGAAGATCTTGAAGATTGAAGATTTCCTTCACAGGACAATTGGCTACTCACATTTCAATTTTTATGTCATCTAAAGTAAAGTATTGCTAAGTCGTGCGCTGTCTATTTCAAACCTTTTTAGAGCACATTAATAGTGTGTTTGGTAAAGACTGTCAGGAAGATGGATACTGTGCACATCTACTCAATATGTAGAGAGAAAAGCTATAGCACTCTTTAAGCTGCAATACTTCCTCTTCAGACACCTAAACACAAGAGCTCATGGCGTGTAATGTGCATCAATAAAAGGATCCATTCCATGGATACTCATTACCATTTAAATAGAACATTGCCTATACACCTCTGTCTAGGGATCCTGTATCTCCAGTGGTATAAATCTTTTACATTTAGGGTGTTTCAGTGACATTGTTCATTAATCTATCATGCTATCCAGTGGAAAAATATCTGGTTGTAGAATTTAGATTCAGAAAAGGCACATACTTTTATGTTTGTTATAATTAGTAAATTCTAGAAAAAAAAATCTGAAAAAGAAGAAAATTGAGGGTAATGTGGGAAGAGATTGAGAGCCAATGGGCTTGATTCACTAAGACAAATAACATGCCTTATCAGAGTAGCATAGCGAGCGATACGAACCTATGCCAGCTAATTGGCAAAGACGAGAGCCTGCCCTGAGCCCCTGCGGGTTCGTTCCGCTTGCTATGCTACTCTGATAAGGCATGTTAACTTTGATAAGGCATGCTATTTTCTTAGTGAATCAAGCCCAATATGTGCATTAATTAACACTAGAATTACCGAGTTTTCTACTTTCTGTTGCAAGGCTAGAGGTGTTATTCACTCCTGCTGAGATGTTCACAGGTCTTCAGGGTTGATTATCTTCAATCTATTGTTGTGCAAACCACCCATTACCTAAGGCCTTGCACATTTGTTTACACAAAGTAGCTGTGTGAGACTTGGATGGAAACCTTCAGACATGCCTGCCGTATCATATTACGTAGCACTGTAAAGAGTATATTGTCTCATCACTAACTGTCCCTCAGAGTGGCTCAAAATCTAGTCCCTGTCATAATCATACAGTATGTCTATGTATGTATCATGTAGTGTATGTATCGTCATCTAGGGCCAATTTTATGGGGAAGCCAATTAACTTATCTGTATGTTTTTGGGATGTGGGAGGAAACCGGAGTGCCCGGAGGAAACCCACGCAGACACAGAACTCTGTTGCCGATTCATGCAGCAAAATGCAATCAGAGGGCAATTGGCACTTTTGGCAGTGTTCCATTGACATGACAAATGATAACAGACTGAGGCATTCCATTGCCATGGCATTGATGGCAGTATGGCAGATACTGTAATGCAATTAGGCTGGCTTTTCACAACATATGAATGCTGTAGAGGTGGCCAAAAGGTGTGATGCTGTCCTGTCGGAGGGAGAGAGGCTGGCAGAGAACGTGGTCATGAATCTGATGGAGCCATTTTTGGATGATGGGAGAAATGTCATGACGGACAATTTCTCTACTTCACTGTCACTGTCGCACAGACTGCTGCGGCGCAAAACAATGCTATTGGGCACGGTGAATAAAGTCCGGCGTGAACTTCCTCAGCTTGCAAAAGACACTGCACAGCGAGAGGTATTCTCCACTTCAGTGCTTAGACGTGGCAGTGTCTCCTTGACAATTTATGCACCTAAAAAAAACAAGTCTGTGTGTGTTCTAAGTTCCATGCACCAAGACGTGACGATCGGTGACGGCAGAAAGAGGAAACCCAACACGATAACAGACTATAACCACATGAAGGTATGTGAATGTGTGTATAATTTTACCATGGCCGTTTCTAGGGCCGTGCAGGCGCCCTGAGCGCTGTTGGGAGGGGGGGGCGCTGTGATGGAGGGGGGAGCTGCAGCCGCGGGGAGGGCAGCCCGACCTCTCCCTCCCTTCCTCTCCCAGGCCGCCCTCCGTGCTCCCCCCTCGGACTGCAAAGCAATGGGCAGGGAAGCGCTAAACAAAACTACTCACCTCCCTGGTTCCAATCGCTGCTCTCTCGCCGACAGTCTCCTCTCTGCACAGAGTAGACGCTGATACACACACAGGAAGCAGCGTGTGTATCAGCGTCTACTCTGTGCAGAGAGGAGACTGGCGGCGAGAGAGCAGCGATTGGAACCAGGAAGGTGAGTAGTTTTGTATAGCGCTTCCCTGCCCATTGCTTTGCAGTCTGAGGGGGGAACACGGAGGGCGGCTGGGGAGAGGAAGGGAGGGAGAGGTTGGGCTGCCCTCCCCGCGGCTGCGGCTCCCCCCTCCATCATGGGGGGCACCTACCTAACCTATACTGGGGGGCGCCTACATATCTAACCTATCCTGGGGGGCACCTACCTATCTAACCTGGGGGGCAGCTACCTAATCTAACCTATACTGAGGGGGCAGCTACCTAATCTAACCTATACTGGGGGGCACCTACCTATCTAACCTATACTGGGGGGCACCTACCTATCTAACCTATACTGGAGGGCACCTACCTATCTAACCTATACTGGGGGGCAGCTACCTATCTAACCTATAGTGGGAACATTAACTTATCTAACCTGTATTGGGGGCACCTACCTACCTAGCTAGCCTATACAGGTGACAACTATACTGGCTACCTATATTGGAGGCACCTACCTAACTAACCTATACTGGGGGCATCTACCTATCTAACCTATGCTGGGGTCAACTATTCTGGCTACCTATATTAGAGGCACCCACCTAGCTAACCTGTACTGGGGGCAACTATACTGGCTCACCTATGCCTGGCTACCTATACTGGGGGGACCTATAGCTGGCTACCTATACTGGGGGAATCTATACTGAGTGCAACTAGACCTGGCTAACCTATACTGCGGGCACCCATACCTTGCTTTGGGGGGGGCGCAATTTTTACACCCTCGCCCTGGGTGCATTTTAGCCTAGAAACTGCACTGAATTTTACACCAGTGCTCAGTGGCGTCGCTAGCGCTATTTTGGGGGGCCCTAGCGGACACCGCTGATATGCGGAAGTGACATCACTTCTGCATATTTGCGCCCGGCGCCCACTCTAACTGGTCAGGTCGCTGCTGGCTGCGAGGTGAGGGGCGCCTGTCACTCACTACCTAACGGGGGTCCCTGTCACTCACTATCTAACCTGGGGTCCCTGTCACTCACTATCTAATGGGGGTCCCTGCTGTCACTCACTACCTAACAGGGGTCCCTGCTGTCACTCACTACCTAACTGGGGGTCCCTGCTGTCACTCGCCAGCAGCATCAGACCTCGATCAGCGGGCGACCCGACCAGTTAGAGCGGGTGCCAGGCGCAAATATGCGGAAGTGATGTCACTTCCGCATATCAGCGGTGTCCGCTAGGTAGGTCCTAGCGCCCACTCTAACTGGTCGCCGGCTGATCGAGGTCTGACACTGCTGGCTGGGCGGGGGGGAGGGGGGGAACGGGGGGGGGGGCGCACAGGTGCCCCGATCTCCAAGGACCCAAGGAACGCCCCTGCCAGTGCTACAATGTTTTCTGATGTGTACTATACAGGCCTATAGAAAAAAAAGCACATATACTCATGTCTCTCTCTCTCTCTGCTTTTACAGTGTGGTGTAGACGTGTTGGACCAAATGGCACGGATGTATTCCGTAAGAGCAGCAACACGCAGGTGGCCAGTAGCAGTTTTTTACAATATGCTGGACCTGGCGGCGGTGAATGCCTACATTTTGTACAAGGCATGTACAGGGTGGACAGGCAAAAGAAGATTGTTTCTGAGTCTTCTAGCTAAGGAACTCCGTTGCCGATTCATGCAGCACAAGGAAATATTGGCACAAAGGCGGGCTGCTGAAGCTGTTGCAGCTGCTGTGCCAGGGACTGTACAGACAACACAGTGCCAGGTGCAAGAGAGCTGCAGCAGGAATCGCAGCAGGTTTACCTGTGCAACATGTCAAAAATTCACCTGTGCCAAATGCAGGGACGATGGACACTGGGTCTGCAAACGCTGTAAACTCTGTAAAGTTTGAAACACTGAAAAAGAAAACAGAATTTTTGGTTTTGCGCGATCATGAATTTTCACGTGAAACGATAACGTTTTCACGCGCAAACGGGATTTTTTGCGCGAAACTAATATCTATAAACGTTGTCGATACACACCAAGCCGCTCACTCCGCTCCTCCAATGAACTTCGCCTGACCATCCCCCGCATCACCCAGTCCCATGCACGCCTCCAGGACTTCTCAAGAGCCGCTCCAACACTATGGAACTCCCTACCTCCACCCATTAGGGCAGCCCCATCCTTCAACACCTTCAAGAAGGCCCTCAAAACTCACCTTTTCACTCTGGCCTACCACCCCTCACAATTGCTCTAAACCCACAGCTGAACTCTGGTCCCCTACCTCTCGTGTCCCTACCTCTCCCTCTAGATTGTAAGCCTTTGGGCAGGGTCCTCCTCCTTTTGTGTCCTACCTGATCATGCACCTCCATTACTGTGAACCCATGCTATGCATTTGAGTGAACCTAACTTGCCTAATCTCCATGCTCCCATCCAGTGACTGACTAAGCATTACCTTGTACTCATACTGTGCTGTGTGATCTGGTTTTCTTGTATTCCTGTATTGTCATATTGCTGTATGTCACCCCTAAATATTGTCTGTAACCTAAATTATTATTCAGTGCTGCGTAATAAATAATAATAATACCTCTCGCTGTGCAGTGTCTTTTGCAAGCTGAGGAAGTTCACACCGGACTTTATTCACCGTGCCCAATAGCATTGTTTTGCACTGCAGCAGTCTGTGCGACAGTGACAGTGAAGTAAAAAAATTGTCCGTCGTGGGTTTATATAAATATCATATGTATTATGGCAATGACAAACCTTAGCAGACTTTGTGGGTCCAGCTTGCGCAGTGAAGCACCAGTGACTTGCTACTGCACTGGGGACTCCCATGACCTCTACCCACACAGTGCACATTGAAACACCAATAAAAGCCCCTTGATTACAGTATCAGTCTGGCACACAAAGAACAGAACTCTCTGGTTGTGGGGGATGTGAGGTAGAGTAAACAAATGCTCAGGCCTCACAGGTAATGGTTGTGTTTTCAGAACAAAAGAAAGAGAACAATGGAGCTGATGGCATGTTAAAAAACTCAGCAGGGGTGCTACTAGGTGTGAGCTGTGGGGAATTAACGCAAATTTGCGCAGCCCTGGTAAATCTAGTGTTAAAGAGGACCTGAACTCTTTCACATGACACAAGGAAAACATAAGAGAAATGCACCCTGTAAGTAACCACTTAATGAAAAGTATGGTCTGTGCCTGCGCAGTATGCTCCTGGTGACATCAAGAACACGGCAACGCAGGCGCAGTGGTTTTCAGACTTTAAAGTCTGAAATTCCAGAAGTGAACCGGAGGCGGGGCCGGGGCATCGGTGAGTGGCTGCACGGGCACAGGACATCTGCGGGGGACCATTAGAAGCCCCAGGTAAGTTCAACTAATTTTCCCCCGACCGCCCTACAGTATCCCTTTAAGTTTGATAGTACTTTTTAGTACTTTCTGACTTGCAAAGTGCCAAAACTTTATTGCATAGATGAAATGGAAAATGATCTCCTTGGAAAACCTCAGGACAAAAGTTAATTGAACCAGGACCCTGGAGAGAAAATAAAGAACCCAAGAGGGATGATTACTAGGAAAAAAACATCCATGGCTATGTGAGTCTGTATGCTTTTTTAACCCTGTGTTTTCCATGTCCTGCTAGATTTGTGGATCTGGAATATACTCAGAAGTGTGTGCTGTCAAAGGACAAAAAGGAACAGTACATTTAAGTATAGTAACACATTTTAGGTGGCCAGAACATTAAAGGGAACCAGAGAGGAACGGGGGGTGGAAAAAGAAAAAGATTTTATACATACCTGGGGCTTCTTCCAGCCCCATAAGCCTGAATCGCTCCCACGCCGCCGTCCTCAGCTTCCTGGATCCGCCGGTACCGGGCCCGTCACTTCCGGCGGACGCGGCCAATTGTCCGCATCACAGGGGCTCCCTCCATACATGTACGCATGCGGCTGCGCAGTTAGCGGCCACATGCGTATCAGTATGGGGAGTGAACCCGGTGATGCGGAGAATTGGCCGCGTCTGCCGGCCGACTTGCCGACTCGCGGCAATGACGGGACCCGGTGGCGGCGGTTCCAGGCAGAGGAGGACTGCGGCGTGGGAGCGATCCGTGCGTATGGGGCTGGAGGAAGCCCCAGGTATGTATATTGCATCCTCTCTGGTTCCCTTTAACCTCATTGCAATCATTAAATGCAACTTTCACAGTTTGGTGGGCGCGTTGCGGCATCATTTTTGTGCATCATCGTACAGCACTGCATGCAGTGCATTACTGAAGAATGTACAAATTAGTAATGACAGTGAAGCACATGTTTCTTTGACTGTATGCTTCACTGTACTTCACTGTACTTCACTGTATGCAACGCAATGCACAGATAACGCACAACGCCACATTACCAATACATTGTGTAGCATTCCTGCTGTTACAGGGAATGCAGTAGCCTTAAAGTTGTTTGAAACTCTATGCTACATTCTGGAAGCTGACAAATAAAGGGAAATGTATGATAAATACAAATACTATTAGCTTAGAAACATGAATTTCATGTCGAAAGTGCTTCAGATGAAACTAATGATGAACAAACATTTAATTTACTATTCTATTCCCTTGTGACCTGTAAGACAAATTTATCTTTTTACCAGTCTGCTGGAAGTGAATGATATCGACAGTTCATGAACTTTACTGATAATGTCACATTGTCATAAAGATTAAGATTTGGGTACAGTACTGTAAATCATTTGTCTGTTCACATAGTAAGATGTGTGGATAAGAAAACAATTGTTATCAAACTGTCTTTTAAATTGAATAATGCTACAGAAGTTGATGGGGCTTTCTATGGAAGTATTGGCAGATTTGGAAGTGATAATAGTAATTAAAAAAAAAAAAACTAAACAAAAAAACAATACTTACAATGTGTTTTAAAACAGGAGTAGTTTTCAGAACTGGGTGAAAGTTTGGATTATAAAAGTGTAGAAAACCTAGTTGCTTTCCAACATGCATATATTGCCATCATTACATTATAATGGTGGGCAGCATGGTAATGAGCAGCATGGTGGCGGTGTAGTGGTTGGAACTCTCACCTTGCAGTGCTGGGTCCCTGGTTCACATCCCAGCCAGGGCACTATATGCTCGGAGTTTGTATGTTCTCCCAGTGTCTGTAAGGGTTTCCTCTGGACACTCCGGTTTCTTCCCACATCCCAAAAAACATACAGATATGTTAATTGGCTTCGCCCTAAATTTGACATAGTCTACAATACATACACTACAGAATACATACATAGACATATGCCTATGGTACGGATTCGATTGTGAGCTCCTCTGAGGGATAGTTAAGTGACAAGACAATATACTCTGTACAGTGCTGAAGAAGATGTCAATGCTATATAAATACTAAATAATAAAGAGAAGAACTGAGTCTTAACAGACGATGTGCAGCTTTCAGAACTTTTATTATATCAGATAAATACCGCTAACCTTAGATCTGCTTGTTTATGTTGTTTTTAGTAAATGGATTAAAAATGTGTGCGGGTCATTAGGTTCTTAACTATTATACGACCGCGTCACGCTGATGGGCGTGTTTGCGGCAGCAGCCCCAGGACCGCCTAACCCTGATTGGCGCAAAGTCCTAGGGCAGGGTTTTGCAGGAGAACACGCGTGCACGGCTGTCCCCCGGGGACACAGGAGAGCAATCAACTCTTATTGGCTGAAGCATATGACAGCCGATCGCTGTCATAGGCTGACAGAGGGAGGGAGGGAGGGGTATAAAAATAATTTTGAAAAATAGCTTTTTTTAATTTAAAAAATATATATATTTATAAAAAAAAAACATCCTGGGAGCCATTAAAGCTCTGTTGGTGGGCAGAAAAGGGGGGGGGATAACTTGTGTGGTGAGTTGTATGGCCCTGCAGCGAGGCCCTAAAGCTGCAGTGGCCTATTTTGTAAAAAAACTGGGCTGGTTACTAGGGGGGTTTAAGCCCAGGGTCCTCAAGTGCTTAATCCAGGACTAGAGACTGATAAGAAACAGGTAGAGATGTTCCCAGCATCTGAGGTCCCTGTTTAAAAGTGTCCTATGACTCTCAGCAATGGGCGATGCCATACAAAGGAGGTGGGGGGGGTGTAAAATCCCCCAAATGCCTCTAAAACCTGAATTCTTCGGGAGTCGGGACATTTTGTATCCCTGTGAGACATGCTCTGGTAAATTCAGGACCTTCAAAACTGAGCTGATAATCTCACATGTTGGAAACAGAATGAGCAATTCAGTAGTAACATTATACATTTGCTCAGACATGAAATAATTCCCATTTTGGCAGTACGGATGGTTTCTGATTCTGCCGAAATTTTGATATTCTCCAATGCCGATTACTAATTCTGCAGTTTTCCGACTTCTGATTTTCCGAGTTCCAATTTTCAATTTTCTAGAAGTATTTTTTTTTTTTTGCATTCACTAGTTGGCCGGATACTTCTGAGTTGACCAATCAGCGAATGCAGAATTTTACTGTGGTAATCGGAATACCACAGAAATTTTAGGCCAATCACACGACTAAAAAATACGCAGTAGTATCTGAGTCTTGTGATTGGCCTAACATTACTGCAAGAAATCTGATTTTGGCGGTAAAATTCTGCATTCTCTAAATCTCTTGCTTCCAGGTTCTGTGAATGGGCTAAAATTATTTTCAAATCAGCATTCCTGCATTCAAAGGCAGAAATTTCAATTCCGTGAGCATCCCTAATTGGCAGTAGTCAAGCCACAGCAATGTGCAGTACCTGAAATAAATAAATGTGCAGGACACTGCATCTTTACTGAACCTTACAGAATCAACTCCTTGCTTAGATTTTTTTTCCTTAAGTATGGCACATCTTCCATTAAAAAAAAAAAAATTCAAAATAAAAAATTCAAAATATAATTTCAAATTCACATGTGTATTCTTTCTGTATAACATTAATACGGTGGTCTTTTTTAAACAATTATTGGCTATCCAAAATATATTTCTAAAACCTTATTGCAAAATATATTGCTCTAAATTCTTAATTGAAATAAGTCTTACTATTAGACCATTGGTTATGGTGTTTTTCAAGGTCTCATTACTGGCTTAGATGTCCTTCACATCAATTGAGAGGATAAAGAGAAAAGGAAAGAAGAGAATCATAGGTAGAGTCCTGAAACACTGACTAGCATGCTTCTATCCACATCTATCTGCTTTTCAGCACACTCAGGAACTTTATGTACTTCGCAGGTTGCCGGCGATCAGCAAAGCACTGCAGCACAATGAATCGTATGGGATAACTCACACTGCAGGAATTGCAGCACAATTGTGATTTATGGGGATCGTAATCATGCTGCATGCAACATTTTCCCAGCGATTGCGTTGCAATTCTCATTCATCATAATGAGACTAGCAAAACCCAAACACTGCAAAATCACCAAACATCATTATGCTAAATCACAATCGCCTTGGTCACGTTTTGTTTGGCTTACAGATACAGCGGGATGCAAAAGTTTGGGCAACCTTCTTAATTGTCATGATTTTCCTATATAAATGGTTGGTTGTTAGGATAAAAAATGTCAGCTAAATATATCACATAGGAGACACACACAGTGATATTTGAGAAGTGAAATGACGTTTATTGGATTTACAGAAAGTGTGCAATAATTGTTTAAACAAAATTAGGCAGGTGCATAAAAAAATAAATGAAATCAATATTTAGTAGATCCGCCTTTTGCAGAAATTACAGCCTCTAAACGCTTCCTGTAGGTTCCAATGAGAGTCTGGATTCTGGTTGAAGGTGTTTTGGACCATTCGTCTTTACAAAACATCTCTAGTTCATTCAGGTTTGATGGCTTCCGAGCATGGACAGTTCTCTTTAACTCACACCAAATATTTTCAATTATATTCAGGTCTGGGGACTGAGATGGCCATTCCAGAATGTTATACTTTTTCCTCTGCATGAATGCCTTAGTGAATTTTGAGCAATGTTTAAGGTGGTTGTCTTGTTGAAAGATCCAGCCGTGCCGCAGCTTCAGCTATGTCTGAGATATCACAGAGCAATATTTTAAAAAAGTCCTCTAACTTTACAGTTTACAATGAAATTTTGCATAGAACATTAAAACTTAAAACATATACATATGACTGCTTTTCCAGCATTAATAAAAATGCTAAAATTCTGACAACCGATTCCTGGATATTGATCTCCAGAATCTGCTGATACTGAGTGGAATCCATGCGTCTCTCTACTTTGACAAGATTCCCGGTCCCTGCACTGGCCACACAGCTCCACAGCATGATGGAACCACCACCATATTTTACTGTAGGTAGCAGGTGCTTTTCTTGGTATGGTGTGTTGTTTTTCCTCCATGCATAACGCCCCTTGTTATGCCGAAATAAATCAATTTTAGTATCATCAGTCTACAGCACCTTATTCCAAAATGAAGCTGGTTTGTCCAAATGTGCTTTAGCATACCTCAAGCAGCTCTGTTTGTGCTGTGGGCGGAGAATAGGCTTCCTCTGCATCACTCTCACATACAGCACCTCCTTGTATAAAGTGTGCTGAATGGTTAAACAATGCACAGTGACTCCAGCAATATGATGTTGTAGGTCTGTGGGTTGCCTCTGACTGTTCTCACCATTCGTTGCTTCTGTTTATCCAAGTTTTCTCTTGGTCTGCCACTTCAAGCGTTAACTTGAACTGAGTCTGTGGCCTTCCATTTCCTCAATATGTTCCTAATTGTGAAAACAGACAGCTGAAATCTCTGAGAAAGCTTTCTGTATCCTTCCTCTAAACCATGATTGATAACAATCTTTGTCTTCAGATCATTTGAGAGTTGTTTTGAGACCCCCATGTTACAACTCTTTAGAGAAAATTAAAAGAAGAGGGAAACTAACAATTGACCCCCTTAAATACTCTTTCTCATAATTGGATTCGCCTGTGTATGTAGGTCAGGGGTCACTGAGCTTACCAAGCCAATTCGAGTTCCAATAAATAGTTCCAAAGGTTTTGGAATCCATAAAAATGTCTGCCTAATTTTATTTAAACAATTATTGCACGTTTTCTGTAAATCCAATAAACGTAACTTCACTTCTCAAATATCTCTGTGTGTGTCTCCTATATGATATATTTAACTGACATTTTTTATCGTAACAACCAACAATTTATACAGGAAAATCATGACAATTAACAAGGTTGCCCAAACTTTCACATCCCACTGTATGTAAAGATGGGGAAAAATGACAAGATTTGTTTTTGGATTCCATTTCCAATTTCTGAACCCAATGTCAACTTCAAATTCAACTTTTGTCTATTCAGGCTAAAATGCATTAATGATTTTGTTGCCACAATACTGAATAATATTTTAAACATGCTACCACCACACATGGCAGCAGGCAGAGGGGGCATGGTTGAATTTGGAAGCCCCTTTTCATAGAAAGAGAACACTCAGTTGACTGATTCCCCCAACCAAGGTGAAATGGGTTTAAGGGCTGATGCACACTACAAGAGCTTTTTAAGCGCTAGATATTTTAAAAGCATTTGCTAATGCAATGCTACGGGGGATTTTTACAACATTTACATCACTCTAGTGTGAACACACTAGCAAGAGCTTTAAAAATCACAAAGCGCTCAGAAACGCTCTTGTAGTGTGAACAAGCCCTTAATGTATGTTAGTACTACTTACCCATTTCTTTATTGTATTTATTTAAGTATTTATATAGCGCTGACATATTACACAGAGCTGTACAGAGTATATTTTTCTTGTCACTAACTGTCCTTCAGAGGGGCTCGCAATCTAGTTCCTACCATAGTCTTATGTCTATGTATGTATCATGTAGTGCATGTATCATAGTCTAGGGTCAATTTAGGGGGAAGCCAATTAACTTATCTGTTGTAACAAGCATGGATCTGGTGGCTTCTGACTCGCAGGGGGGGTCTGCAGCCGCTTCTCTCCCTGGCTCTCAAGCGTTATCCGTTCCCTTGGCGTCTAGCACGCCAGGAACAATGTTATCTCCAGCTCATAGGGTTTCTGTCTTGCACGGGTGCGCGCGGAGACAGGACCTTTATGCGGGCAGAAGGCGCGTCAGCTGACCTGCCGGTCGGCTGACGTCACTGATGACTCTCGCCGCGCCGATTGGCAGATTCCGTGGTGGGAGTGGCTGGAAGCATGCCTCCGCTTCTTAAGCCTCCAGTCTTCATTCCTTCCCTGTCTGCTGTCGTGAATACTTTGTGTTAGCACTCAGACCTTAGACTAGTGCCAGTGTAGCAGGTAGAAAGAGGGGAGATCTATTTATTTTTATTCTTATATTATTACCTGGTCAGCAGCTTTAAATAGAGGCGCTGCTGACACAGGTTTGTTAAGTAAGAGCATTTTGCCCTTAGTTGTAATGGGCGCTGCTGTGGGGTAGGCAGGGCTGATGGCTGAGGGAAGGTTGCTAAGCAACCAGACACACAAGCAGGGGAGCCGTTAGGGAAGATATAACGGCTCTCTGAGGGGTTGAGTTGGCAGTTGGAGCGGACAGGGGAATGGGAAGGATGCAGCAGGCACAGCTGAGGAGAAGCAGGCCAGACACTGCGACAGCTGACATTTTGGGAGAAAATTACTGCGCCATGATGATTCTTCAATCCTCCTTAAGATAAGACAGCCATCAGTCAATCAAAGCTGACAGGAAGGGAGGAAGCGGAGAGAGATTTTGGCAGATGCAAAAGAGCCAGGCAGATGTATAACCGGTAGCTGATGATACAGAGGTGCTGAGAAGATGTTTACAAAGCTGACACGTATGAAATATGATTAATATGGTGATAAATCAGCGTGTGACAAGAAAGATGCTTGAACATTTTGACTACAATGAATTGGCTATGGTGAGGTCCCTAACTGCTGAAATATAGTGCTGGTGAGGCTGAGAATTGAGACTGACAATGCCTAATTTCTATGATTATCATCTTTATTGTTATTTTCATAAGTTTTCCTGAACTGTTGCGGAAATGGGAAGAAAGTTTTTTTTTTTTATGAAAGTCCAAAAACTGCCTATCACCTATGTACTATGTATGGGACTATGAAATAGTGATTTTGAGAAGAAAGTGTATCTGCTTAATGAAATAATCCAGTGCCCTGTCCGCTAAAGGCCTGTTATTTACCCTCATAGCCAACTGACTTTTAAAATATAAAGTGCCAAGAGCATTTTTTTTTTTTTAGTGTGGTACAGTGCAAAGTTATATTTATTAAATACTTACCTTTGGGAAGAGTCGTCCAGCTGGGTTCCTGTAAAAGAAAGGATAAATGATTAATATGTCAATCTACCAGTAATATTGAAAGATTTCGAAGAAGTACCTGTTAATAGACTGTTTTTCTAGCAATAGACTGATCCTGCAAAAGAACAGAAGAGATTACATACAGGAGCGACAGAATTTGAGATTTACAAAGAAACTGTTTTTATTTTTATTTTTCTGTTTCTTTTTGCAAGCATATTGAGTAGTTATTTAATTCTAGTAACCTTATTAATTTACTAAGAATTTTAGTAATACACTAACTAATTTTTTATTATTATTATTATTTATCATTAACTTATTAACCAACCACTTTATTAACCTTTAACCATCTAATTGATACATTTATTATTCTGGTTTTTCCTAGGAAACGGTCTGATCTATTGAATAAGTAAAATAGCCAGAATAATTGATCAGACTGAGAGCAAAAAGCAAGAGTACTCTATATACTATTGAGTTATGAAAGATTTTGCTGATCAGCAAACGTAGAGTGTAAATTGCTCTATATCTGCCTTCTCAGTGAAGCATTAAACCGAAATTATTTTGGTACTCAGGGTTTTTGGGAACCCAAATAGGGTCTATTTCTCATTAGGGAGGGTGGATACGCTCAGCAAATACTTACCGGGTGGAAAGGTTTTGTGTTATTGTTAACCAGTTGTTTTCCTTCTAGCTTCCGGAAGTGTCCTATAGGAAGAAGACCAGAAGATATTAAGAAGACTGTGATATTAGATTGTGTTGTGTGTAATTCTCATTGGTTATATGGAGTAGAATCTGTATTTTTATTTTTTTTAATAAACTTTTTGAATTTTACAACCTGCATTGGTGTTTGTGGAATTCTCCGTCAGTTGGCGGTTTGAAACCGTTTACACCAGGTGTTGAAACCAAGGACTTCACACCAAGACTAGGATTGTTGTTATATTGTATTTTATTACTTGTGTATGATTCTGGCTATACCTCTGACCTTGCTTCCTGCTTAACACTTCTGTACTTCTACTTATCTGATTAGTTGCTGAACTTTGCCTGATTACTGATTACTCTTCTGTCTCACGATTCTGTATTGATACTTATCTCTCTGTTGCCGAACCTAGCCTGTCTGACCTCTCTACTCACCAGTGGGCCCTTGCCACTGGTGAGGTACTATTGTCTCATTAGCTTCTCTGGGTAGATAGTTTCTTATTGCTCCATTAGTGACTGATAGCACCTTTCCAGCTCCTCTGGAAAGGTCTGATCAAGTCTATACAGTCACTTTCACTACTAGTACCTGGCCAGCCCCTCTGGTGAAGGACTAGTCTGTATTTTCCGATTCTCTCACTGTTTGTACCTATTCCAGCCCTTTGGAAAGGTTTGTGCTAGTATATACAGTCAGTGTACTGATAGTACTTTACCAGCTCCTCTGGTAAAGTTCCTCTCTACTATTAAAGTTACGGTTGCACTAATACTACTCTGTCAGTATCTCTACCAGCTATACTTGCATTATTGGTTATTGTGCAGATCACCTATAATCAGACATCTGAGTTGCAGCACCCATCTGTATGTTTTTGGGATGTGGGAGGAAACCAGAGTGCCCAGAGGAAACCCATGCAGACATGGGGAGAACATACAAACTCCTTGCAGATGTTGACTTGGCTGGGATTCGAACCAGGGACCCAGCGCTGCAAGGCAAGAGTGCTAACCACTATGCCACCGTGCTGCCCATTTCTATATGGAGGTAAAGTTAATAAACTGTAAAATCCTTATTAGTCCTATAATACCATGTACATTATTAAGCAATCCAACAATGCTGTAATTTTAAGGGTTTTTAAAAATTGGAACAGTAAATTTATACTGCAAAGTAAAGCATTTATTTAAAACTAAACAGCTTTGCAGTGTATTCCAGGTGTTGTGGGAAGTGCTGTTAGTGCAGGGTTTATGGAGTTCATTGTGAATCAGGTCTACCACCTGATAAATTGTCTCTGTATCTGTAAGTTTATATTTCAACAGTTTGGTATCTCACTCCTGAAGAAAGAAGTTAGAAATAGAGTGGGCAGAATAAGATGAGTCAGTGGCAATCTTGCTGACTCTGTAGCATCTGCTATTGTAGAGGTGCTGAAGGGAGGGCAAGCTTCAGCCCATAATCTGCTGCAGTGAAGACGTCAGGATGTGTGTAACGATAGCAGAATGACATTGTACAGTTAATGACTATGGTAGGCTAAATGTATTTTTTCGTTATTTTCACTGCTCCATTTGATACTTCCTCTGCTAGGCTTATAGCTGAAGCAAGTAATTTTGCGAGTTGTGCAGTGCCCGGCGAGTTGGGCAATGTGATAGACCGCAATGCTAATTGCTAATATAGCTGCACCCAGTGTGTAATTTAGGGCACTGGTAATAGCTAAACCCAAGTTATGAGAAGAAGGGATGGGAAGTGTTAGATGCAGGGTTAACGGATTAACAGTAGGGGATAGATGACTACACCTGGGCCACTGGACCACAAAGGCCAACTAGGAGCCCTACTTCAACCATCCTTAGCTTTTCATTGGAGTTATGGTGCTAATGAACACTTTTAAAAATCAAGCACCTCATACCCCCAGAAGATCTGCCAACCTTAGTCCACGCCTTCATCACATCCCGACCGGACTACTGCAATGCTCTCTACACTGGCCTTCCAAAAAAGGTCTTGTACCGCCTACAGCTGATACAGAATACTGCTGCCAGACTGCTAACCAACCAACCCCGTCACTGCCACATAACGCCAGTCCTGCATTCCCTTCACTGGCTACCTATAGAATGGAGGGTCCTATTCAAGATCGGCCTACTGACATTTAAATCCCTGAATAATCTAGGCCCTGGATACATGAAATATATGTTACAGCTGCGTAGCAATCCCCGCATTCTCAGATCCACAGGTTCTAATAATCTAGTCATACCCAGAGTCCACTTGGAAACGTTTGGTCCCAGAGCCTTTTGTCATGCTGCCCCTACGTTTTGGAACTCCTTACCTCAACAGATCAGGACAGCCCCATCCCTGGATGTGTTTAAATCCAGACTGAAAACCCACCTGTTCAGTCTGGCATTTGCAGAAATATAACTTTTGTTGTGTGAATACTTCATCCTACTAATTACTGAATCTGAGAGAGCCTAAGCGCTTTGAGTCCTATGGGAGAAAAGCGCTATAGAAATGTTATTGTATTGTATTGTATTACATGTGCATTGCATAGTGGTTATCCTTAACAAACGTTTTACACCTCTCTGACACTGCAGCTGTCCTTGGTAGGTTTGGAGCTCCATATCAATAGAGTGCTTGGGGCCTCCTGTAAAACTTTCACAGCAGCCCCAAAACCCTAGTTACACCACTGGAATTTTCTGTAGCAGTGGAATCCTACCATAGTTTTGGGGGGATTACGGGTGTTGAGAGTAAGGCCTACTTCACATTAAAATCAACAGTGCAAACACAAGCGATGAGCGCTTCTTTGAGCGCTTTTGTAAGTGCTTTTCAGAGCAATTTGTGGTTTTGTAAGCGCTTTCCTAAGCACTTTTGTTTGACGAATTTTTTTTCTTCCTGACGACAAGCATAAAGCACACTCCTTGACCTAGAACTTAATAAATACAATGTATTTATTTAAAAAAAACGCTTGCCAAATCGTTTTTCAAAGCTCTTTTTCAAGCGCTTTGCGATTTCCCTATACTTTGTATTGAATCGCAAACGCTGAGGAAATAATGCAGGAGCCACGTTTGCGATTGAAAAGAAATACTCACATTCAGAAACATTGTTTAAGCGCTTTTGAAGCGTTTTTAAAAATCGCCAGCACTTTTCAAAAGCGAAAAGCGCTCATAGTGTGAACAAGCCCTTAACCTGTCAGACCTGCAGGCAAACTGCAGGGGATCCAGCTGGGGATTTGTAGTGGATTTGAGATACACAAGTATAAGTCTTCCAAAAGCACTGGCGCACGGAAGGGGTTGTTCCGGGTGTCTGGAACCACCCCCTTGCACCTAGACCGGAAGTGCCTCCGGAATCTGAGCAGCGGCAGCCACTGAATGTAATAGTGCAGCTGCCGCTTGCTCATGTGTGTGCGCAGTAGGGGGGCCCGGGGCCCGCTAGCCGTGTGGGGGGGGAGCGCTGTCACCCTCCTTATTGAGGGACCCCCCAGCCAGATATGCTGCTTCTTCCCCGCAGCCCCGCAGTCTCCCGGAGGCAGATCAGGGCTACGGCAAGATGGCTGCCGAAGCCCTGCTCTGGAGACTGTGTCTCCAGTACAGGGCTTCGGGAGCCATCTTGCCGTAGCCCTGCACTCTGCCTGTCAGCGCAGGAGATGTGCTGCAGGAGGATCATCGGGGAGCTGGTGCCAGATGCCAGGAGAGGAGAAGACTTCTGTCAGGTAAGTGATTTGTTTTTTTTTCACAGGTGCATTTTTTTTCTAGTTTCTGCTGCCCACATTACGATTTTCAGGTGTCTGCTGCCCACATTACGATTTTCAGGTGTCTGCTGCCCACATTACGATTTTCAGGTGTCTGCTGCCCACATTACGATTTTCTGGTCACTGCTGCCCACATTGCGATTTTCAGGTGTCTGCTGCCCATATTACGACTTTCAGGTGTCTGCTGCCCATATTACGATTTTCTGGTCACTGCTGCCCACATTGCGATTTTCAGGTGTCTGCTGCCCACATTACGATTTTCTGGTCTCTGCTGCCCACATTGCGATTTTCAGGTGTCTGCTGCCCACATTACGATTTTCAGGTGTCTGCTGCCCACATTACGATGTTCATGTGACTGCTGCCCACATTACGATTTTCTGGTCACTGCTGCCCACATTGCGATTTTCAGGTGTCTGCTGCCCACATTACGATTTTCTGGTCTCTGCTGCCCACATTGCGATTTTCAGGTGTCTGCTGCCCACATTACGATTTTCAGGTGTCTGCTGCCCACATTACGATTTTCCGGTCACTGCTGCCCACATTGCGATTTTTAGTTGTCTGCTGCCCACATTATGATTTTCAGGTGTCTGCTGCCTACATTGCGATTTTCAGGTGTCTGCTGCCCACATTACGATTTTCAGGTGTCTGCTGCCCACATTACGATTTTCTGGTCACTGCTGCCCACATTGCGATTTTTAGTTGTCTGCTGCCCACATTATGATTTTCAGGTTTCTGCTGCCCACATTGCGATTTTCAGGTGTCTGCTGCCCACATTACGATTTTCAGGTGTCTGCTGCCCACATTACGATTTTCATGTGACTGCTGCCCACATTACGATTTTCTGGTCACTGCTGCCCACATTGCGATTTTCAGGTGTCTGCTGCCCACATTACGATTTTCATGTGACTGCTGCCCACATTACGATTTTCTGGTCACTGCTGCCCACATTACGATTTTCTGGTCACTGCTGCCCACATTGCGATTTTCAGGTGTCTGCTGCCCACATTACGATTTTCAGGTGACTGCTGCCCACATTGCGATTTTCAGGTGTCTGCTGCCCACATTGCGATTTTCAGGTGTCTGCTGCCCACATTACGATTTTCTGGTCACTGCTGCCCACATTGCGATTTTCTGATGACTGCTGCCCACATTGCGATTTTCAGGTGTCTGCTGCCCACATTGCGATTTTCAGGTGTCTGCTGCCCACATGACGATTTTCTGGTCACTGCTGCCCACACATTGCGATTTTCTGGTGCCTGCTGCCCACATTGTGATTTTCTGGTGACTGCTGCCCACTTTACGATTATTTTCTGATGACTGCTGGCTGCTGCCCACATTACGATTATTTTCTGATGGCTGCTGCCCACATTACGATTATATATATACACTGGCTGTATGCAGGGGGAACTGGCTATATACACTGGCTATATGCAGGGGGATCTGGCTATATACACTGGCTATATGCAGGGGGAGGCATCTGGCTGCATACAGTGGGTATATGGGTATATACAGGGGGGGGGGATCTCTGGCTATATATACAGGGGATCTGACTATATACACTGGCCATATATACAAGGGGGATCTGGCGAAATACAAGGGGGAATGTACTGAACGGGAGTTATCTGGCTATATACTATAAATGGGGATCATATGGTTACTTATCCTAACTGGGGGGGGCCTCATCTGGCTACCTGTGTGATAAATGGGGGTCATCTGGTCACCTATACTAAAGAGGGGTGGGGTAATTTCGTTATCCATAATAAAGGGGGGTTATCTGGCTATATACTATAAATGGGGATCATGTGGTTACTTATCCTAACTGGGGGGGGGCTCATCTGGCTACCTGTGTGATAAATGGGGGTCATCTGGTCACCTATACTAAAGAGGGGTGGGGTAATTTCGTTATCCATAATAAAGGGGGGTTATCTGGCTATTTAATTACTGCCACATTATATATATTTTGGCGAAATGCTACTGCATCATGTGTATTTTGTAGGGAAACACTGCGCATTGTGTGTATTTTGTGGAGAAATGCTGTGCATCATGTGGATTTTGTGGGCAAACGCATGCGCGGTAGTGTGCGGCTTGCCAAAAGAGACCTATCAGGAACCCCCCCCCCTTGAAAATCCTGGATTTGCCCCTGAAAAGTGTTCTTTAATATTGATATGAGAGCACTTTGTAGTAATAAGAAATCCATTTTTTCCCAGAATCTAATATATGATGTTACAGAATCTGTGTATTTGTTGAGTTGTTGTTGCTGTTGGTTGCTTCTTAGAATATATGCCATGTTGACTCAAAGCAACTGTGTCATGTTTCTTCTACTTTAGGTGCTTTTTGTTTTCTTCTAGTTGATGGAATGATGTGAATTACAGTACGATCAGAGTGTCCCATAGCTGTTCTGCAGGCACAGCAGCAATAATGCTTAATTGTGATTTAATAGTAATCCAGTACTTTACCTTCTCTGGTTGAGGATGATATGTGCTGTGGTATTCTTGAAGTCTCCCAGAATGATGTCTAAGGGGTCACGAGATTCCTTCTCCACATCAGTATTTTGATCAGTCAGGTCCTGTAGTACATGAGGTTGCATACAGGTCTGTGGGGAAAAAAAAAAATACACAGCAAAATATTAAATGAATAAAGTTCATAAGGGGAATAAAATTCTCTACAGTCCATAAAAAAAATTTCAGCTCAAATGAACATGTTTCTTAAAGCACAGTGTCATATTTGCCATCATTTATTAACAATAACATTAATATTTATATAGCGCTTTTCTCCCTGGGGACTCAAAGCGCTGTGACCCTGCATTATGCAGTCTCAAAGGCTAGGGAAAAGAGGTGAGTTTTTAGCCTTTTTTTAAAGCTGTCCAGAGAGGGAGCCTCTCGTACTGATTGTGGAAGTGAGTTTCATAGAGTAGGGGCTGCGTAGGAAAAGGCCCGAGCACCAAATGTTAAGTGTACCCTGGGAATAACCAGCTTCATCTTGTTGGCAGAGCGGAGGGTGCGTGGAGGGGCATAAAGTTCCAATAGATCTGCTATGTATTTGGGTCCCATGTGGTGTAGAGCCTTGAATGTCAGCAGGCAGATCTTAAAATTGATTCTCCATTTTACTGGTAACCAGTGAAGAGTTTGCAGTACTGGGGTGATGTGTGAGCTGCGGGGGGCATTGGCTAGGAGTCTGGCTGCAGCATTCTGTACTAGCTGTAAGGGGCGCAGAACCTTTTCTGTAGATCCGATGAACAGGGCGTTGCAGTAGTCTAGGCGGGAGGATACAAATGCATGAACCAGGGCGGGTAGGTCTTCAGCTGGGATAAAGTGTTTGATTTTCGCTATATTTCTTAGATGGAAGAAGGAAGACTTGACGACAGCTGATATCTGCTGTTTGAGTTTTAGATTTCCATCCAGGATCACCCCAAGGTTTCGCACAGAGTCTTAATACTGTACAGTATCTCCCCCAATTGCTAGTTTGAGGTGGTGAGCGTTTTGAACTTTATCCATCATGTGTGGACCACCTACCACCAACACCAATCTTTTTTTCTCTGTAAGCAGTTCTGAACTACAAAATAAATGGAGACAAACAATTGTATCTATTCCCCTACTTCTAAAAATGACTTCCCACAGTTTTGTATGTTTTATATTTTATTTTGTTCTCAACTGAATGGCACAGTCTTTTAGGTTAGGTACCCACCACTGGTGGGGCTTTGCGTTAAATCGCAAAGCGCCCACGAACCCTGAATCCCAGAAGTTACATGATTTCAAAGCAATTCCCAAAGCAATTATGATTTGGCTCTGCAGACATTGATGCAATTGCTCTGGGATTGTTCCCAAAATGCTGCAAGCCGCGATTTACAATTGCTCCCCGGATACTGCAAGTGGAACAACCTCCATAGGGTTCCACTGTTGTAGCGCTTTCAGCAAGCGCACTCATTACCTGCACTCAAAAGGTGTTCTTTGCCAGGCAGGAGTTTTGTGGCTGTAATTAGTTATCAAAGGGGGTACAATATAGTCTAACTAGGTCCAAATAGAAAGAAATTGTCATTTGCATACCTGAATGCTTAACCCTTTCAGTAAGAAAAAGAGATAAAATGAACGCAGCTTAGTTATATGCAGAACTGGCATTGTGCATACATATGTTTATCTCATCCTGTCACATGTCAGTGTATGCAACACTTAAGCATCATTTCCGGATTCAAGACTATTGCTCCACTGGTGTCACGGTCTACATTTGCTGGTAATATCATGAACTCTTTGGATGAACTTCCTATGTCTCACCAGCAGATGTCCCCAGTCTCTTCAAGGATTGTGCAGCCTGAACCGCTCTCTGCCCACCAGCAGAGGTCTCTACTTCAGGAAAAATTCTGTTGCAGACTGCTAATGAGGGCAGGTCTGGGATTACATGGACATTGGCCTCAATTCACTAAGCTTATCTCCTGTCTTTAATAACTCTTCTGAACTGTTTCTACAGTTATAACTATGGTGATAACTGTAGAAACAGCTCAGAAGAGTTATTAAAGACAGGAGATAAGCTTAGTGAATTGAGGCCATTGTCATATGACCGTACAGCACACCATATAATCAGCTTCAGCAGACCAGTTCACTGCTAGTTCATCAAGCCTGTTTCCTGGTCCAGATCCCTGTGTTCTAGCCTTCCCTGCCTTGCTCTTGTTACCTGCCGTATATGACCTTTTGCTATTCCCTGACTAATCTTTTGTCTAGCGATTATATTACTGTATGATTCTCTGGTTTAGCCTTGCTTGTATGACTACCCGTTGCCTGTCGATATCTGGTTTAGTTGCCTTGTGTATGTATATATTGTATATAATTTATGTGTACATATATTTACCAGGTTCCAGGGTTTAGTGTGCACACTAGTGATATATACTTAAGGCTGCCTTGCATGCTCACTATATGCAAGGAGCACTTAGTTATATCCCTGACTACTACTACTACTAGTCCTGTGTATGGTTTCCTTTTGCAGTTGCATATTTTCTTATTTGATTGCCTGGTTTCCGTGCATGTACGTTTTGATGCTATTTGATTAATTTATGTTTTCTATTGCAATATACCTTTATGTTATTTTTTCCTTATTCTTGATCTGAGTCTTTGTGTATTTCCACATTAGTGACAAACCTGCATTTCTTGCAATTCCTATGCACTGCACGTGATGTTTTATGTTACCAGTGCAGAGGTATTGTAACAAATGGTTAGGATTAACAGAAAGTTAGAAATTGTTGACATTTCTGGCGATAAATCAGATTGAGCAGAGTTCTGAATGATTAATATTTATTTACTGGTGAAGGTTATTCTGTTCGGGTTGTATACAGTACAATAACATCCAAGAACGAAAATACATGAAACAAATCACAGAATAACTTATACAATCTACAATTCCACATGCCATATGCATCTTTCACAAGTTTCCCCTTCAAGTCATGTAAAATACCTTCCCTACCTCTGCATACATTTCCTCAATTTGGTTGTCTTGCCATGCCACTTTGGTGCATCTGGATATTGTAGTTCCTCTCCAGACAGAGACTAGAACAAACCACAGAGTTTTTTTTACAATGGCGATCTGATTCAAAATCTACCAGACCCAGAATTTTTAGACAAGTTTGGTTGAATGGCCCTCAGACAAAGACAAAGACAAATAACATTTATATTGTGCATTTCTCCTGGCAGACTCAAAGCACCAGAGCTGCAGCGACAAGGACATGCTCTATAGGCAGTAGAGATGGGCTGAACGGTTCGCCCGCGAACGGTTCCAGGCGAACCTTGTATGGTTCGCGTTCGCCGGCAAACTTTTGCAGAAGTTCGGTTCGCCCCCATAATGCTCCATTACGGTCAACTTTGACCCTCTACATCACAGTCAGCAGGGACATTGTCACCAATCAGACTACACTCACTCCTGGAGCCCCCCCCTCCCCCCCCCCTTTATGAAAGACAGGCAGCGCCGGCCATTACAGTCACTCATCTGCCTACAGTAATTAGTGAAAGATAAGCTGCTCACAGACTCTGCTAGGGAAAGCTTAGTTAGGCTCTTGTAGGCTTGTTAGCTTGCTCTTGGCTGATTGTTATTACTTATATAGCACCACACAACAGCTTTCTCCTTCCCTCCTCCTCCTCCGGAGGAGGAGGATCTTGTCTTCCAGGGATTTGTAGGATGTCAAAAGCACGCTCACATACATTGGCCAGTAATCAAACCCAGGTCAACTGCTTGGAGGGCAGCTATGCTCACCACTATACCACCAACACTACAAGCTGAAGCCAGCCTAGCTGGCCTGGGAAGGATGAAAAGCTAGGTGGCCATGCAACTATTCCTGCTAACCTAAAGCTTACTTGTGTCTTACAACACATTGGCTTAAGACTTTACCAAATCCTATGCTCCAATATGTGGAAGCTTCTCTGTTTGCTGGTCTTTTGTTTTTTTTTGTTTTTTTTTTGAGGTGTCACAGTTCACTCATCTCTTAAACTACAAGAAAGGCTCAGAAGTAGTCTTAGCTACCGTAATATCTATGTTACGGCAAACCACTTTCTCTTACAGGGCTATGGAAACCATTTTGCCCATGCGATAAAGCGAGGTGCAAAAATGAAATCATGCCTAGCAGAGGATGGTTTCGATCCATCAACCTCTGGGTTATGGGCCCAGCACACTTCTGCTGCGCCACTCTGCAGTCTGCTTACATTTGTATACAATCTTTAAAGTGAACCTTAAGTCAAAAATAAAAAATGAGTTTTACTCACCTGGGGCTTCCGTCAGCTCCCTGCAGCTGATCGGTGCCCACGTAGAGTCGCTCTGATGCTCCTGGACCCGCCGGCGACTACTTCCGGTTTCGCCGTCACCGGCCGTAAGGCTGTGAACGCGAGTGATTCTTCGCGTTCCCAGCTACAATAGCATCCCCTATACTACTATTGCAGCAAGGAAGGCCGCAATAGCAATATAGGGGTTGCTATTGTAGCTGGGAACGCGAAGAATCACTCGTGTTCACAGCCTGATGGCCGGAAACTGGAAGTAGGTGCCGGCGGTTCCAGGAGCATCAGAGCGACTCTACGTGGGCACCGATCAGATGCAGGGGGCTGAGCGAAGCCCCAGGTGAGTAAAACTCATTTTTTAAGGTCTGACACTTTAAGTTTAGGAAGGGTACATTAGTTGAAATAGTTACACTACAATCTATGTTACAGCAAGGCCCTAATTACACTTTCTCTTAAGGGGCTATGGCCGCCATAGCCCCTTAACCTCCTTGCCGGTCTAATTCCCGCCGGCAAGGAGGCAGTGCAGAACTTTTTTTTTTTTAGGTGGGCCCAGGTCTCACTACATGATAGCCGCTGAGTGGCGGCATCCCCCCACCCACTCTGATCGCCTTCGGCGATCAGAGTAAGCAGGAAATCCTATTCAGAATGGGATTTCCTGCAGGGCTTCCCCGGTCGCCATGGCGACGGGGCGGGATGGGAATCCCGATCCACCCCTCAGTGCTCCCTGGCACTGATTGGCCAGGCTGCGCAGGGGTCTGGGGCGGGGGGGCGGCTCGGCACGGCGGGTAGTGGCGAATCGGCGGGTAGCGGCGGCGATCGCGTACTACACGCAGCTACTAAAGTGCTAGCTGCGTGTAGGGAAAGAAATTATGCAAATCGGCCCAGCGGGGCCTGAGAAATCCTCCTGCACAGGTTACCCCAAGCTGAGCTCGGGATAACTGGCAAGGAGGTTAAGAGAAAGTGTCATTAGGGCCTTGCTGTAACATAGATTGTAGTGTAACTATTTCAACTAATGTACCTTTCCTAAACTTGAAGATTGTATACAAATGTAAGCAGAGTGGCGCAGCGGAAGTGTGCTGGGCCCATAACCCAGAGGTTGATGGATCTAAACCATCCTCTGCTAGGTGTACTTCAATTTTTACACCTTGCTTTACCACATGGGCCAATCGGCGGCCATAGCCTCTTAAGAGAAAATGTCATTAGGGCCTTGCTGTAACATAGATTGTAGTGTAACTATTTCAACTAATGTACCCTTCTTAAACTTGAAGATTGTATACAAATGTAAGCAGAGTGGTGCAGTGGAACTGTGCTGGGCCCATAACCCAGAGGTTGATGGATCGAAACCATCCTCTGCTAGGCATGATTTCATTTTTCCACCTCGCTTTATCACATGGGCAAAATGGTTTCCATAGCCGTGCAAGAGAAAGTGCAATAAGGGCCCTGCCGTAACATAGATATTACGGTAGCTAAGACTATTCCTGGGCCTTTCTTGTAGTTGAAGAGATGAGTGAACTGTGACACCACACTTAAAGAAAAAAAAACAGCAAACAGAGAAGCTTCCCCATATTGGAGCAATGGATTTGGTAAAGTCTTAAGCCAATGTGTTGTAAGACACAAGTAAGCTTTAGGTTAGCAGGAATGGTTGCATGGCCACCTAGCTTTTCATCCTTTCCAGGCCAGCTAGGCTGGCTTCAGCCTGTAGTGTTGGTGGTATAGTGGTGAGCATAGCTGCCCTCCAAGCAGTTGACCTCAGTTTGATTCCTGGCTAATGTATGTGAGCGTGCTTTTGACACCCTACAAATCCCTGGAAGACAATATCCTCCTCCGGAGAGGAGGGGAGAAAGGAGGAGAGGAGGAGGAGATTACACTTCCTGATAGATGTATACACATGCAAGATGATTTAAAGCAGTTTAGGCCTGCAATTCAACATTCAATGTGATTTATGACCTTAAAACAGTGGTGTGTGTCAAAACCAGGATTTTTAATGAGACTTTTGATGTGTATCCCAGTCAACCATGTCTCCGGCCAGGTATTAGACCGCTTTAAACATCTTTTCCATCATTTTTTAGCCAGCATAATTTTTTGTAAATTTACAAGTTCACCTCTCCATTGAAGTCTATTGCGGTTCATGAAAGTCCACGCGAACCGAACTTTCGCTGTAGGTTCACGAACCTAAAATCGGAGGTTCGGCCCATCTCTAATAGGCAGTAGCAGTGTTATGGAGTCTTGCCCATGCCCAAGGTCTCCTACGGAATAGGTACTGGCTTACTGAACAGAAAAAGCTGAGTTTCAAACCCAGGGTCACCTGTGTCAGAGGCAGAGCCCTTAACCCAGTTCTTCTCAATCCTGTCCTCATGACTCCCCAATGGTGCATATTTTGCAGTCAACCTCACTTAGGCACACGGCCGTCACAACACAAACAGCTGTTTGCGGTGCATTACACAGTGAGTTTGGTGTGTCAATGTGAAGCAGTACTTTAATTACACTCCCTGATTGATGTATACACATGCAAGATGTTTGAAAGCACTTTAGGCATGCAATTTAGCATTCAATGTGATTTCTGCCCCCAAAACGCTGCTTTGTGTCAAGTCCAGATTTTTCCCCGGGACTTTTGGCATGTATCCCACTCCGCCATGCCCCTCTCCAGGTGTTAGACCCCTTGAAACATCTTTCGCAAACTAAAAATCGGAGGTTCGGCCATCTCTAGTTTTAACTAAAATATGTAAATAAACTTAGCTCTATAAGTCACATTCAATAGCACTTGACATTTAATGAATTTACGTATAACAAAACCACCTTTAATAATAGATAAGCATCATTTAAAATTATTTACGACATGTGGTAACCTTGTACATTTAGCAGAAATGGTTTTGTTGTAAAGTAAGCATATTCCAATCCAGATAAATTAAATTTCAACGTCTGTAGTTATATTGTAACTGTCATATCGCCAAACAAACTGATGACACCAGAATTCATAACATATATGGGAAACGTAGTATCAGATTGCAAAAATCACAGAGCTGTCCTAAGAGATTATCACATTAATGCTCAGCTTACAAAAGTTTGAAGAGTATGCCTGGTCTTATCTTCCAGAAAAAATAGGTACCTAAAGTAGAAGTGTTCTTTGTAACTCTTAAATTCTGCTTAGTCTTCTTATTTCTTTTAATCTGCTCAAAGTGCCTTCTCGAGCAATGACATATTTAGAACTATTCTATCGGCTTATCTCTAAGTAAGAAGAAGGACATCTCAGGACAGCATTTACAATGTGCATCAAATTAAAGTGGCTACAAGAAAGCATATAAATCACTGCCCAACAAATTAGCATCATAACTTCCTAAAGATAAGCAAAACTGAGTTTGTTCTTTTGAAGCATAAGATGAATCAAATAAGTGAGAAGTAGGTGTGCATAAAATCTTGATAAAATACAAATACGTAACTGCAGATTTGTGTAGAAATAAATGCCCAAAATACACAATAGCCTATTAAAAAAAGAAAAATATTTAGCACAAAGTATTGCAACCCCACTGCACCATTTTGAGGAAAACTAATGAGCATTCTGTCCAAATCCATAACTGCTAGATGCACCAAGATAGAGAAAGCTTCTGACAAGGTGTTTTGGTAAAGTTATGAAAAATCTGCTGCCCTGACACCTTTTCTGCAGTGTTCTAGGAAAAAAAAACGCACCAGTAGCCTACTAGTCATCAAAAAGGTCATGTGTCCTGATTCCACAATACCACCTGACATGGACCTCGTTAGCTGGCATTACTCACTAGATTCCAGTCATCATTTGATGAAAGCATCTCTCTCTCTCTCTCTCTCTCTCTGTCTCTCTCTCTCTCTCTCTCTCTATATATATATATATATATATATATATATATATATATCCCTAATATTGACCTTAGACTATGAAGGCCAACGGTCATATGACTATGGTATGGATTAGACTGTGAGCCCCTCTGAGGCACAGTTAGTGACAAGAAATTATACTCTATAAAGCACTGAGGGAGATGTCAGTGCTATATAATTGCTAATATATATATATATATATATATATATATATATATATAATAAATATATATATATATATATATATAATAAATATATATATATATATATATATATATATATATATATATATATATATATATATATATATATATATATATATATATATATATATATATATATATAAATAATTAACATGGAACCCTTTACTGGAAATGTCAAGTAAAAGTGGCTTGGCTTTTTAGTAGCAGCAAGTGGAATGTACACATCACCTGTTGACGAGTGCTAACTTTGGTTCTGACAGATATTCTGGTTGTTGATTGCATTGACCGGCCAAACCTAACCTTAAAGTGTACCTGAAGTGACGTGTGACATGATGAGATAATTATAGGTACATATACTACTAACCTTCCTAAGAAATTAGAAAAAGACACAGAGAGCCCAATACGGTGTAGTATGCTCGGAACAATAGTGAATAATGTAATGTGAGAAGGTTATACTCACAAACAAGAGTTACCGCTGAGGCAACCACTGTGAATTCAGGTGAGGAGATTAGACCTGTCCTCACTCAGGGTTAAGAAGTCGCTCTCTGCTGAAGTGGAAAACAGTCCCTTTTTGTTTTCCACTTCAGCAAAAGTTAAATACAGTAACTGTTTTTAAGTTGTTATCTCTGTAAATTAGCTTGTTGAATAGTTTGTCAAATTCAGTCCTTTCCTGAATAGTCAATAGAAGCCAAAACATCTAAGTAGCAGTGATATTAGGCATCTAATAAGGTTTAGGTATTGGAAATGTTACCCATTTAGAAAGACAAACGTGTTATAGTGCTGTTCACAATAAAGTCTTAAAATGAAGCCCTCAAACTTATCGAAAAAATACGAGACTCAATTCCCTGTTTAATTTACATTTTAGTTAAACACAAACAATTTTAAACTCATACATTTATTTTCACTTCAGGATTGTTTTAAGGTGTGCAAGGCAATACTGCACTAGACACAGTACAGGAACCAGTCATCATCAGAGTAACAGGTATCCAACGAAAGGTAAGGGTGCATTCATGCTGCATCAGTTGTATTGCAGAATAATTCTGCATGTCACCTCACTGCTGATACAATTCTCTGGGCATTTTCCCATTTTTGCATTGTAACGGATCGTGTTATTTTAACTCGCTGCATACAAGCTTTGAATTAACATGTATGTTGTAACACGCACAGTGGCAGTTCACACACATTGTAACGCATGCGTTATGCAAAGTGCACAATGTGAATCCAGCCTAAAGAGTATGAAGACCTAGACAATGCTTGACAAGACATAAGTCACATCTACTAGCTATATGTTACGAATTGCATGGAGATTGTGCACTGCACATGGAGCAACGCACAAACCCACAACAAGGCAGACATGTCACTGATTAGGAAAGAACTGAAAAACCAGGAATAAAGAATAATGGAGATTTTATTAGTAATGAAACAAAGTAATATGCTGTGCATTAAACTCATGCACAGCAACAATGAACAATATCTAGCAGGCAAATGTATTCAATAGGCATACATGCACAACCACAATGATCAGGTATGAACAGACAATGTCATGCAGGCAAATGTATTCAATAGGCATACATGCACAACCACAATGATCAGGTATGAACAGACAATGTCATGCAGGCAAATGTATTCAATAGGCATACATGCACAACCACAATGATCAGGTATGAACAGACAATGGGCCTGATTCACAAAGCGGTGCTAACTCTTAGCACGGGCGTTTTCGCGTGAATTTTCGCATTGCGCGTGATCGCGAATTGATAACGTTTTCGCTCGCAAACGCGTTTTTTGCACGAAAACGATATCGATTTTGCGTGAAAATTCGCGTTTAGGTGCGAAAACGTTATCGTTTTGCGTGAAAATTCACGATCACGTGCAATGCAAAAATTCACGCGGAAACGCCCGTGCTAAGAGTTAGCACCGCTTTGTGAATCAGGCCCTATGTCTTGCAGGCAAATGTATTCAATAGCATACACATATTTCAGGGTATATACAAGGGCCTCCCTGCATAAGGTGATTTTTGCAGAGCAAACCCAGTGTATATAATGTGTGCACACTGACCCTGGAATCTGATGAATATATACAATATATACACAAGAGATATATATAACATGAAATGTAGGATACAAAGAGCAAGCAAGCGCAAGGTCAACAAGCATAAGTCATAACCAGGAGAGCAAACAATACCAGGCAAAGAATCGTCAATAATACAAGCACAACGTCATACACGGGAGGGCTACAGAGCCCTCTCCCTGAGGAGAACGATGACATCTGTATGGTTCGGCTCCTGCTCAGCATTAGAAAAGGGGAGGCTGCAGCGCATCAACTGATCAGCGGAAAGGATAATTGGCTGTAGCTTACCTTCCCTGCAGGATCTTAAAGCTAGCAGGTGCAGAAAGAGAGCGACCAAAATTGCCTCTGACCCCTCTCACCCTGCTCACTCCATCTTTCAGTGCATGCCTTCAGGAGTAAGATTCCGGTCAATCTCAACTAAAACCTCTAGACACAGGAACAGCTTTTTTTCCTCAAGCGGTAGCCATACTTAATGCTGAACCATGTTAGAGCTGCTAGGACCTGAAAGTAATCAGCTAGAACTGAAAACGAACAATTCCCACATTGCTTATTGCCACTATACTTGCATAATGTCTTTGACTTGTAATATACACACTGTCTGTCCTTGTATTGTTTTTGTTTGTGTTTGTTAAGCAACTGCCAAGACAAATTCCTTGTAGGTGCAAACTTACTTGGCGAAAATAAATTGATTCTGATTCTGATTCTGAAACAAAGGCCATTCATGACATCACCAGCAGATGCAGATTGTGACACTATAATAAGTAATAACAGTGCAAGAATGCCTAGCAGAACAGATGAATCTGCTGTAAAGCAGTAGACTTTCAGACTAGCTAACCACCAAAAAAAGCACTGATCATGAATGACCCCCACAAGGGAACACCACCATCCAAAAACTGGTCAATAGCCCTCCTCTCCAAAACATGTGGTAAGAGAGAAGATGAATACCTGACACTGCTGTCAAATATGGCTGTAGATTTATTCAAGCAATGGCATGCATAAGCAACACCCAGGGCATACTGTGGGGGAGATACTGAGGTGAGCCTGACAGCCATTTTAGCACCGAGCAGTACTTCTGGCATGCCAGTGTGCTGTGGTTAAAGAGGTTAAAAAAGGTAACCTATTTTATGACAGGTGGCACTTCTTCCAAAGCTGCGTCTTCTTCCGACGCAGCCTCAGAAGAAGCGCTGTCCATCATAAAATAGGTTGCCTTTTTTAACCTCTTCAACTCCATCCACACTGGCATGCCAGAACAGCTGAGCCAGCCAGTGTGGGGCTCTGCCACCTGAACAATACTAAGCTGATTACTATATGACATTGGGGGTTCTTCAGCATGCAGGCAGAAATCTTTCCCCCTCACTCAACGCCTTCTTTGTCCATGTCAAGAACAAGAGACCCATCCTCACCATGTGCTCGGGAGGTGAATGGATCTTACCCCACACCTGTAGAGATAGACATCATGGCACTAGAATGAACATGGGATAGGAGTGCATCCTACACAATCCCACAAAGAGTTTTAAAAAATGCTGAAAATAGGGTTCCAAAAAAATCTTACAATCACCCAACTGGTCCATTGATATGGACAAATGTGAAACCTTCTTGAAGTGAATCCTTATTGGTCAAATCCTTGGCCAACTTAGAAGGCCAGTAATACAAAGGCAAGATCATTTTTGCTGGGACTTTTTCTGTCTGCCCACCATAATGCTGAACATTGAGGGAATCCTGGCAAAAGCAGCTTTGAATCTCCCACTGGGATTCCTACTGATCTGTTGAACTTACCAATCAGAATCCTTATAGCTGAGGATTCTGGTTGTTCAGTTCAATAGACAAATATGAATTCATACGAATTATGCATATGAGCTAAACAATCACTGACTATTATTATAGATTTATTGAATCAGGCCTCTAGCCTAACTGTAGGAACAAATTGCATTTATTTTCTTGGCACAAAAAATCTACCATCAAAAACTTAAACTGTAAACTTCCTGCAACCATAAGGATTATCAAGCAAATCAGATGAGAAAAAGAGAGACAGTTGAATGTGGAAGAGTGAATGGTTTTCATATATTTATTCTTGTTCCCTTTGTTGTAGAGGAAAAATGTATTAATTGGAATAGTTGCAACTATTCTAGCACTCTAGCGTAATATAGAAAGAACAAACAATATTAGACTTGGTAGGTTTTTTTCCACCTATGCATTGGTAAAAGTGTAAAAAAAAATGTAACAGCTTATTGACAGGTCGGATGCCAACAATGTCCAAGTAAATGGAAAAAAGAAAGGATCACTTGAAAACACTGCAAGTTTAAAAGGGTGTGGCTATCTCCCCTATTGATTTTAGCAGCTGTACAGAATTCTTGGCGCACCCAGTATTAAACTGGCGCCCACTATAATAGCAGCTCTATTTTTAGCCGATATTTGTAGCTGCTATTTTCAATCTACAGCCGCTATAGCGGCTACAATTTGTAGCAGCTACGTGTAGCTGTTATTTGTCACCGCAATTTTTAGCCCTTATTTGTAACCACAATTTGGTACCCTTCTAAAAAAGATGTTGGGGTTAAGGTTAGGTGGGGGTTCAAGGTTAGTTGGGGGTTAAGGTTAGTTGCCCATCAGGGGAAAGTAAGGGTTAGGCACCATCAGGGGTGGGGTTAAGGGTTAAGCACCACCAGGGGTGGAGTTAAGGGTTAAGCACCACCGGGGGGTTCTATGTACAGTGGAGGAAATAATTATTTGACCCCTCACTGATTTTGTAAGTTTGTCCAATGGCAAAGAAATGAAAAGTCTCAAAACAGTATCATTTCAATGGTAGGTTTATTTTAACAGTGGCAGATAGCACATCAAAAGGAAAATCGAAAAAATAACCTTAAATAAAAGATAGCAACTGATTTGCATTTCATTGAGTGAAATAAGTTTTTGAACCCTCTAACAATAAAAGACTTAATACTTAGTGGAAAAACCCTTGTTTGCAAGCACAGAGGTCAAACGTTTCTTGTAATTGATGACCAAGTTTGCACACATTTTAGGAGGAATGTTGGTCCACTCCTCTTTGCAGGTCATCTCTAAATCCCTAAGGTTTCGAGGCTGTCTCTGTGCAACTCTGAGCTTGAGCTCCCTCCATAGGTTTTCTATTGGATTAAGGTCCGGAGACTGACTAGGCCACTCCATGACCTTATTGTGCTTCTTCTTGAGCCACTCCTTTGTTTCCTTTGCTGTATGTTTTGGGTCATTGTCGTGCTGGAACACCCATCCACGACCCATTTTCAGTTTCCCGGCAGAGGGAAGGAGGTTGTCGTTCAGGATTTCACAATACATAGCTCCGTCCATTTTCCCGTTAATGCGATTAAGTTGTCCTGTGCCCTTAGCAGAAAAACACCCCCAAAGCAAAATGTTTCCACCCCCATGCTTGACGGTGGGGATGGTGTTTTGGGGGTCATAGGCAGCATTTTTCTTCCTTCAAACACAGCGAGTTGAGTTAATGCCAAAGAGCTCTATTTTGGTCTCATCAGACCACAGCACCTTCTCCCAGTCACTCACAGAATCATTCAGGTGTTCATTGGCAAACTTCAGACGGGCCTGCACATGTGCCTTCTTGAGCAGGGGGACCTTGCGAGCCTTGCAGATTTTTAATCCATTGCGGTGTAATGTGTTTCCAATGGTTTTCTTGGTGACTGTGGTCCCTGCTAATTTGAGGTCATTCACTAACTCCTCCCATGTAGTTCTAGGATGCTTTTTCACCTTTCTCAGAACCATTGACACCCCACGAGGTGAGATCTTGCGTGGAGCCCCAGAGCGAGGTCGATTGATGGTCATTTTGTGCTCCTTCCATTTTCGAACAATCGCACCAACACTTGTCACCTTCTCTCCCAGCTTCTTGCTAATGGTTTTGTAGCCCATTCCAGCCTTGTGCAGGTCTACAATTTTGTCTCTGACATCCTTGGACAGCTCTTTGGTCTTTCCCATGTTGGAGAGTTTGGAGTCTGCTTGATTGATTGATTCTGTGGACAGGTGTCTTTTATACAGGTGACTAGTTAAGACAGGTGTCCTTAATGAGGGTGACTAATTGAGTAGAAGTGTCTAACCACTCTGTGGGCGCCAGAACTCTTAATGGTTGATAGGCGTTCAAAAACTTATTTCACTCAATGAAATGCAAATCAGTTGCTATCTTTTATTTAAGGTTATTTTTTCGATTTTCCTTTTGATGTGCTATCTGCCACTGTTAAAATAAACCTACCATTGAAATGATACTGTTCTGAGACTTTTCATTTCTTTGTCATTGGACAAACTTACAAAATCAGTGAGGGGTCAAATAATTATTTCCTCTACTGTAAGAGTAGGGAGAGGTTAGTTCATAGTAAAATATTGGTAAATATTACCGATATTTTACTATACGAATGTAGTAGAATATCTGTAAAACTGCTGATATTCTTCTTCTACCCTTACCCAATACCTTTTTCAAATGCATGCAGAAAGCAAGTCTTATATTAGGCTTGGCTCTAACAAGTGTTTGTAACTACGGTAGATAAAATATTGTGCTAATAAAATACCAGCTGTCACATGTGTTGTTAAAATGTTTACTTTATTACTGAAAAAGCAATTCAAAATTTTAAAAAATACTAGCTCTGGACAATTGTTGCATCTTTTCGAAAAATGTCCATTTCTGTGTGTTCATATCGCTTTGTGTTTAGTAGATTCATATTTTATACTCCAGTCATTCTCGGGCAAAGGTTGCTCCACAAACTGCAGCTTATCCCTTTATGTTCTTGCCTAACATCTTGGTAGTAATAAATGAAGCATGAAATACTGATTATTATGTGTCTCTGTACAACAATAAGTAAACTGATTTCAAAACAGGAGCAGACTTTTTAAGAGCTGGATTCAGCCCACTTCATTTGCATTTTCATTTCTTGGTGTTAATTCACAAAATGAACAACTCCAGCTTTATAAAATTATGAGCATTAGAGAAAATGTGTTGCTTCTCATTTCTCTGTCATTCTTTTTTGAAGAACATAACTGCTGTAGCTTTCACAGGAAGCAATGTTAGAAATCAAGATTCAGTGTCACAGCAGTCAAAGTTCTAGAAATAATTAAGGACACTTTTCATTAGCAAACCTTTCAACAAATGATCTATATTCATTTGCACAGTAATAGAAGGGAAGAAAAAAAAGCTTGTCACAATAGGTAAGTTATAGATTTCTTGACCTTGTAAATGCTTTCTGAAGAAAAAAAAATCCTGATGTATAACAGTCAGCTGAAGCCTTTGGTCTGATATCTTACAAGGAAGACTTGATGACTTTCTGTAAGGGAAACATCTGTTACGGTAGCAATTCAGACAAGCAAAAGGCAATAGATATGATGGGTGTGTGTAAATCACCAGACAAGCACCTTCCAATATATAAATATATATATATATTATAAGGAACTTATCTGTGAATGCTGATGTTTATGCCGAGAACCGGGTGGAATCCGCTATTTCCGGGTCTCGGTGCTTGTTCTCCACTGATGACGTGCAGGCTGGGACCCAGGCCGCACTTCCTGATAGGCGGAGGGCGTGTTCTTAATACGCCCTTCGCAAAGGTAAACAAAAGTCAGCTGACTGAATCAGCTGACAGCACAAGCACCAGCCAATTATTCAGCTGACACTATATATATATATATATATATATATATATATATATATGCAGTATATATACCTCAGCAGAGTCAGCACCACTGAGGTTAGGAAACTCAGACCTTACTAGCTCCAACACTGTGTGCAGTTTGGGTTATTTATTGTTATTATTACCTATTGTATTTATAAAGCGCCAACATATTAAGCAGCGGTGCACGATAGAGAAACTGGTTAACATACAAGGTGGGAAATACAAGGAGCCACAGCAAAACAATATTATGCAAATGATTTGATAACAGTATTCCAGTGTCTGGTCAAAATAGAGACTGTTCTAATCCACAAGAGGGGTGATGGACAGTAAGATTGCATAATCAAGCAGGAAAAAATAGGGAGGAGGGCCCTGCCAGAGGTTTACAATCTAAAGGGTGGGAGTAGAGACAGTAGGTGCATCTGTTTAGAGAGTACCCAGCAGAACGTATTATGATGCTGATGTAGGTGGGGTACGCAAGCATGAAAAGGTGAGTCTTGAGGGCTTGTTTGAAAGTACCATATTTTTCGGACTATAAGACGCTCCTGACTATAAGACGCACCTAGGTTTAGTAAAAAAAAAACAGGAAACAGAATACATACTAAACCTGGTGCATTCATGGTGAAGGAGCATCGTGTGGATTATGCCCCCTTGTATCTCGTGTCACCCTGTGTCCTCCTCTGTCCCTCTTGTGTATTCCTGTGTCCACCTCTGTCCTCCTTGTGCCCCTTTGTGTCCTCCTGTGTTCTCCTCTGCATTGGCACAGTACAGGGAGTCCCCAACATTGTGGTGGGTTGGCGGTCAGTATTGGCAGGTGTTCACAAGTCAGGAACTCCCTGCATTTGGACTATAAGACGCAGTGACTTTTTCCCTCCTCTTTTGTGGGAGAAAAAGTGAGTCTTATAGTCCAAAAAATACAGTATTTAAGATGAGGGTGAGTCTGATGGCTGGTGGGAGCGAGTTCCAGAGAGTGGGAGCAGCCCTAGTGAAGTCCTGCAATCGTGCATGAGAGTGAGATATGCATGGTGCGACCAGGTGCAGAACGGAATCCATTCTCTGCTGAGCTGTAGCTGCAGTATTGGCCACAAAGAGTTAAACGCTCCATGGCAAAGGAAGAAGATGTATAGAGTCAGGTGATCAATCTCTATTTAGTTTATTTGATCTCAGTACCAGATGCATACTGTCTTGGTCATATGACTAACATTTTCAAAAGCACATTTTTTGGGAAGGGCTGAATCAAATATGACATTTGTTTAAGTAGGGACAAAGGGCCTGATGCAGTAAAGTCTGTTTATGTTGCAGTGTGTGCACGGCAATTTTTCCACATGAGGGACCAGGGGCTGTTAACCCTTAGCCTCATATGCATTACTGAGGTAATGCGCATGTTGCTATGGTATGTGCGTTACATAGCATAGCAATGTGCACTTTAACTCGGTAATGTGCATGGCATTAGGGGTTTAACGGCCGGTAACCCAAACCTCTGCTAACACTGCCCCCCTGTGCATGGTGACTTTACTGGACTTTATTCTAATATATTCTAATAATCCCTATTCACCTTTACAAGCAATGAAAAAACCTAGGAGACTAAACTAAGACTTTAATTTCCATTTCAGTTTTGAAAAGTATATGCTTAAAGGAGTTATCAGGGGAAATAAAGTAAAATGAATGGTACTTACCGGGGGCTTCCTCCAGCCCCTAGCTCCCAGGACCTCCCTCGCCGCAGCTCTGCCCGCAGCCGTTTGCCGGAGCTCCGACCCGGTCCCCGGCGATGATGTCAGAGCGACCTGGAGGTCGCTACTGCGCCTGAGCAGTCCGCTCCGGCCCACGTGGCGGTAATTGACAGCGCCGATCGCGCAGGCGCAGTACAGAGCGACCTCCAGGTCACTCTGACGTCATTGCCGGGGACCGGGTCGGAGCTCCGGCAAACGGCTGCGGGCAGAGCTGCGGCGAGGGAGGTCCTGGGAGCTTGGGGCTGGAGGAAGCCCCCGATAAGTACCATTCATTTTACTTTATTTCCCCTAACAATTCCTTTAATATGTACAATGTAATTTCCAAGGTTGAAAAGAACCTTTTATGTGTCATACACACAGGACAAACTGTAACAATGCATTGTCTTTGTTTAATTCATTTCAGAAAAAATCTGATTCAAATATTAAAGGACAACTATCAATAAATATGTTTTTTAAACTGGGATAGGATAGCTTGTCTAGGTGTTCCTAAGTACTTATGTATATTGCATATCTCTTCCTTTAGTGTTTTAAAGCAGCTTTAGCTTTTACATGCAAGAAGTTTTAAACCAGGATGATACCATTTTACATGTAACAGGTCTCACTAGCTGCCTTTCTCTCACTGAATGAGCAGTCCAGATAACATGTGAGGCTTTCAGTGATAACTGTAGTGTCTGAGGAGAACTGGTGTGCAGCCTAAGCAGAAATAAATGTATGTCTTATCTGCTACATGTAAAATAACCATTCTGTACTATTGTATGGGAAACATGACACCAAGGCTTGATTTTCACACAAGTATTCATTTTATTTATTTAATTATTTATATAGTGCCGCTATATTACGCAGCACTGTACAGAGTATATTGTCTTGTCACCAACTGTCCCTCAGAGGGGCTCACAATCTAGTCCCTACCATAGTCATATGGCTATGTATGTATCGTGTAGTGCATGTATCATAGTCTAGGGTTAATTTAGGGAGAAGCCAATTAACTTATCTGTATGTTTTTTTGGGATGTAGGAGTAAACAGGAGTGCCCGGAGGAAACCCATGCAGACACAGGTAGAACATACAAACTCCTTGCAGATGTTGACCTGGCTGGTATTATACAAGTAATTTTTTCTGTCAAAGAAAATTAGCCTGTAGTCTTCTGAGAGCTACAAAGACCAGCAGTGGCAGTAATGTTACATTTCAATTTTAAAAAAAAATCCCCTCTGCTAATGGATGCATCTAAAGTCTACACAAACCAAAGAACACCATTTGGCTCCGATTTTTAACATGAAAACACCGGATAAGATAGGTTTTAGCCTATCAGATGCCGGCTATCCCCGGCTAATCAGAGGCCGGGGATCGCCGATCTCCTTTACGGCGCTGCTGCACAGCAGCGCCATATTGATGTAAACAGCGTGGATTTCTTTCCCGCGTGTTTAGATTATGCATGCGAGCCGCGATCGGCGGCTCGCACACTGTTCACGGAGACACCCTCTGTGAACTGGCATGGAAAGGGCTGTTTCCATGCTATACCACTAACGACCTGCCGACGCCTATCGGCGTTAGGCGGTCGTTAAGTGGTTAAATAATACTTAGACATAATTTGTGCATTGTAGTTTTATAACACTTGCTTATTGATAGTTGTACTTTAATCATTTTATTTATGATTATATATATATTATGAACTAAAAAAAACCTATAGAAAAGGAAACTGCTTTAAAAACTTTTTCTTTTTCATTATCACCTACTTTCAAAACAAGGGCAGACTTTGTTACTTTGTTCACCAAGTATAAATCCATCATCTTTACTTTACTCCCACATACATGAAGAACTCGCTCTGCCTCTCGGCATGCCCATCTCTGGATTGTCATATCTTTCAAACATATTTCCTCCATAGAATTATAAGCCTTGCAGCTTCTCTCTCTCCAACAAGCTTCATTTGAGCCTTTACATGTAATGTTCCTATCTTCCCTGCTGTCTACATGATTAGACAATAAATATACAATATCTTTCAGGGCGGCTGTCACTTAAAAACTCATCAGTTATCAATTGGTTGCTGCACCGTTCTGACAGCGAGAATCTGGGACCTTCTCAAACATGATATGACTGGGCATGCTTGTAAACACTAGAATACAATGCAGGCAAGAATTGTTCAATTTAAACAGCTAATGCTAAGAAGCACAGAGGCTCGTGACTTTGATTATTGGAGAGAAATGCAACTCATTTAAAAATAAAGTGTTATGCCGTTACATCTTATGGCTATTATCCCCCTTAAAAGGTCACTGTGTGAAAATGAAAATTTACACATTACCAAAGATCGTCAGCTTTTGCGTACAATAAAAGGTTAGCCCTGCACCATAGTCGTTTTGATTTTTAAAAAAATGAATAAATAAATGCTTAAAGCTAAATTCTGGATCCGAGCTTTCAGGCCAAGCAGTGCGCACCTGAGAACAGTCATGTCAGGAGTTAACAAAAATAGTCAATATATAAATTACTCAGCCATACCAATGGTTATGTAACACTGCTTTTCCATTCTTTTAGCCCCTCTGACAGAGGATTTGGGTACAACATACCTGCCACCTTTCACCTCCTTGCATGCCTTAGACCAGTGTTTCTCAACATTTTATTGGTATGTGCCCCTTTTAAAACCCTGTACTCACCAAGTACCCCCTAGCATAGTAAACATTATCACAAGTACCCCTTGACAAATATATATTTATTCCTAGTACATGATAATTGGTTCTAAACAATTTCTAAGCATTTACTATTGCTTTTAATCAGCTAAAACACTCATTTGGTGTTGTTTAAATAAGCTTTATCATTTTCTAAAACTTTAAAATTGTTATTCTTGGTTAAGTAAATCAAGCCAGAGTACCCCTTGGAACCATTAGAAGTACCCCCTGGGGTACGCGTACCACACTTTGAGAACCTAGGCCTTAGACTACCGGAATGCAGGTGTTTAACCTCCCCCCCCCCCCCCCCCCCCCATAGGAAGATCCGGGGGCTCAGAAGGCCCAATCTATGCAGATAAGAGCAGCAGCATCATGCATTACCCTGTTCTAGTGGAGTGACATGTCCGCACTTTTCTCTTCACTGTAGCAACTTGTGACTCCTATCTGTGCATGTCATGTGATATGCATCAAGAGTTAGAAAGCTGTACAGTAACGATAGGACGTGTTGCTTTGCTAGAGCAAGGTAATATTTGACACGGTTTCTGCTCTGCACATTGCAGAAGATCGAGCTCCTTTAGACTCAGCAGGGGGGCCCGGCATGGCTGGTGGTGTTTTGCAGGAGTGCCACCAGGCCCCTGCCAGAGTGCATTGTAAAGTAGTCAGCATTGGAAATCTAACCTTTTACCACAGGAGTGGTTAAGTGAATGGTACTATTAGTATAATTAATAAGTTAATGTACTGTATTTAGATTCCTTTACTTATGGCACTATGTTAGGAGTGTGCAGAAATATCTGGACCTTGAATTGCCCTGCCCGGTTATGTATTTGGCTGTTGGCTCCGGCCACTTTTTCTAACCTTAACGCCCAGCCACTAAGTGACCACGTTTGTAACATCAATAATTTAATTTTTTTCCATAGAAATGAAACAAATATGATTTTCTGTTGTGGCTCCACCCCCTTTTCTGAATTTGATTCCCAGTCACCCAATGACCAACTGTACCAGTTTTGAGGCCTTCGCTATTGACAGTGTAAGAATGGCAACAATTTAAATATTCCCCTTGAACATCAATGGGTATATTTTGCTTGACTGTTGTAGGCTCCATCCACTTTCCTCAAAATTAATCCCAGTCACCCAATTATCAACTGTGTGAAGTTTAAGAACTCTGCCATTAAAAGTGTAATAATGGCTGCAGTTTACATTTTTGCAGTGAAATGTTTTTTTTACCCCACCCACGTTTAGTAACCTTGACACACAGTCACTTAATGACCAAGTTTGTGAGCTTTTGTGTTCATCAAAATGTGTGAATGGAAGCAGTTTATCCAGCAAAGAAATCTGACTGTTTGAGACCCCACCGGTGAATTTGAACCTTAGTCACCCAATGAATGGCTGTACCAGGTTTGAGGCATGTGCCATTAACAGTGTAAGAAGGGCAGCAGATTAATTCCCCTTGAAAACCAATAGGTGAATTTTGATTGGCTATTGTAGGCTCCACCCACTTTCCTGAATATTAATCCTAGTCACCCAAGGACCAAGTGTGCAAGTTTGAAAACCCTGCCATTAAAGCGGTATTGTCACCATAAAAATCAAATTTCAACAACAACTGATCTGAGTGTATTAAGTGATAAAGATGCTAATCCTGCATTCAAAACTTGCAAAACTTTTTCTGCTGTTATGGTTTGTAGTTATCACATACTTTAGGAGTACTGGCCCTAGTGCCAACAGTGCCAAAGAGTTGAATGCTGGGAGTTCTTTTTATCTATAATATATTACTCCTCTTCAATTTATTTCCCTGCTCAGCTGCTTATCAGAAACACCCTCTGATTACTTGTGTTTACAAGCAAGGCAGAGGTGACTCAGTGATTGGATGTGTAAATAAAAAAAGACAGTGCAATGCAGACTGCGTAATATGTTGGCGCTTTATAAATACAATAAATAATAATAGTATACACCTCAGTGGGAGTGTCTGAAGGCTGTGGAAGGAGGGCAGCTAATGAATACACAATGAGCAAGAGAAGGGAGGGGGGAAAACAAGAGTCAGGGAGGATAGGATGTCAGCATTAGCTTGGCAAGATGGCCACTGCCTAGAATAGGATTTTCTGCTTTTCCTTTATAAAATTCACAGGAATCATTACGTGGATAGCACAATACATCTGTTATGTAAGTAGAAGTAGTATTTATCTACTTATATATGTGATTTTTATTTCCTTGTTAGAATGGATGTCACTTGTTCTTTAACAGTGTAACAATAGCTGCAGTTTACATTTTCCCATTGAAAATGAATTGGTGAAATTTGATTGGCTGTTTTATGCTCCATCCACTAAGTGACCAATTGTGCCAAGAATGGGGACTCTGGCTTTGTTACGATGAGAATGGCAGCCCTTTACATTTTCTCTATTGACATGAATGGGTGAAATCTGATTGGCTGTTTGTGGTTCTACCCAGGTTTTCAAGTGGGGCGCGAGACCCCCAGAACATATTGTCCCAGGTCGTAAGGGATATGTATAATAAGTTTCATTGAAATTGGTCAAGGTGTGACATATATATATATATATATATATATATACATATATATATATATATATATATATATATATATATGTGTGTGTATGTATATATATATATATATATATATATCAAAGATTTGCAAAACAGTGAATAAGTATCCTGCAATAAAACATTTTTTTGTTCTTCAATAAAACAATTCTTGTTGTCAGTTATTTACAAATTGCTAACATATATACGGGATGCCAACTACATGCTGTGTAACAGATGTTATATATGTGTACATGCATGTGTTGTATGCATGTCATGTGCATGTGGAGGTGTTGTGTTAATATAGTGAGACTTTAAACTAATCTTAGTGTTTTTAAATTATTTATTGAACTTATTTGTTGAGCGGGTTCAACTTTTTATTTATCAAGAAGTTACAGTAAGCAGTTCCCCAGAACATGTTTAGTAGTTACATAAGGGACCAGTATATAAACCTTATTGCACAGTAAAGAAAGGTTTCATATAGATTTTGTCTCAGAGAATATTCATTAAGTGTATCTAGTTAACATCTGTACATATACATGTCAAAGAAGATTATAAACAGTGTAGACTGTCTAGAGGTATTGTATAGTAACTAAAATGCCACAAGATTGAGAGATCTTACGCATACCAAATACCTTGGTGCAGAGGTAGTAAATACTCTGGGAATTATTGTATAGTTAAGGAAAGAAAAACTCTTTTGACAAGAAGATATATAAAATCAATAACTCAGAGAAACAAAGCAATAAATAAACTAGAACATATTCAATGACCAGTTATCAAGTGTAGCTAAGTCTCAAAGCCAAATGGTATTACATTATTCATTTATAGAAGTAGAGAGCATAAAAAAGGAGCAGGAGTATAGATACAGGAGTAGTCGTGTTTCAGAGTCATGGAGGATCATTCAATAAATAAGCTAAATTTTCCACATGGACCAAACCTTCTCAGATTTAGGGATAGTATCTCCCAAGTTAGCTGTCATATGTTCCAGCTGTTGCACCCAATTGTCCCAGTTAGAGGCTATTGCCAGTCTGGTTGCTGTGATGATGAAATTCATCAGCAATTTCTCAAATGTATTAAGCTGTGGGGGGAGCGTACCTAGCAATAGAGTCCACGGAGAGTCGAGAAGGAGGATGAAAAGATTATTTAAAGGGAATTTTCATATCCTGCGATTGATTGGGCAGTACCAAATTATGAGCTTACAATAGTCTTTTGGTCCACATCCCCTACAACAAACATTACAGTTGTTTGGGTGAATCTGGGCAGGGAGATAGGTGTATACCACCTAAACAGAAATTTGTGTATATTTTCTATAGTTTGAATGCAGAGGGATGATGATTTAGCATTAAGCCAATCTGTAAAATCTTCTAGTAATGGTTTTGGATAAGGCACGCTCCCAGAATTCCATGTATGGGTGAGCAGGGACTTGGGGAGATTAATCTAAGCCCAGCATTGCGTAACTTTGAGAGATCAGACCTTTTTGACGACCACAGGTAAGACATAACTGTTCCCAAGCGTTCTCTCCTACGCAGAGAATTCTTCAAGCAGATTTGAAATGAGCTGTTTGGTAATATTCCAGTTAGGTGGAGTTTTGCCTAAGGCTCTGTGGGCCCAATCCAGTCACCATAATTATTCCTGGAAATCAGGGATAATGGCCTTAAACAATCCCAAGAGGTATGCTGGTAAATCAGTGTTAGTAATAGCAGCAGAGATTCTCCTTCAAACAGAGGTTTTGTCTATGTTTTCTGTTCCCTCATGTGCAGACCTTAACATGTTCACATCACTTGTAGAGGATCGGCTGATCATCCACCATTTCTCCCAATTTTTAATCACAGCTTCCAGTCTCTTGAAGGTGGTTAGTAGTGTTGCCTATTGGTGCTACATCTGCTTTGATGTCTTTGATGGCATGTGCTAAAGAGTCCTGAAAAGACTGGGCATTAGCCTGGAAGTAACAGTGACCAGAGATTCAGAGAGAATCAGGACAATTGCAGCAGATGCCCATTCTGTGTTTCCACCGAAATGTTGGCGCCAATCCACCCTCAATGCTTTGCCCACGAATGTGAGAAAGAGACTTAACAACAAGACACAAAACATTTATATTGGGCTTTCCTCCTGGCAGACTCACAGCACCAGAGCTGCAGGCACTAGGGCTTGCTCAGTAGGCAGTAGCAGTGCTAGGAACGCTTGTCCAAAATCTCCTTACTGAATAGGTGCTGGATTTCTGAACAGGATAAGCCGAGATTTGAACTGTGTTCTCCTGTGTCAGAGGCAGAGCCTTTAACCAGTACGCAATCCAGCCAGAGAGACTGTGAGGTGAATCACTCTGCCTTTGTTACGAAAAAAAAGTTTGGATAGCAAGAAAGGCCCAATTCGCCACAAGATTGAACTCACGATTCTAACCCGCTCATTCCTAATGTTCTTATAATATTAACCATTTTATCTTATTCCTATTAGAGATGGCCCGAACAGTTCGTGCGAATCTCAGTGTACCCCTTGTACCCATGCAGGCTGGGATAGCCAGAATGCGGAGCCCCGGCCGCGTGAGGCTTCGCACCCTGAGCTATACCAGCATGCATAGTCCATGGTATGGTGGGGATTCCAGGGGAGAGGGGTGGCCAAGCCTTCCCCTCTCCCCCTGAGCCCTTGTCCAATACATGGACAAGGGGCTTTTCCCCGCCTCTGGTGCCCCAGGAGGAGGTGGGGGTGATGACTCCCTGGGGGTCATGGTGGCATCTGGGAGCCCCCTTTAAGAATGGGAGCCCAGATTTGTACCCCCCTCTCAGGAGAAATGAGTATAGGGCTACAAAGTACCCCTTACCAATTTCCACAAAGGGTTAAATTAAATAAAAACACGACGATGAAAAAGTACTTTAATGTTCTTAATTAACCAGAAATACTTACCTGTACCTTTAAAAAAAAAAGTTCCTACGCCAATATTCTCAGAAATGTCCCACGCCAATATCCTCTCATCTTACAATCTTCAATTAAGTTGATTGAAGATCTCTGGCGAGCTATACTAATTAGTATAGCAGAGAATGCGTCCGCATAGGATGCATAGCGCCGGCTCCCGCTGTCCTCCCGCCTCCTCACCTGTCACCATCACCTAGCCTAGCCTGGCACCTGGTGCACCTATGGGTGCACCAGGTGCTAGGCTAGGTGAGGGTGACAGGTGAAGGCAGGTGGGGAGAGACAGCGGGAGCTGGCAGCTATGCGTCCTCACAGGATGCATTCTCAGCTATACTAACCGGTTCATCATGATCCGGTTCTTTTTAATGGATTGAATCGGATGGATCGGCTCTGAACCGATTCATTTAAAAGATTGGACATGGATTGGACAAGGGCTTAGGGCGAGAGGGGAAGGCTTGGCCACCCTCTCCCCCAGAGCCCTCCATGCAATGGACCATGCGGGCTGGTATAGTTCAGGGTGCGAAGCCCCACGTTGCCGGGGCTTCGCATTCTGGCTATCCCAGCCTGCATGGGGGACAAGGGGTTACAGAGGGCTCGAGAGGGGGGACCCCATGTCATTTTTGGGGGGAAATTTCCCACACTCTGAACATAACAAAAAAATAGATTTTAAAAAAAATAAATGTTTATCTTTTTTTTTTATATTTTTCCCACTATCTTTTTAACATATCCTGCAAATTTGGTGTTGCTAGGATGTTAGCCTTTGCTATTAACTGCTAAAATTGTTTCCCTAAGAACTGTCATTTACATATTGAAATGTATACTATTTTTCTTTGAAATTTTAAAATCTATTTTCTCAAAAAGTATAAGGTCTTTTTCTTCTTGTAGTCACTATCCCCCTCTACATATCCTGCAAATTTAGTGTTTCTACTATGTAAGGGGACTTTGCTATTAACCGCTAAAGTCGTCAGGCGTTTAATTTTCCCACGGTCAGAAGGAGAATTTTAAAATACATTTTCTCAAAAACTATAAAGTCTTTTTGAAAAAAAAAAATTTCCTCGTGTAGTCACTGACCCCCTCCAGGTGTTATGCTGCGCATACACGGCTCGTTTTATATTATCAATCGAGCCGCTGATGGCTTGATTGATAATATTCAACCTGTCCGATACCCTGCTGGATCGATTCTGCACTCGATACCAGCGGGGAGAACAATGAGAGCAGACGAAACGCTGATTAGCAGCGCCCACGGGGAATCGATCCGCGTGCACGCACGGACGAGCGCTGACGCGCTGGCATCGAGCCGCTGGCTCGATACCGCCGCATTCTCGAGCCATGTATGCCCAGCATAAGACCCTTGAAACATCTTTTCAATCACTTTTGTGGCCAGAAACAGTGTTTGTATTTTTCAAAGTTCGCCTGCCCATTGAAGTATATTGCCATTCGCATGGTTTGCGCAAACACAAACTTTTGTGGAAGTTCGCGTTCGAGGTTCATGAACCCAAAATCAGAGGTTCGAACCATCTCTAATTCCTACAAAAGACGTATTATGTAGTGGCTACCAAAAACATTTTGTTATGTTATATGTGCATTGTGTCATACTGATCAGCATTCTTTTTCGTATACCACCTTTAGAACTTTGGTCCTACCTCCCCTCACATAGGCCCTTATTTAAATCCCTTTTTCTCCTAAATTTTCACCTAGGTGATCCACCAGCAAGCAAGTAAACAATTAGAATAATTTTGACAGCACTCATTCAACTACTTTTTAGTACTTTTTCAATTGCACAGTGCTGAAAAGTAATTTCAAACAGAAGATTAAAAACAATCTCCTAGGATTTAACTTAGGAGAAAGAGTGGATTGAACGAAGGCCAAAGTGTAGTTTATTTCTCAGTGATGTGTTAGCTTCATCCTCCCATAAGAATTCTCATGTTTAGTTCAGGAGTGCCTCATATCATGATCTTTTAAACTATATGGATGCTCACTGTTGTCAAGACCTTCACAGTTTGGAATAAACCTTCTCAACAATCTTCAAGGTGTCACTCTAATGGTATCAACTGTCTGCCAATACTACTGAGATTGTAAGTTATTGCAGTTGTAATAACTTGATAGGTTCTAGAGATCACATTTTCAAAGCTTATACTGAGGTAGCAGAACAGTCTATTGATAGTTCTGAAATATACTGTGAGATGTTACAGATAGACACTGGAAATACAGCAGTTTTAGAATGGTGCAGCTATTTTCACACAAGTCTGTATGTACCAGCAAGTCAATCTTACCATAGGAAAAATAACAGCTTGCAAGACAGTAACATAACATTGCTGTGTTTGTTGGAATTGTGACATATAGACCATTTTGAACATCAAGCATAGATATTGTGAAAGCTCTTTTGACAGTGCTTTTCATCTACTTTTTGATATTTTTTTAATTGTTAAATGCTGAAAGCTATTTTAAAGAGAAGATGGAAAATTATGTCCAAGGAGAAAAATGGAATTGAATAAGGGCCACATGGCTTGTTGCACAACATTGCGGTAATACTGACATAATACTGCACAGCGATGTTGTGCATCACTCCCATAGAGAGTTAAATCATGAGTTAAAGGACCAATATTGCGAAAATCGTAAAGTTTAAAATACATAAAAACACATACAGAAACAAATAAGAAGTACTTTTCTTCCAGAGTAAAATGAGTCACAAATTACTTTTAACCTATGTTGCGGTCACTTATAGTAGGTAGTAGAAATCTGACAGAACCAACAGGTTTTGGAATAGCTCATCTCCTCATGGGGGACTCTTAGGGTTTTCTTTACTTTCAAAAGCACTTAGTGAATGGCAGTTGCTCCGTCCAACAGCCAAAGAAGTGTGTCGTGTACAGGGAGGCTGCCCAGCATCTTTTTATAAATCCTTTTCAGGGAGTGTCTTTATAAAGAATAAAGGCCTTGCTGAGAATTACCCATTAGGAGATGAACTACCCCGGCTGTCAGATTTCAACTACCTACTGTAAGCGATAGCAACATAAGAGAAAAGTAATTTTTGACTCATGTTACTCATGGAAGAAATGTACTGCTTATCTGTACGTGTATACATGTATTTTAAATGTTACTAATTTTCGCAATAGTGGTCCTTTAACCCCCTTGCCGTTCCAATTGTGTCGGCAAGGGGCGGCGCAGCACTCTTTTTTAAAAAAATGTTTAAATCATGTAGCGAGCCCAGGGCCTCCCGCGATCAGAGTAAGCAGGAAATCCCATTCAGAACGGGATTTCCTGCTGGGCTTCCCCGATTGCCATGGCGATTGGGCGGGATGACGTCACCAACGTCATGGACGTCGGGACGTCAGAGAGAATCCCGATCCACCCCTCAGCGCTGCCTGGCACTAATTGGCCAGGCTGCGCAAGGGGTCTGGAGGGTGGGGGCGGCGCGGCGTGGCGGGTAGCAGCTAATCGGCGGCAAAGTGCTAGCTGCATGCAATAAAAAAAAAAAAAATCCGCCCAGCGTGGCCTGAGAAATCCTCCTACGCAGGTTACCCCGAGCTGAGCTCGGGATAACCGGCAAGGAGGTTAAATCAAATAGGGAGAGATGAGCCATGAGTTATGTCAGTATAGGAGAAATAAACCATGAGTTAGATAAGGAGAGATTAATCAAGTGTTAAGTCATTTAAAGAGAGAGATATTGTCAATTGATAAGTAAAGTAAGATTATTATTAAACAGAAAAGCTTTGTGAAACAGCCCCTATGTCTCCACTGATATTCCTTTCACATTTATGTATGTGCATTTTTTTATTTGTATTTTTTTTTTTTAGCTGCATAGTAGGTATTGCTTTATTTCAACAGTTTGCACAGCAGAATGGCACAGAGTAGCCTCTATATGCAGAGTTAACTCATCTTGTTATCTGAAGTGATTGTCAGTAACACATAGGTCATTTTTTTATCACTCCTTTGTAGAAGGGAGATGTCAATTCTTCCTTTGATTAGAGGATAGGAACTAGTGAAAACAAGAAGTATCTGTTTATTCTGATAGCTGTTCACTTGTACATAAGACTTTGATGAATGGTAATCTAGTCTTCAGCATGTTCAATTTGCTTCTTTTTTGTTATGGAGAAAATGTATTTTAAGTACATTTGCAATTGCTTTATAAAAATACTTTTTTTTTTCACTTTTAGTCTACTAAAGTTTGCCATCTAATGGTTTTCTCGACTAGTGGCTTCAGATGGTTATTTAAGTGATATATAATTTAATCTTCCTTAATAGACATACTGCAAACAAAATTAAGATCACATTCTACTTGGCAGTCCGGAGAATGGATTATACAGATTTAACTGGTACAGTAACTGCTGATATGTAATCTGTAGCTTTTGCAGCTAAATCATGTGGAGCAAATAATATGTTCCTCGTAAATAATACTACAATATAATCTCACACTTCTCAGTGAGATAGATGAATAGGTTTTTGATTTATCTGTTTTTTCTTCTGATCTTATATGAAGCTATAAACTGCTCTATTCACTAAAGCTGATATACAGTTCTGTACGCATTGCCAGCTGCCTCTGGGGAAGCAAAGCTTCTTTGTATGAAAACAAAAGGGCTTATTGTCGTCAAGGAAAACATAAGTCTGTGAGCAGAATAAACTATCTAATCCAAATATGTTTCTTATTAATCCAGTTAAATATTGAATGAAAGAATATGTACGTAAATAAAAATATCAAAGTACACATGGAAACTATTTCCAAAATTGTGGTTTTAGGCAGCCTACATTCTAATCACTTATATACATTTTAGCTTATGATAAAGCAGTAATGATTCACTGAAAATCTGGAGAGAGAAAAAGAAAATGGCCTATATGCAATTACCTTCTTCTCCTGAGATTTCTCCCAGGAGATTATTTTTGTATCTTTTTATATAAAGCGGAATATAACCCTGCATTTCAACTTTGCTCTAAAACATTATTTACAGCATATTATATGCAACCAGCATTTTTTTTTACTAAACCAGCATTGGAAGGGTTAAACACAGAGCTTTAAAGTTCCATGGAGAGATATGCAAAAGTTCAGATAGATACATTTAACTAAATAGAATGTAACAAGTGATAAATGTTACACACTCTTTGGCTGCCCTCCAGCTCCTTCTCAGTCAGAGAGAGTGAGTCACATTACACACTTAGATACATTTATGTAAACAAAATGTATCTATGTCAGCTTCGGATGCGTCTGCAGTTCTCTCCAGGAACTTTAAAGCTCTGTGTAATCCTTCCAATGCTGGTCTAGTAAAAAAAAAAAAATGCTGGTTGCATATAATATACTGTAAATAATGTTTTAGAGCAAAGTTGAAATGCAGGGTTATATTGGGCTTTAAAACAACTTTTCAGCACTTTGAAAATGAAAAAGCTCACAAAGGTAGGTGAAAAAGTACTATCCACATTGTTCTGAGCATTTTCATGGTTGCTGGTGGATCAAAATGCATTTTATTGACAAATTTGAAAACATCACCTGGAAGAAAAATCGGGAGAAAAAGTGAATTGCATATAGGCCAATGAGTGGCAGTGAAATAAACACCACCTTACACATTTCTTTCTTTTGGCCAGTACATAAGTAAATAAATGGCATGCTACAATGTATACAGTATATCTGTAGGATAAAATAAATAATCTCTAGTTAAACTCTTACCCAGCTGAAAGCAAAAAGTTTGGGAAAAAGTATGCAAACTTGAGATCAAATGGTACCTGAAGTGAGAGGCATATGGGGGCTTCCATCTTACTTCTCTTATACATTCCAGTTGCCTGACTGTTGTGCAACTCAAAGAGGACAGACCTCCTCCAGAGGCTCTTTAAATGACAACTGTAATGAGAGGGATATGGAGGCTGCCCTATTTATTTCCTTTCAAACAATACCAGTTGCCTGGCTATCCTGCTGATCCCCTGCCTCTAATGCTTTTAGCCATAGACCCTGAACAAGCATGCAGCATATCATGTGTTTCTGACATTATTGTCAGATCTGACAAGATTATCTGCATGCTTGTTTCTGGTGTGATTCAGACACTACTGCAGCAAAATAGATCAGCAGGGCTGCCAGGCAACTGGCATTGTTTAAAAGGAAATAAATATGGCAGCCTCCATATACCTGGTGTTACAGTGTCCTTTAAGCAATAGGACAGTATTGCAACAGAACAGGAGCCAAACAGCAATAAACATGAAGAGAAGTCTGCAGTCAACATGAGAAGAAGAGTTTGCAATTCACAGGAGCCGCACTGCAGTAAAAGATAGCAGGTAAAGATGAAAGGTCCAGAAAAAAATCACTGAGAGCAGCATATGCAGACTCGGTTCATCTCTACAGCAAGACCTCCCCCCCCCCCCCCCCCAAGAAACATAATTAAAATAATGTCATCATTAAATGAACATCCTAACTTTTACCTATATATGTAGTAAGGAAATGTAAAAAGTGAGACCAATCGCAGGCATACCTTAATGAATTATTAACCCACACATTCCTATACACCATGATGTGATGAAACATTTTTCATTTGCAGTGACACTTCTGTTGGCATGTAAATCTTGATTAATGCTTGCCTCCCTCCTACAATATCCAAGATCCATGAAGCATAAAATACTGTAGCTAAAGGAAAGAGATGTTACTAGGAAATCTGAGATGGTTTAAGAGTCACAGTCACATAAAAACAAATGACCATGGTCATTTAAAGGTACATAGGCAACTGAAAGCAGGATAATACACAAGGGCTGCACTCTTTGCAGGTGCGACCTCCGCTTGCATTTTGTTGTCGATATTTTTTATTGATTTTCAAAGTAAACATTTTAAAAAAAATTATATAAACAGGTCCAAGAGTTGGAAAGTTAAAACAAGCAGCATTGAAGCAAGTCTGAAGCGATTTTAAAAATAAAAAACAGATACTTACCTAAGGAGAGGGAAGGCTCTGGATCCTATAGAGCCTTCCCATTCTCCTCACAGTGTCCTCGTTCCCCCACAGGCTCCTCTGTTTGAATTTCCTGCCGTAAAAGACTTCAGAAGTTTTCGGAAGCAGTCGGGCTACCAAAGACAGGCGGCTCTGTTCTGTAAAATGGAATAAACTATCTAAGATTGATGTAGCCCATGAGGTGTGGCTATATCAAGCTAAGACAGTTTATTCCATTTTTTTTAAATCTTTTTAATTTAATTTTATTTGGTTTTAGATGTACAATTTTAATACAAGTCCACTGTTCTCCTATTGCGTAATGCACGTATTTATTTTCATGCAAAGTGTTTTGTATTTAAATTACCCACATGGTAGCTATGTATGAAAGTTATGTTTTATTTTTCATATTTGATGCGGGAAGTGAGGGCAATTACTCCACTCAGCTAACATTGTAATGGCTATCCAATCAGGCAGTGCCAGCATAACTGATTGGGGAAGGTCTATGCAAAATCTCTTGGGGGGGTGTATATGAAGCCAGTGACACTCTGGTCCTGCTAGCACCTGACGAGCCACATAGGATAAAATGCGTAGGGCGGAGCCAGAGCGCCTTGACCTCACAAGGAGTAAGGAAATGAGCTAGACGTGGATCTATCAAGAAGCTGCAATAAACCGGGAGCAGGAGGCTTAACGGGAGGCTTAGCGGGAAGCAGCTGTGTGAGTGCCTGTAGTGCCCGGTTAGACTATTAACCAAATATATGCATGTATACAGAGTGGACACAAAAGTGCGATGCGTGTGGAGTGATTTATCTTATGGGATTATACTATGGTAGTTTTATGTTTTTACCTTATGTGGGCTGGAATAAAGAATTGCTTTTATGCGGAGGAAGACCCAACTATGCTTATTGGTGAATACTCATGAGGGAAACAATTGGATTGAACGATAGATCCACGTGTTGTCTGAGGTGGCAACTTTCTGGTGAGCCCCTTCACTGTCGGTGTGTGTGTGTGGGGGAGGGGTCCTGTACAGTATCACCTGGGGTGCCTTGAGTGTGGAAGTGGCTTACTATACACATGGCTGTCATCTCCATTATCTGTCTCTTTTAACATACAGTTTTATGCTATTATGTGTCTCTCTTTATAGGGAGTTTGTTCAGTTTTGAGTGGTGTGCGCAGAAGGATCATTACAACTACTATAACATCTAATTAATTGGTTGATCAGCTGTTTGTTTCTTTTAATTCCATTATAGGATTATATTACCCAATTTATACACTGGAGTATGACTACAACCAATTTTTGTAGAACAAATGTACTTTATACCACTTTTTTCTGCTACTGCGTTGACCACAAGAAGTGATTTTGATTAATCAACACTATTTTACACTAGGTTGTGGCCCTTATATAACGCTTACATAAAGCTTCTGAATGGTCAGAATATGAATAATATATAATACAAGTAATAACTGGTTGAAGTTTCTAGTCAATAACAAAAAGCACAGTCAGTGTCAGGCCAAAATAGCCCTGGGGACTACCTAAATCACAGAGTAGCTAAAATGGGTTGTCTTATGATCTCTGACTCAAAACAACATATGCTAGCTATTAGCAAAATTAATACATGTGCAGGATTACTTTTTACATTAAAGTAAATGTATTTAAGTAAATGTAGTAGTTGATCATAGAAATTAAATAGCTTTTTCTAGTTACTCCTTATACTGCCCGATGAAGCAGGTCACACCTACAAAACGCGTTGCTTTGTGACGTATGCAATAAAGTTTTTTATCTGAACCTGACAAATTGAGTAATCAATGGGGAGTTAAGTTCACCACTACCTCCCTTTGTAAATGTTTTTATTGTAAATTATCCTTCTTGGCACCTCTGTTACTTTGTACCACTATTATCTGAAAGTTTTGTCCACTCTTGGTCCTAACCCGAATGGGGTTGGGTTTAAGCTCCCCACCTGTCTTTACAATGGTTGCCTTAGTGGTAACCCTCATCTGTGAGCATTACTTCATACAAAATATTTTCCATCTACACAAACCCTAACATACTACACTGTTGTGGGCTCTCGATTCCCCCCTTCTGTTTTCTCACAAATAGAAAGAAACAAATCATTTAACTTCCATGAATGAGGCATGCATCTGTTGCCTTCCATGAACATCTTTTAGCTTGAATTTATTTATTTATTTTCATAACTTTAGTTCAGCTTTAAATGTTCAAAGGAGTGATGACAACCTCATTATATTTCTTCCCAGCAGGGGACTCACCTCTGACAAGTCTTACTAACTGCAGCCTATTTTAACAGCATGCAAAGATGAATAATGCCCCTTGCAGCTCTTCTCCACACAATAGACACAATAGCAAGACTGATGCACTCAGCTACAAAAGAAATGACCTACTTTTTTCCCCAGGCTTCTCTATCAATATTGTTTGTGCATAGGATGCAATTAATATTCTATGCTTTAAGGCCTTGCAAGTGTCAAGCTAAGATACTGTTTGGGAATGCTTGCAAAAGAGTATTTTTAACTTTCACAGATTAGCTCAGTTCTAAGTACGTGGCTTCTTGGAACTAATGAGGAAATGGGTTATTATGGAGCAGCTTTAGAAGCAAAGGGGAGAAAAAATGAGTAACGAAAAATTAAACTGGAATGATAAAAGTTTTGCATTACAAAGTTGTCATTCCGCATTTTAAATCCGTTTATTAATGTTTTGTTTCTCTTTAGTGCACCATTCGGAGCTGAAAACATTTATTAAAGCCAGGCAATTACCAAACACTCCATTAAACATAATTGATATCATTTTTGTGTAATAATCAATGGTTTTGTCCTGTTTTACATTAGCATAATATTTTTTTTTTCCGGAGAGCACAACCAGAAACAATTTAATTAGGATGATGGATATGTCTAACTCCACAAGAAATGTGTTATGTTAAGCAAAAAGTTTTTACCCCCGAAAGTGAGAAACCCAGGACTTAGAAAGAATTCAGTTTCTTTCTCTCTCTCTCTCTCTCTCTCTCTCTCTCTCTCTGTATATATATATATATATATATATATATATATATACATATATATATATATACACACACACACATACAGTACATACACATGCAGGGGGAGCATGAAAAACTGAGTATATTAGCTAGAAGATCCCCGTCAATTAAAATCAGCCAAGGACAAGAAAGAGTTCACTCACATAATGAGGGTCCTAATCCACTAAGAAACCCCCCTGGTGTATAGCACTTCCCATGGCAGTGGTACTAGTTCCCTCTGCCTGGCACTCAGCATACACTGCTTGCTCTTGTCCCAACTAGTTTCGACGTCTTGCCATCATCAGGGGTCACCTGCCACAGCCTGTGTCACCTGTATTTCAGTGATGAGCAAACATGCTGATATTCTTTTTGCATTCATTTTCATTGAAATAATGTTAAATCCAATATTCAAGCAAAATGCCATTGAAAATCATTTTGTAATAAGTTTGGGATTTTTCACATTTTCCATTAATTGTTGCACTAAAAATAAAGCATTTTGCTCATTTTGCAAATTTAGTGGTAAAAATAATGATCGGTCCCAATGATGTCTGCCCTCAAACTACTGGTGCTCAGATTGCTGTCCACTGCACTGCAAGATCTCTGTGCAGAGCAGAGCTGGGAGTAGTCCACCAAAACAGTAAGGAATTTAGTCTTTTTGTCCATTAAATCAGTCTAGCTGCTGACTCTAGCTTAATAATCTTTTTTATTATGCACTGCACATGCTCAGTTTATGTCACGCACATTGTATTCCTAGTTGTATAAGGGGACATGCATAATACCACCGTTGTACTCAAACCACAAACCACCGTTGTACTCAAATGAGAACTCTGACCAAAAAATTCCATGCAGACTGTTCTATGTTGCCTCCTGTACAAGGATGAGTTGGCACCATACATATTTGCTGACAGTACCAGATTATTTTGTGCATGGCTACACTCAGGCTAGAGATGGCCCGAACAGTTCGCTGGCGAACAGGAACCGGTGAACTTCCGGGGTTCGCGATCGCGGAGAACCGCAAACTTTTCCAGAGGTTCGATTCGCCCCATAGTGCATCATTAGGGTCAATTTTGACCCTCTACATCACAGTCAGCAGGCACATTGTAGCCAATCAGGCTACACTCCCTCCTGGAGCCCCACCCCCCCTTATAAAAGGCAGGCAGCGTCAGGCATTATACTCACTCGTGTGCCTGCAGTAATTAGAGAAGGAAGAGCTGCTACTGCAGAGAGAGCTATAGGGAAAGCTTAGTTGTAGCTCCTTGCTGATTCTTATTGCTAAAAAAGCACCCCTCAACAGCTCTTTTGAGAGCTAATCTTGTTCTTGTGATATATATTTTTTTTGTTTTGTGTGTGTGTGTCCCACAGACACTTGTGTTGCATAGACAGCCTTGGTAATTCCTACTGTGCAACTGCCAGGCCCAGCACATTCAGTGACTACCTGTGTGTGTGACAGGCAGATGCACATTTGTAATCCCAATCACTGCACCTGTTCACTGTTCAGTGCAACTACTTACATATATCTACGTGAGTGCACGCATTGTTAATACCACCAGTCATTGCACCTGTTCATGGTACCTGTGTGTGTGTGTGACAGGCAGCTGCACATTTGTAATCCCAATCACTGCACCTGTTCACTGTTCAGTGCACCTACCTACCTATAACCTACTTGAGAGCATGCATTGTTAATACCACCAGTCATTGCACCTGTTCACGGTACCTGTGTGTGGGTGTGACAGGCAGCTGCACATTTGTAATACCAATCACTGCAGTGCATACCTGTAACCTGTTCAGTGCACTTACATAAGCGCAAGCAGTTAATATCCCACCAGTCGCTGCACCTGTTCATGGTACCTGTGGGTCACAGCTGCACAATTGTAATACCAATCCCTGCATACCTGTTCAGTGCACCTGTGTGACCGCACGCTGTTTAGTATACCAGTCCGTGCATACCTGTTAACTGCACTTGTGTGACAGCTGCACATATTGTAATACCAATCACTGCATACCTTTCACTGTGTGACTGCACATTGTATTAGTGAAGTCAGTGCATACCTTTCACTTCATTCCCCCCGATATGGAAAAAACAATAGGCAGAGGCAGAGCCAGATGCAAACACAGAGGCAGACCACCCGGCAGGTCTGTTCGAGGTTGTGCTTACGTTATTTTGTGTGGCCCTGGCCCAAAATACAGTGCTCAGAAGAAGGTACGTCCCATCAACTACCAAGATTGTCAGGATGTGGTTGACTATTTAACACAGAACACCTCATCTTCCGCAGCCACCAGCACTACTACAAGTACCACATCCACTACATTTGACACTTTGCAGGAGTTATTTGGTGGGGAAATCACTGATTCACAGCCATTATTGTCACAACAAGATGAAGGCGCTAAGCAAGTTACACCACCTCATATGTCTGAGTTAGGCAACACTATGGACGTAACGTGTGAGGAGGAGGATGATGAATTACCTGCTGTTGGTGCAGTTTTGGAGGTGTTTGATACAGGCGAAGCTGGGGAGGATGATTATGAAGATATGGATGCCATGTGGGTTCCCAATAGAGGTGATGAACAGGGGGACAGTTCAGAGGGGGAGTCAGAGAGGAGTAGGAGGAGACGAGTTGCTGAAAGAAGCAGGGGGAGCTCGTTGTCAGAAACAGGTGGTGGCAGTGTCCGGCACCATGTATCCCCACCTATGGACAGCCAGCCAACATGCCCTTCAACGTCAGCTGCTGATGCCACCATAGTGCCCAGATCCCAGGGTGGCTCAGCGGTGTGGACATTTTTTTAGTGTGTATGCCAAAGATCAGAGCAATGCCATCTGTACTTTCTGCCACCAAAAATTGAGCCGTGTTGAGGCGTTGGCCTACACCCACGTAGGGACAACTGCCTTATGAAGGCACATGCTGAAAAGGTACAAACTGCAATGGGAAGACCACCTGAGCAAAAGCAGCACACAAAAGCAAAGCCACCCTCCTTCTCCTCCTTCAGGTGCATCGTCTTCTTCAGCCGCTTTCTCCCTTGCACCTTCACAATCACAGCCAACCTCATCCACTCCGCCTCTCACCTTGAGCGGCTCCTGCTCCTCTGCCCACAGCAGTAGCCAGGTGTCCATGAGGGAAATCTTTGAGCGGAAGAAGCCAATGTCTGCCAGTCACCCCTTACCCGGTGTCTGACAGCTGGCTTGGTGGCACTGTTATCCCGCCAGCTGTTACCATACCAGCTGGTGGACTCTGAGGCCTTCCGTAAATGTATGGCCACTGGGACACCGCAGTGGAAGATACCAGGCCGCAATTATTTCTCAAAAAAGGCGATACCAAAACTGTACTGGGAAGTAGAAAGGCAAGTGGGGTCATCTCTGGCACACAGCATTGGGTCAAGAATCCATCTGATGCCTGGTCTGCCAAGCACAGTCAGGGCAGGTACATTACTTACACAGCCCATTGGGTCAACCTTGTGACCGATGGCAAGCAGGGAGTACGTGGCTGTGCAGCGGATCAAAATGTGACACCTCCACGGCTTGCAGGCAGGCCTGCTGCCACCTCCTCTCCTTCTCCTCCTACTCCTGCTGCTACATCCTCCTTGCTGTCATCCTCCTCCTCCTCCTCGGCTGAGTGGCAGCACAACTCTACTGGTGCTGCAAACTCCTATCCAGCTACACAGCCCCAGCTCCCCAGGGCCTATGCTGCATGCCAGGTAGGCAATCTCATTTCGGCTTTGAATTTGGGACATATGTACCCTGCATGGCACATGTGCTCAATCTCGTAATCCAGAGATTTGTGTCTAAGTGCCCAGGCTTACAGGACATCCTAAAGCAGGCCAGGAAGTTGTGTGGGCATTTCAGACGGTCTTACACGGCCATGGCATGATTGGCCGATATTCAGGGGAGAAACAACTTGCCGTGAGGCACTTGATTTTGCGATAGCCTGACTCGCTGGAAATCGGCCCTCCTGATGTTTGAACGCCTGCTACAACAGGAGAAAGCCGTCAAACAGTATCTCTACAACTACAGTCAAAGGACACAGTCTGGGGAGACGGGGATGTTCTGGCCGAAGTACTGGACACTTATGCAAAATGCCTGAAGGCTCATGTGGCCATTTGAGGAGGTGACAAACATGGTGAAGGCGCCATCAGCGACTTGATCCCGTATGCCTTCTTCCTGGAGCGTGCCGTGTGTAGAGTGGTGGATCAAGCTATGGATGAGCATGAACAGGAACAGTTACAGGAGGAAGCGTTGTGGGATCAATTCTCATCAGAACCAGATGTTTCCTCAACATCTGCAGCAGCACAGAGGGGGGAGGAGGAGGAGGAGGAAGAGTCGTGTGGGGATGAGGAGTCAGATGATGAGGAAGGTGTTTTTTTTTTGAGGAGGAGGCAGCAGAACAACAACCACAGCAGGCGTCGTAGGGGGCTTGTGCTGCTCAACATTCCCGTGGTATTGTTCTTGGCTGGGAGAAGGAGAAGAACTTACCTCATCACTGAGGTAGAGCAAGAGGAGTTGGATAGTACATCTGGATCCAACTTTGTGCAGATGGCGTCTTTCATGATGTCCAGCCTGTTGAGGGACCCCCGTTTAAAAAAACTCAAGGGGAATGAGCTGTACTGGGTGGCCACACTACTAGACCCTCGGTATAGGCACAAAGTGGCAGACATGTTACCAACTCACCTGAAGGCAGAAAGGATGCTGCACATGCATAACAAGCTGGCAACTATACTTTACAGTGCGTTTAAGGGTGATGTCACAGCACAATGGAATAAAGGTGCCACTGCCAGTAATCCTCCTCCTCCCATGTCCACGCAGGCAAAGACAGGACACTGTCGCGATCTTATGGTGATGTCTGACATTCTTTAGTCCAACGCCTCGCCTTAGCGCATCCGGATCCACCCTCCACCAACACCTCGACCGGCAGGTAGCCTACCACCTTGCCTTAAGTGTGGATGTAGACACTGTGAGAAGCGATGAACCCTTGGACTACTGGGTGCGCAGGCTTTACCTGTGGCCAGAGCTGTCCCAATTTGCCATCCAACTTCTGTCTTGCCCTGCCTCAAGCGTCCTGTCAGAAAGGACCTTCAGTGCAGCTGGAGGCATTGTCACTAAGAAGAGAAGTCGCCTAGGTCACAAAAGTATTCAGTACCTCACCTTTATCAAAATAAATGAGGCATGGATCCCTGAGGGTTACTGCCCGCCCGAAGACTAAGTCAGTCCCCGCACACAGCATCTCTGCCTGCAAGCCGTGTGACTGGCTGCCTGCCCCAAGACTACTGGTCCCCACACAGCATCTCTGCCTGCAGGCCGCTTGACTGCCACCACCAACAGGGTCCACCAGGACTCCAGGGGGATTCCTGAATTTTTAAGGCCGCTGCTAGCAGAGGCCGCTATAATAATTTTTCTGGTGTGTGTACATGCCTGCCTAATTTTTCTGGCTGCACTGCAGCTGCAACAACAAAATAAAAGGCATGTACATGTGTCAATTCCCCTTCATGATCGTTACCTTGCTGCGGTGAAGGGGCTTGCATATCACAATGAAGCAATGACCGACGGCTATATGAGTGTGTTGGGGTTGGGGGGCACACCTGACCCAAGAAAATAGATAATAAGGCCGTTGCTTCATTGTGGACAGACCAAATTCAATCAGCTGGACACTCAGTCACTGTTGTTCTGTCATTCAGCTACCTCAGCCCGACCATATGGGCTTGAAAACCTCCATGGCCTGCACTCTGGCCATGGTGCGCACCAGGCCAGCACGGCCGTCACCACAAAAACAGCTGTTTATGGTGTGTTACACAGTGAGTTTGGTCTGTCAGTATGACACTAATTACACTCCCTGATTGATGTATACACATGTAAGATGTTTTAAAGCACTTTAGTCCTCCAATTTAGCAGGCGTCAAACCCTGATATTTACCGGGGACTTTTGGTGTGTATCCCACTCCGCCATGCCCCCTCCAGGTGTTAGACCCCTTGAAACATCTTTTCCATCACTTTTGGGGCCAGCATAAATGTTTCTAGTTTTTAAAGTTCGTCTCCCCATTGAAGTCTATTGCGGTTCGCTAACCAAAAACAGAGGTTCGGGCCATCTCTAATTCAGGCTAATATAAGTACATTAATGCAATTTAACCATGAGTATCATAGGGGATCGGGTGCACTAAATAAATGATTACATCTGTGTTATAGTTATAGTTTGACAGCTGAAGTTAATTATGGCATCCAAATTCAGCCTGTTACAGCAGCACACAAAGGAGGATGGGTATTTTGTTGCCAATTTAATTAACCATAGCCCTTGTTCAATAATTAAATCGACACATGTTCAGCATTCCCAATTATCAATTCATCCTGAAAAGGAGAAATAGATCATAATTTACAAATAAGTCAATGAATGTCAAATCAGTCTATTCATCTGTTCAATACATCATTGCTCTTTATCACTTGGTACATACAGAAAAAAATAAGACACTGAAAACAAAATCTGCAATTTTAGTAACAGCATTTGGGAATCCTTAATAACCATTTGTTATTGCCGATAGAACTACACTTCAGTATTATTTTTTTATCATTATTATTTAGCTTTTAGTGGTGTGACATCTTCCTTGATCATAGCTCTAACATAGTCTACATATGCCTAAAAAACAAAATTTTACTATAATTTTTTTAAGCCAAATAGGGCATTCTTTTTGATCCAAATCAGTACTTAATACTAATATACTGTATATATTATAAAAATGCACAAAAAGCTAATTTTTAGGGATTGTTTAGGATTTTTTATTTTATCAAGACAAAAACTATTTTAAAATACCAAATATGTATTATTACAATTATTGTTATTACTGTATGCATTAAAGGGAATCTATTTATTCATGATTTAATTATCTTTAATTTTTTTTATTATTATTTTTGAAGTGGGATTATACTTTCAAAACTAAAATTTTAGTAACTACGTTTAGTTACATAAAAGTAACTTTCTGAGAACATGGGGGGAGGTGGAGTTTTCTTGCCCACTCTTGTTATGGAGGGGGAGGTGACCACATTGTTTGTGTATGTGTGTGTAGGGGTTATGATATGTTATAGATGGATCACCACAGGGAGGCTGGCCAAATGAGATTTTCACTTGGTGGTGCTTGGCCACAAGGTGGGAATTTCTAGACAAACTTCATGACTGCAAAAAAAATGTAATTTGAACTTACAGGCAGCTTTACAATTATTTCACTGGATGCAGATTAAAGTGGAAATATAAACACTAATAAAAATAAAATCACAAAAAAGCATGCGTGACACTGATACACATCTATGGCAATTTCACATCAAAATAGGATTTTTCCTAAATGATGATGTTACATAACATCTGTCTCCCAGAGCTCTACAAAAATTCCTATAGCACTCTTTATCACAGATGTGATGTTTTTAAAGGGACCCTGAGTAGACTTCTAAAATGAAAATCTGCACTTACCTGGGGATTCCTCCAGCTCCCCGTAGCCCGCAAGGTCCCTTTTGCATCCTCTGGATCCCCTCCGTGGTCCTGTTGGTGACCCCGTTAGCCTGGCAATTTTGGGCGAAGTCATGAGCAACTGCACATGCGCAGCCCATCCACACACCTGACTCAATCGTGCGCATGTCGTCTTAAGCCTCCTGTTCATACAAAGGTTCTGACGGACTGAACTATGCAAATATCATAACACGCATTATAAGACCAATGAGGTCATTGTGTGTATAGTGCAAGTAGTGCTATTTGTGCGATGTGGAAGTTGTTGTCTAATAAAAACATTTTTGGGACTCAACCTGCATGTCACTTCAGGTACTCTTTAAAATCCTATTGAAGCTAGCTTTTATGTTATTGCCAAGGAGCCAAGGCCAAGAAAAGGCCCAAAAACGATTTTGTTTCCTTTACAGCTGTTCTACCGTTGGGGTGGCTGATTTCAATATTTTATAACGACAAGTCCACTTATTATTACCAATGGCTAATGGGCAGGTGGAGATCAAACCAGCCACTTTTCCTTGTGAAGGCGGAGATTACTGTTTTTTGGGGTTTTTTGTTTGTTTGGTTCTTTTTTTAAACTCCCATTACAGTTAGGTATGCTGTAGTTACTTTTTTTTTGTAGAGTTTGGAGGTTGGTGGGTGGGAAAATACCCCTGTTTAGGTGCTTTTATTATTTAATGTTCCTTTAAAAGTAATTTACCTTAAAATGCATATACACTGAGATGCTATAAATGTTGTGGGTGTTGTGAAGCTTTGCTGTATCATAAAGCTGGTGTAATTATTTTAAATGTCAGGTGTCTGAGTAATACACAGTATGCGAAATGAAACTTTCCCAGTACATAAAGATGCAATCATACAACATTATATAACAGACAGCAGAATAAGTACACTGCAGAGAAATGATTGATTGAAATGTATGGTGCTGCTAACATCAGCATGACTTCTTCATACACTGTGCTGGTTATTTATAACGTAAGCCGAACAGTCTACAAAGTTGTGCAGGGAGAATACAGTCAGTAACTTTCTAAATGGCATGTAAAATAAGTACTGTATATAAACTGCATGGGCACAACCCCTAGTTATCAGCACCAAGATGGAATGGAGAATATAATAAATCAGTAATGCCACCCTAGGCATTTATATTTAGGTCTCACTGCCATTGGCAATGCAATGATAAATATAAATTTGCCTTCTTAAAAAAGAAGGCATAGCTTTATGTGATCAAGAAAGATCTCCCATGATGCATAATTCCTAATCCTAATGTGCAAATTATCCCTCTAGATTCCTGGAAGCAAGCGTGCAAAGTGTGCCTAAGGCCTACCAACAATAACACTGGAAAACGCATTGAAAAATCATGACAAACACAACATACCAATACTGCATTTCATATATTGGGGTGTTCGCAGCATTTTATATGTGGGGTGATTGCTGCAATTCATATGTGGGGGTAATTGCTGCAATTCATTTGTGGGGGTAAATGCTGCATTTATATGTTGGAATGATTGGGAGAGATTGCTGTATTTCATTTGTGACTTCATCTGTCACTTTGTATGTAGTCAAGGTGGAGCCAGGATGACAAACTGAGTGCATATTTCACTATAATTTACCAGTAAATTCTGGGTTCTATCCTTTTATCATGTTGTTATCGAGTTAGTGACTAATGCACATTATGCTAGTAGACTAATTTTTTTTTGGTGTGATAAATGATGGGTGTTATAAAGCAGCAGGGAAAGGCTTTCAAATGACTATATTATACAAAAAAAACAATATTGACACGGCAAGACAGAGTATGCAAAGGTCACAAGATCAGGAGAACCAGGACCAGTTTCAATTAATTTGTGTGTGAGGCCCCTCTTCTTAAAGTGTTAAATTGCCCATACACTGCATCTTCTTAAGCCACTCTGTAGCAATCAGACTTTAGCATAAATATTGACTGAAAAACCACTGATACTAGCTTTGTACTGCTTGATTCAGAACTAAGCTATAGGAAAGTTGATTACATATCTCTGACCCCCATTCTCCCTTCCTACTTCCATGGCTGCTCAGCTTGTTGAATATGGAAGATGTCAGACTCAGATTATTGCTTAATGCAGTCACAGAGTGAAAGCTTAAACCAGGGGTCAGGAACCTTTTTGGCTGAGAGAGCCATAAATGCCACATATTTTAAAATGTAATTCCGTGAAAGCCATACATTATGTTTCAAACTGGGACAGTGTACATGCACAGCAGAGGACTCAAGTACCTGTTGCCATGGTGATGTGTACACAGTTGATCCTTCAGGAAGCGGAAGTGACAGACATGTCTTTAGCTTCTCTTGGGTTTCAGCAACATCAACAATCTACCCAAGAGCTAGACAGGAGAAATACCGACTAACAGCTTGTACAATTAGTTGGGGGGTTGATTCACTTTGTAGGACAAGATCCCCGCACTTTGGCCTTATAGGCTGCCTGTCAAGTGGCAGGCAGCCTATTGGGACAATCAAAGTGCTGGGATCTCGTCCTACAATGTAGCTTAGTGAATCAGCCCCTACTGATTTGTCTGTGAGCCATATGTAGCCATCAAAAGAGCCGCATCTGGCTCCCAAGCCATAGGTTCCCTACCCCTGGCTTATACTGTACATACTGGAGTTGGCATAGCAGAATATTAAACTTTGGTGAAACGTCAGTAATGTAAGTTCAGTATACTGCATTATAGATAAGGATCCCATATTTTTAAGTTTAACTACACTAACACTTTAACACTGACACACATCTTCTTGGTAATCTCTCACCTCTGGCATAACTCAAACCTATACCTATGGCTTTCCTTGAGTTGTGATAGGCAGCATAAAGTAGGATGGCACCCTGAGGAGCCATTGTAGAGCAGGTGGAAGGGATGTTCCTACGGAGTCATTAATATCCCTGTTAACCTTCGATGTTTACTGCAAGCACTGCAACACAGCTCTACATGGCATGTTTTACATTGCAATTGTCTAGTTAGGTGCTCTATAAGATGATGAATAAATTTGGACCCATCTAGTCACAAGTTGTACATATTTTATGCATTTTCCCAAAGATCTCACAGGCTGTAGGTGGTAGAGCGAATGAAATAGAGGAGGCGAATGAAAAGAAAGGAGGAAACAGTAAACTTAGGATGGAAGGAATGATTAGGAAAGTGCAAGGGGTGGACCAGTGAGATAAGTGGAATAGTGATGGTCAAGTAGATGCAAATAATTTTGAGTTGATGCAAATGTATCCAAATTTTTATGCAAATGTATGCAGCTTGAAAATGAACCAATCTAATTTTACCTCAGCATGATTTGATTGGTTCCTTTTTAAAGCTACATACATTTGCATAAAAAGTGCATACATTTGCATCAACTCAAAGTTATTTGCATCCACTTGACCATCACTAAAGTGCAATACCGTGAGACAAAAAGTGAAAATTCGTAATGTAAACAGCAGATCAAAAGAGTTATGTCTCCATCTATTCTAGCTTTAACTACTTTACCACCACCAGACAGTAGGGTATCTACGCCCCTGTGTTTACACAAATAAAAACAAATAATAAACACTTGGTTCTGTTTCAATTTTTAGAATACACTAACTCTGTATCTCCATCTGGTGGCCAAAAAATAAAATCACATCCAAATACCCTATTATACACCTTCCCATAGAAAAATGAAATGCATGGTCATTATTTTTAAAAACCCTTGGAGGTCAAGTGGTTAATACTTGGGCAATACTTAAATCATTAGCATACTGATGCTTAAAGAGGAACTCCAGTGAAAATAATGTAGTAAAAAAAGTGCTTAATTTTTTACCATAATTATGGATAAATGATTTAGTCAGTGTTTGCTCATTGTAAAATCTTTCCTCTCCCAGATTCACATTCTGACATGTATTTCATGGTGACATTGTTACTGTGGGCAGGTTATGTAGCTGTTTCTAGCTGTTCTGGCTGTTACAGACAGCTGTAAACAGCCATTTCCTGTCTGTGAACATTGTTACATTGTGGCAGTTTGCCCAGAGTACCGCGGTACCCAGAGCTTCTTGTGGGAGGGGTTTCAGCACAAAATCAGCCATACAGCGCCCCCTGATGGTCTGTTTGTGAAAATAATTATATTTCTCATGTAAAAGGGGGTATCAGCTACTGATTGGGATAAAGTTAAATTCTAGGTTGGAGTTTCTCTTTAAGTGTGGTTAAAAATGTGGAAATAAGGCTCTGGTCAGTAATGCAACATACTTACGCTTACTCTATTTTAAATAACTGGAATTTCAATGCCATCTTTTAGGTTAACAAAAAACTCATCATAAACCTGTACTCCTCCTTACTGGTATTTTCTGATGTGCAGATAAGATCTACAGGAAGGAATTTACAAGGAAGGACAGGGGAGCCATGACAGCTTTAGAGAAACTGTTTTTTTCAAATGGTACATTATTTACTATTAGCATACTAGCTAATAGTAGTTTTATGGTACATACTGGAGGTGTTGTGTCAGTAATACTAAGGTAAAATCAACTATGCAAGTATACTGTATATCAGTATACCATCTTAAAGGAGACCCAAACTCTAGCACATCACACAATGAAAAGTTTTTATTTCTCATATGGTTGCTGTAAACATCGCTGGACTGTATGTGTTTGATTAGTTAGATCAGTTTGTCTTATCAGTAGCTTTGAATCAGAGCTGTGAGCTGTGCCGTGGCAGCTCTCTACCCTGTATAAACACACAATGGACTTTTTCAGTGCTTCTAGTGTACTGGATCAAAGTAGAAGTTCTTTTTTTAGGATTTCCATAAATTGTGATAACATTTTCCCCTATTAAGGTTATCATGCTTTGCCTAATATTTTAGAGCAGAGAGGAAGTTCTGAGTTTAGTTCAACTTTAAGATATTTTATGCACACCTAACAGTAAGTACATAAACACTTTTAATGATTTAAGTGTATTGTGTAGTGTAAAGTATTGAGAGCAATTTAAAGGAAACCAAGAATGAAAATGTGGATAAAAAGCACATAAAATGGCTGAATGTGCTGCAGTCATTGGTAGTAAAGTTAAATATGGCTATATGAAGCTAGCCAGTTCAAGATGTTTAAATTTGAATGCAGTACAGTGCAAGATCTGCCCTTTCCTGACCTCTGCCACCACCAAACTCCTCATCCATGCCCTCATTTCCCGCCTTGACTACTGCAATGTCCTTCTGTCCGGTCTCCCTATGATCTGAATAGCCCTGCTGCAGTCCATCATGAATGCGGCAGCCAGAATTATCCACTACTACCATCGCTCCACCATGGCAGCTCCCCTCCGTGAATCCCTCCACTGGCTTCCAGGCCTCCAGGACTTCTCAACAGCTGCTCCAACACTTTGGAACTCCCTACCTCCACCCATTATGGCAGCCCCCTCCTTCAACATCTTCAAGAAGGCCCTCAAAACTCACCTTTTCACTCTGGCCTATCACCCCTCACAAGTGCTCTAAACCCGCAGCTGAACTCTGGTCCCCTACCTTTCGTGTCCTTACCTCTCCCTCTAGAATGTAAGCCTTTGGGCAGGGTCCTCCTATTTTTGTGTCCTACCTGATCATGCACCTGCATTACTGTGCACCCATGCTGTGCATTGGAGTGAACTCAAATTTCCTAATCTCCATGCTCCAATCCAGTGAATGACTAAGCATTACCTTGTACTCACACTGTGCTGGGTGATCTGGTTTTTCTTGTATTCCTGTAGTGTCATATTGCTGTATATCACCCCTAAATATTGTCTGTAACCTAAACGAATGCATGAAAAAAATGCATTATTTCTCAGTTTTGGCCCATTATAGTGTTAAAATAAAACGTTCTACTGTGGATAAAAGCCACACATTTTATTTGCCCATTTGTCCCAGTTGTTGCAACATTTAAAAAATTTCCCTAGTACAATGTATGGCGCCAATATTTTATTTGGAAATAAAAGTGCATTTTTAAAATTTTGCATCAATCACTAATTACAAGCCCGTAAATTAAACATTAATAGTAATATACCCTCTTGACAAAAAAAATTAAAAAAGTTCAGTCCCTAAGATATATATATATATATATATATATATATATATATATATATATATATATATATATATATATATATATATATAATTTTTTTATTTTATTTATTTATTTATTTATTTTTTTATTATTATTTTTTTAATGTACATTTTTTTTCCTATACAAAAAAAAAGTTTGGGTACTATGGAAGGTTGTGGGAAGGTAATAGTTAATTATAAAACTCGGCGTGGGGATTTTTATTAAAGAGAAAATTAATTTTGGTGTAATTTACTATTTGGCCAATGGCCACAAGATGTACTCAGTCATCATTTCTGATTCACGTACGTAAGCACGTGAATCGGAAGTAATGCGTGGCACTTAACAACAGGAAGATACAATGAATGCCGACATCTCGTAGACGTCGATATTCATTGAATCGGAAACTTAGATTTATGAATGGGAACTGCATTCCCATTCATTCATCTACCCGCTAACCGGCGGTAACGGCAGTGTGCTCGTGTGCGTGTGCAGGAGCGAGCGTCGGCTGCACGCAGCTGTAGACTTGTATTCACGGCCCTGGTGCATCCTGTGTACTTTTTTAGGGCCCTGATTATACTGCACGGTGTGCAGTAAGTAGTTAAAGGACATGAATGGGTGATGGCAGGTCCTGTAATAAATAACTGGCACTCAAGCTGAATTATAGCCCAAATGAAATGCCTATCAATAAAGACAGCAGATCATTAGTAGTGACAAGGGTTAGCGGTTAAGGTTAAGCAAATGGTTGGGGATAGGGTAAAAGGACATTGGCTGAACAATTCATTTTAAGAAATTAAGGTTAGACAGTTAGGTATCAGGGAGGACTGAGCATTGGTCAGAATGGATTATACAGTAGGGAAGTGCATTTAAATATTAGGAAATGTTTAATGTTTTGGGAGGAAAGTTACAATTAGGCATTCGGTAAAGTTTTACACTGGGGGGAATAGGATACGTTTGCGAATTAAAATGGAGAAGGGCAACATTTATGCGTACATGCAAAAAGAGCGGCAGGAAAATTTGGGTACCGCAAATAGCTGCTGGCAGAATTTTAGTAAAATTACCGGTATTCTATTACCGTACAGTGGCAATACTGATAGTAAAATATTAGTAGATTTTACAGATATTTTACCATCACTAATCCTAACCTTATTCTCACGCAAAGCCCTCCCTCCACCTATGTCTTACTTTAACCAATCCTCCAACCAATGCCCTCAACGATGCTTGACCCTAACTGATCCCCTCACCAATGCCTAACCCTAACCAATTCTTCCACCAATACCTAACCTACCAATTACAACTTGTGCTGCTTTAAACAAAAAAAATATCAGGCACCACAGAAGTTTTTGTGCCCCATAGGTGCCCATTTTAATGGAACCGCTATCATGAAAATCTTAAAATGTAAAATACATGAAAACACATCCATTAAGAAGTATATTTCTTCCAAAGTAAAATGAGCCAAAAATGATCTTTCTTCTATGTTGCTGTCACTTACAGTAGGTAGTAGAACTAGTCCAACTCCTCATGGGGGATTCTCAAATGTTTACTATATTTTCAAAAGCACTTAGTGAATGGCAGTTGCTCTGTTCAACTGCCAAAAAAGTGTGCAGTGAGCAGGGAAGTTGTCCAGCATCTTTGTATAAATCCTTTTCAGAGTGTCTTTATTAACCACCCTAGCGTTCTGGACGAGCTGAGCTCGTCCAAGAAAAAGTTGCTGCTAGGGTTTCGGACGAGCTCAGCTCGTCCAGCACTTTCCCCACTCACCGCTGTGCAGCGCGTGATTTCGGCCGCCTTCTCTGTGCTGCTGCGGCTGCTGCGGGGCTCCCTCTCCCTCCTGCTGGGCTCTGATCGCCGGTCCCAGGCTCCCCCGATCCTCCGGTCCCCGCTCCCCTCTTCTCCCCGCAATTCTCCGGAGATCCGGCAGTCAGGTAAGATGGCGTAGCCCAGCCACTTCCTCTGACGCCGGCTCCTGCGCCCCCTAGTGTCCGTCGCGGCGACAGCATCATTAGATTACATAGGGAAACAAACTCTATGTAATCCAATCATGCAACTGTAATTCAAAAAGTTGTTTGCACAAACACAAACACCTGTCAGCTCTCAATAAAAGCCTTGAACAGCTACTGCCTCTCCCTCTTTCAGAGTCCCCAGTGTCCAGTGTTAGTCTGTTTTCAGCTATCATCTGTGATTTCTGTGCGATTACTGCTTTTTTCCAGCCTTAGCTTCGTTCATATTACTGTCAGATTGCGTATTGCTTTCCGTCTTTTTCAAGACGCTGTGATCCCTGTGCGTTTGCTTTTGCTTTTTTTTTTTTTTTTTTTTTGTCGCTGCCCGTGACCCCGTACCCTGCTTGGGGTCATGGCCTCGTCCTCCCGGAGGCGTGTGCGTGACGAGGAGTTGCTGGATGTCCTCGAGGCAAGCGACAGCGAAGACTAGCTCCTAGAGGAATCGACAGACAGCGAGGTTCCCGGTAACCTGTCTTCGGAGACGGAGACCAGTGATGAGGAAGCCGAGGAGCCAGTGACGGTCGCACGCACCTGGTGTGAGCTGGGGAGCCCCACTCAAGCTCCGCCACACAGGTTCCCCTTCACAGGGGCACCCGGGCGGAAGATCGCGTGCGACGAGAGTCCGCTGTCCTTTCTGGAGCTCTTCCTGACTGATGACGTCATCCGCAAGATCGTTGAGGAGACGAATCGCTATGCAGCGCAACATCAGCAGGAATCTTCTCTACGCAGGTTCTCGCGGAGCAGGAAGTGGGAACCTGTGACCAGCAACGACATCTGGGTGTTCCTGGGGCTCGTCATCCTCCAGGGAGTTGTTGGTAAGCCGCTGCAGAAGTGGTACTGGACCACTAATAAGATCCTCAGTACGCCCTTCTTTGGATCTGTTATGTCCGAGCCACGGTATACCCTCATCATGAAGTATCTGCACTTCGGAAACAACGAGGAGTTTGATGAGGCCACCCATCCCGCACCCAAGCTGAAAAAAATTTGGGACATATACCAGATGATTGTTGCGAACTTCAAGGCTGTGTATGTTCCAGATCGCGACATCACGGTTGACGAAAGCCTCATGGCATATAAGGGGAGACTGAGCTGGGTGCAATTTATTGCATCAAAAAGGGCACGCTTTGGGGTGAGTTTATGCTCTGTGAGGCCAAGTCCGGGTACATCTGGAACTCTGTAATTTACACGGGCAAAGGCACCAAATTTGCCCTTCAGTTCAGCCAGTTTGGGTGTGCCACCTCCTCTGTCCTAACCCTAATTGAGCCATTGCTGGATCAGGGGTACTGCCTGACAACAGACAATTTCTACAGCTCCCCTGAACTTTTTGATTACCTGGTCCAGCATAAAACCGATGCCTATGGTACCTTGAGGGCTAACCGTCGCAATCTGCCGCCGGCCTTTTCTGCCAGGAAGCTGAAAAAGTGGGAGGTCGTTGCCTGGCAGAAAGGCAAAATGATGGCTCTAAGGTGGAAGGACAAACGTGATGTATGTGTCCTCAGCACTATTCATAATGCCGAGACTGTCCGCACCACCAACAGGAGTAAACAGGAGGTGGATAAACCCAAAGCCATACTGGATTACAACAACACTATGGGGGGTGTGGACAGGGCTGACGGAGCCATGACCTTCTATCCGGCTGTCCGCAAGCAGCAGCGGAAATATTATAAAAAAAATTTCCGCCACTTACTTGAGCAGTGCTTGTGGAATGGCTATGTGCTATACAAGAAAAGCTGTGTAAGGCCTGTACCCCACCATAACTTTGTCTGGCAGCTGACGGAAGCAATCTGCATGAAGTACCCCCCACCAGAGTCAACATCTAGGCCGGGGCGCAGGGCATCATATGTCGTGAATCCGGCACGGCTTTTAGGGAGACACTTTGTGGAGTACTTGCCACCGACCCCACAGAAAGCAAACCCTACAAGAAGGTGCGTTGTTTGCTGCAATAAGAAGGACAAGGATGGCAAAAAGATGCGGAAGGAGACCCGCACTTATTGCCCAGATTGTGACGTGGCACTTTGCGCATTACCATGCTTCAAGATCTACCACACTAAAGAAGTGTTCTAAAGTACACTTGTACCCTGTATAATTTTGTTTCTGCCTTCATTTATTTATTTCTGCATTGATTTATTTATTTCTGCATTTTCTTTATATTTCTGCATTGAGGAAAAATGCAAGGTATTTCAGTTTGCCATTAATAAATTTTATTTTATTTTTGACAAGAATTAGTGTTTGACACTTTTATTATACTCAGAATGTATACTAAACTCTTGCTTGGCTCATTTTGGTAAGTTACAGGAAAAAAGGTGCTGAAAATTAAATGTACCGCTTTTTGCACAGAAATCCTTGGGAATCAGAACGCCGAGGTGGTTAACAAAAAAGAAAATGATGAGAGCCCCCCATGAAGAGATGGACTAATCCAAAACCTGTCGGTTCTGTCAGATTTGTACTACCTGCTGTAAGTGACAGCAACATAGGAGAACAGTAATTTATAGCTCATTTTACTCTGGAAGAAATGTGTTTCTTATTTGTATGTGTTTACATGTATTTTAAATGTTAAGATTTTCGCATTAGTGGTCCTTTAATATCCGTAAATGATGGGGCATTTATAACCAAGCAAGGGGGAGAAGTACCACGTATGTTTGCTGAAGAAAAAGATGCAAATCTGATCACAGAAAAAGGGTAAGAGTACTTTACTGGTACTCTTACTATTGGTCGTCAACCGGTGCCAAATACAGAAGCAGCTTTTGTAACTGTACTGTGCAGATCAGGTGGAGTACAGGCTTGTTGATGATGTGCTCAAGCTAAATATCATCATGGTAGTAAGGCAAAAGGCATTTTTACAAAGGAGTAAAGATAACAGTTTCCATTTATGTCTTATTTCAGGTCCCCTTAAAAAAGTATTTTCCAATTATGTAATAAAATATTGCATTAAAACATATTTTATAGACGCCATATTTCAAACAACTGTGACGTATTAATGATAAAAATGGATGCGCGAAGGAGCTGGCCATAGTTTTCAAGCTTTACAGTGTTCCTAATTTTCGCAGTCTGTGCTCTGAAAGTTTTGCTTATGGGTTTTACCATCTTAATTTGGTTTTCTAAAGAAATAATGTCCTCAAGGAATTTCAGTTCCAATATCACAGGAAATAAGATTGGTTTGGAATATCAATCTGGCATAAATGCTGACGCCTGAAGCCAAAGCACACTGCACACCACTTACTTATTGGGAGATAGTCTGATTTTTTTTTTAAGTTGTTGTTATTATTTTATCTGTGCTATGTCATCCTATTCTCCATAGCCATGTACCATGACACATTTGTTCAGAACCTTTTAAAGGCATTTAAGATTCTGCCTTGCAACAGATATCAAAGAGAAGGATTCTCAACAGATTTAAACTGGCCACTTGTGACTTGAACAAGTGCCAGTGTACTTATTTGACTAATTAATACTTTTGTTTTCCACCATGACAAACACTGCCTGTTGTCTGTAAGCTGCATTATTTATTTATTGTTTCTTTCTTATTTCTGTTGTCCTTTGAAAATTATCCAAAATGTATGTTACAAGCCCCGAAAAAAAAAAAACTTACAATGCACATAATTCCAATTGACACTAGTGACAAATTCAAGGGTTGTCTAGGAAGTAACAGTCATTTTCAATTAATCAAGAAAGGAAACATTTTATTTATGTTATGTATTTTCTGATTATTTCGGGACATTTAAGCATTTATCATATCTTTTTTACAAGGTTTTCAGCCCCTTTGCTGCAATAGCATCAACTCTCCTCACCTATGGGCTGGAGGAATTGAGGGGGAGTGGCTCTTGTTAATGCTGCAGAACAAATAGTTACTGGCATTCTGCAGTCATGTACCAAGTGGTGCAGGGAGTGAAGAGGTATACATGATAGATACTAGTAAAATTGCACAGCAAGATTACCTTGCATGGCAGATAAAAGCAAACAGTTGTTACCTTCTGAACGACCCTTGCACTTTAGGACACTATAGCATCAGGAGCCTGGATGCTATGCTACTGATGCAGTTTACTCTCCTACCATGTCAAAGGAATGTTAACACAGTTGCATGTGCCAAGTGCAAAACGTATCAATGAAAACAGCAATATGGGCTTTCTTTGTCAGTGTCAGTGAGTTCATGTCAGTGAGATTTCCCAGTTGCAGGTGTTGCCAAAATGTGGACTGGAAGGCATGTAGAGGGAACCAATGCTAAAGATATCATCATTTTGCAAAAGGTTCAACCACTTCAGCTCCAGCAACTAAAACTACGACAGGATTTGGAGATATGACATCTTTTCAGCTGTTATATTTTGCTGTTTACCTGTCTTACCATTATATTCTTTTAGGGCCTGAAAACACTAGCACACTTCTGTCCACTTCTGTGCTGATTTCAGCAACACATCAATGTTACAGACTGATACATGTTGCTGAAACATACACAAAAGCAGACAGAAGCACACTAGTGAGTTCAGACCCTAATGTAGACATTTTGAAGATGTATGTTCACAAAGACATCCTAATACTGTATATGGTGGAGTTCCAATATGAAGAAGCCTAAGCAGACCCACCTGTAAAACTGGCTGTGTAGCGAGATTTAAAAAAAAAAAGGGGGGGCATTAGGTCTGTGTTGCAGTCTATTATTTGTACTAATAAGCCACAACAGGTAGTCGAGCAATTCCAAGCAAGAGATGTCCAAAAGCGGGCCACATGATTACCATGCGTGCACAGCCTATACAGGTCACTACAGTGATCTAACTAGCTGAGATATTATCCAATTGGAATGTCTATCAACAATAAGCTTTCCAAGTACCTGAACAAATGGTCTTGTATACTGGGGGCTTCACATAGATTTCAAAATGACCTTAGTATAGCTTAATGAATAAAATTGCTTCCTTTTTTAGATTATAAATAGGTATATAAAGTATTTACTCAGTGTTTGCCCATTGTAAAATTTCTTCACCCTGATTTACATTCTTACATTTTCTTAGATAGTGACATTTTTACTGTTGGCAAGGTGCATCGCTGTGGGATGTGTGTTTATTAGTAGGATAATGGAAACAACATCTGGTATCCCAGAGTGCTTTGGGGTAGAATTCTGTGACATCAAAGCCTAGGCTAGGCATCACTGGGAGGGCAAGGTTACATGCCAACGTACAGGAATATAGACACATAGAAAGTGTTTTTGATGCTGAAACCAGGATAATTATTGTAAAACTAGTAGACCCAAGCCCGTTAAAAACGGGCTCTAGGTCTTTTTTTACCGCCGCCGCCAGTCACTGCACATGCACGCGCCCCCGCCTCGTGCGTCCGGCGCGCACCCGCCGTGCGCGTCCGGTGTGCACCCACCATTTGCACACAACTGCCCGCCCACCAACCTCCCTCCCTGGTCTCTCCAGCTGTACGTTACTGCACACATGCGCATTAACAAATTACCAGGGACACAGGGACGCTGCAAACCGCTGGACACAACGACACTTAAGTTTTATTAGGTAGGATTGAGTATCCTGAATAATGTATTACATTCTACTACATGTCGTTAAGGTGCCTCTTTAAGAGATCAATACTTTAAATGATTGCTTTACAAGGTGAGAGTGCTAGACACTTAACCACTGTGTCACCTTATTTTATTTTCACGGCATTTAGCAAGTGACAGCTCAAAAAACCATGTAGAGCATCAAATTAGGATAAAGAACATGTACATTTACCTGTGCTACAATAACCCTATTATTTCATACCTAATCCATGTAAAAACAGCAGCACAAAATTATTTCTAGTGGGAAAAAAAATACCAGATATATAAAGAACAAATCAAATTCAGTATTTCATACATGTGGTTGTTATTCAGAAAATGACTTCAAAATAACACAAAATTACCTAAGTAATTTAAGAGCTTCCATTAAAAAAGCACTTAGTTTTAGAATTTGGTTAATTACCAGCTGAATATATAAATAAGCGCATGATATAGAACTGCAGTTCACAAACAAATTTCCAAGAGCAGAATGTTATTTTCTGTTTCCATGGCTATTGTTGAATGTATTGCTCATGCAGTATCAACATTGCATTTCAGATCCTAAGCCTGAAATCGGAATTTTCCTAAAGTTGTACAAAAGCATTCCACCATTTTTTGCGTCTATAAGTGAAAGCTGAATATTGTTTACAGTAAAATTCTCGTGTGTGAAATGTCAAGCTTTCACAGTGGTTATGTAGCTTTCTGTAGAACACAGAGAGTGCCAACCATACTTCAGATTCCTATACCACCCCTCTCCTGAAAGGCATATGTTCACAAGTATGCATGTTTTGTGTTTGACATGTTGTTCTGAAGCATTTTTAACCACAATAGACCCAGCACTATTTTTAAAATAAAATAACGTACCTTAAAAGATCACTATCGTGAAGAATTGTAAAATGCATGTTTGCAAATGCATATAAAATATGTACATTTGTCCCAGAGTAAAATGCACTATAAATTACTTACTTTTCACTTACAGTAGGTAGTAAAAAATATTACAGATCTGTATACAAGCTACGAATATCCCAACAATAGGCTTTTACTACTATTAAAAGGGCATGACACCAGTAAGATTTCATATTTATTACATGATGGGTATCATATTTAACCAATTTGCTTAGGGCCCATTTACACTTAATCAGTTGGTGTGCATTAGTGTGCGTTAGTGTGCATTAGAACGCATTTTTTCATAGCAGTGCAGAAAAAGATTTCAGTTAAAACGCGTTAAGTGTGAAAGGTGCCATAGGAAAACATGGGCATTACTTTGAAAATCAGTTTTCTTTCAGTTATAACTGAGAGCAACTGATCAGTGTAAAAGGGCCCTTAGTAGTTTTGTATTAAAACTTTACTTTATACTGGGTTATATTGTGAGATGAAAGTATGTTTGTTATGCAACGGTAAACCTGAGCAACAATTATATGTAAAAGATTGTTCTCAAAGTTTATCAAAAAAATGCTTACATGCGGCTTTATGTGCCTTTTGATATACAGTATACTGTATGTCTTGTGTTCTACTGCAATTATTGTGGAGTGATAAATTTCATTAACCCCTTACTCCACAGCTCAGTATATCTACGTCAGCTGTGGCTTCCTCCAAGCCACCATGACGTAGATATACTGACTTGCTTGCAGTCCTGTGCACGATCGGGTGCACTTCAGAGCGCACCCCCTGGCACTGTCAGCTGCATTACTAATTGGCGAAAGGGAACATGTTCCCTTATAGCTAATTAGTCCACCCCCCCCCCTCCCATGAATGATCGCTGCAGTAGTCAACTGCAGCGATCCTTCATCTGTCCCCCTCTGTGCATAAATCATTAAAAAAAATCCTCCAGCAAGCATCCTCACTCACCTTAGCTTGTTCCTGCGACTATCCTGAAGGGAATGCTGATCCCAGGGGCACATCTGGCTATAATTAGGGGCACTATTCTTAGGGGTGCATCTGACGATCTGCACTGGGGTTGGCAAATGCGGGGGACACATCTGATTATACTGGGGGGGCATATATTTGGGACATATCTGACTATCCTGTGGGGGCTGATACTGGGGACACATCTGGCTATCTATTCTGCGAAACATAATACTAGTGGCATGGTTTTTATGACAGTAGCACTTTTTATTTTTAAGCTGGAAGCGGTAAAAACTGAGAAATCATGCATTTTTAATTTTTCCCCTCTTTTTTCCCATTAAAATGAATAGAAAACAACTATTTTCTTAGTACAAAATACCCCCCATGAAAGCCTAGTTTGTCTTGAACAAAACGGTATATAGATCATTTAAGTGTCACGAGTAGGGATAAAGTTATTGCTGATTAAAGGGACTCCGAGCTCAAGTAAAAAAAGAAAGTTGTACTCACCCGGGGCTTTTTCCAGCCCAGTGCTGGCCGGGAGGTCCCACGACGGCGTCCTGGCTCCTCTCCTAGTCCCCGCTCCGGAATGGCTGACCGGCCGCAGCCCGGGCGACACTCTGCTGAGTGTCGGGCTGTTCCTTCCGCGTATGACGCGGCTGCCGTCACACGCCGACCGCCTCGCGTCATCACGGCGGCCGGCGTGAAAGTACTGCGCATGCGTGATTAAAGCGCGCATGCGCCGTACTGCCACGCCGGCCGCCGTGATGACGCGAGGCGGCCGGCGTGTGACGTCAGCCGCGTCATACGCGGAAGGAACAGCCCGACACTCAGCAGAGTGTTGCCCGGGCTGCGGCCGGTCAGCCATTCCGGAGCGGGGACTAGGAGAGAAGCCAGGACGCCGTCGTGGGACCTCCCGACCAGCACTGGGCTGGAAAAAGCCCCGGGTGAGTACAACTTTCTTTTTTTACTTGAGCTCGGAGTCCCTTTAACTAGGGTCATGGCTAAAACGTTGTCAAAATGGCTCTGGTTCATAAGGGGGAAACAAGGTCTGGATGCGAAGTGGTTAAATTTCAATAAAAAGAATTATCAAAAAAATTACAGATCTGACAGGTTTTGGGCTTATCCCTCTCCTTAAGGGGGAATCCTAATGCTTCTTTCACACTGGTGTGTTGCATTGCCCTGTTTTTACCGCAGGGTAAGGCACACCAATGTAAGTCTATAGGGCATTTCATACCTGTTTAATGCGAAGCGGCGGAGGAAACTTTTTCCCCGCACGGCCGACACTAGAGCAACAGCACATTGGTGGCCTACATGCGTGGTGACCGGAAGTCATTTAAGTCTTTGGCAATGCAGATATATTTACATATTTTTACGGTAGCGTTGCGCGCATTTGCAAGGAAGGGTATTTTGTCAATATACTTCTGCCCTATCCATTTTTAGCCACATTGCTGCAGAAATCCACGAAGGCTGTTTTGGAGTTGCAGTGCAATGCGATCACCACAACACTTTCCTAATTCTGGTTGGCAGTGTGAAACCAGCCTCTGGGTTTTCTTTATTTTTAAAGCACTTACTGAATATCAGAGCCAGAGGTGCCATTCGTGCTACTGACGAGCTACCCCTACCTTATTGCCTGATGAAGCGGGCTGTGCCTGCGAAACGCGTTGCATCTTTTGGGGTACCAATAATAAATGTATTTGTTTAATTCAGACAGTATTGTGAGTCTGCTTTACGGAGGTAAGTCCACCACTGCCTCCCAGCAAATTTTAAAATTTTTAATACCTTTTATCCTGCTGGCGCCTCTGTTCTCTTACGATAACACCTAGCAGGTCTGTTCGAGGTCGCGCTGTCGTGATTTTGTGCGGCCCTCGACCAAAGTACAGTGTTCAGAAGAAGGCACGTGCCATAAACCCCCAATATTGTCAGGACATAGTTGACTATTTAACACAGAACACCTCATCTTTCTCAGCTTCCACACGGAAGCGTGACTTATCTTCCTCCTCCTGCTCTGATTCTGGCACCCCACTTAACACTCAGTCGGCCGCCACCACCAAAGTGCCATCACCCCAGGGCTCAGCAGTGTGGACATTTTTTTGTGTGTCTTCCTCAGATGAGAGCAATGCCATCTGTACTCTCTGCCACCAAAAATTGAGCCGTGGAGAAACCAAGACCCGCGTAGGGACAACTACCTTACGAAGGCACATGATTACAAAGCACAAAATGCAATGGGATGACCACCTGAGGAAAAGCAGCACACAAAAGCAAAGCCACACACTGCAGTGGAAGATACCAGGCCACAATTTTTTCTCAAAGAAGGCGATACCTAAACTGTACCGTGATGTTGAAAGGCAAGTGGTGACATCTCTGGCACACAATGTTCGGTCAAGGGTCCATCTGACCACGGATGCCTGGTCTGCAAAGCACGCTCAGGCCTGCCCGAAGACTAAGTCAGTCCCCACACACAGCATCTCTGCCTGCATGCCCTGTGACTGCCTGCCCCAAGACTAAGTCGGTCCCCACACAGCATCTCTGCCTGCAGGCCGCTTGACTGCCTTCTCCGCCACCACCAACAGGGTCCACCAGGACTCCAGGCGGATTCCTGAATTTTTAAGGCCGCTGCTAGCAGCGGCTGCTATAATAATTTTTCTGGTGCGTGTACATGCCTGCCTAATTTTTCTGGCTGCACTGCGGCTGCAACAAAACAAAAGGCATGTACATGTGTCAATTCCCCTTCGTGATTGTAACTTTGCCGCGGTGAAGGGGCTTGCGTATTACAATAAAGCAACGACCACTATATGAGTGTCTCAGGGGGTGGCACACCAAAGATAGTAAGGTCGTTGCTTCATTGTGGACAGACCAAATTCGATCAGCTGGACAATCACTGTTCTGTCATTGAGCTACCTCAGCCTGGGGACCATGTGGGCTTAAAAACTGCTATCGCCTGCACTCTTGCCATGGTGCGCACCAGTCCAGCACGGCCATCACAACACAAACAGCTGTTTGCGGTGCATTACACAGTGAGTTTGGTGTGTCAGTGTAAAGCAGTACTCTAATTACACTCCCTGAATGATGTATACACATGCAAGATGTTTTAAAGCACTTTAGGCCTCCAATTTAGCATGCAATGGGATTTCTGCCCTTAAAACGCTGCTTTGCGTCAAATCCAGATTTTTCCCTGGGACTTTTGGCATCCATCCCACTCTGCCATGCCCCCCCCCCCCTCCAGGTGTTAGACCCCTTGAAACATCTTTTCCATCACTTTTCTGGCCAGCATAAGTGTTTCTAGTTTTCAAAGTTCATGTCCCCATTGAGGTCTATCGCAGTTCGCAAAAGTTTGCGCAAACCGAACTTTTGCGGAAGTTTGCGAACCTAAAATCGGAGGTTCGGACCATCTCTAATTAGCTGCTGTGAAAAAAAGTGTGCGTTTTTCTGCATAGAAACACAGTTGGTGTGTACAAAACGGACACAGAAAAACACAAGCAGAAAACTGAAAGACGAGTGTGTTCTCTGCCTTAAGATTGCTGCTATACCTGTGTTCTCTTAAAGCGCAATACGGTGATCTCACAGTTAAAACTCCTGTAGGAATCACAGCTGCAGGCACAGTCCGATGTCTCTTAGGAATGGTATACATTTGAACAGTGATTGCCCAGTTGGAGATCATATGGTCAGAAGCTGTAAAACCCGGTATGCCCATGTATAATAGTGCTGTTGAGCAGTCTGGTCATACACACAACTTCCCATGGATCTCCATAAAGATCAGTCATTAAGTGGCACATGCACAAACTAGAACATGTGAAGGACTGAATGACATTTACCACATATTGGGCCATATGCAAATCACATTTTCTCCTGAGTTTTCTCCTAGGAGATAATTTTTTATTTTCGATTTAAAACACCTTTTTAGCGCTTTGCAATGGAAAAAGTACCAAAAAGTAGGTGACAAAGTACTGTCAAAATTTGTTTGCTTGCTGGTCGTTTAAAATACATTTTATTTGCAAAATATCACCTAGGAGGAAATGTGAATTGCATATAGCCCTTTGTGTACCAACAGCAACCAATAAAATGATCTACCGTATATTGGCAGTTTCCAATCAATGTCCAATCCTATCATTTTGAATATTGGATTAGGCATACCATCCTTCAAGCTAGCCATATGTTGTTAGATTAGTGGTAGATCATAGTAAATCCATACCGAGTTAACAGTTTACCTAGTCTGCCACTGTGCACTAGAGAATGTTAGACAAGATTTTAGGAGAAATCTTGGCTTATATTAATCAAGACAATGCAGTCACTAGGTTCTTCTGCCCAACACAATATAAAGCTATCTGAATGTCTAACATGTACTGAATGATCTAACCTGCCTTTTCCTGCGGATCCATACTCTTGTCATATAAAAATGAGCTTGTCCAATAGTATTCAGTTGATATCTTGGGGAGCGATGGTTTTCAATAAATTGTTATTGAATTTAACATCCAAGCTGTTTTTATTATTATTATTATTTTTAGTATTTATATAGCGCCGACATCTTATGCAGCGCTGTACAGTATATATATATTGCATTGTCACTAACTGTCCCTCAAAGGAGCTCACAATCTAATCCCTACTATTATCATATGTGTATGTATGTATGTATTATGTAGTGTAAGTACTGTAGTCTAGGGCCAATTTAGGGGTGAGCCAATTAACTTATCTGTATGCTTTTGGGATGTGGGAGGAAACCAGAGTACCCGGAGGAAACCCACACAGACACGGGGAGAACATACAAACTCCTTGCAGATGGTGCCCTGGCTGGGATTCGAACCGGGGACCCAGCTCTGCAAGGCGAGAGAGCGAACCACTACGCCACCGTGCTGCCCTATTGTGCTATTAAATATGTATATTGTGCATAGCAATTGTAGCAACATAACGACAATAATCATACATTATTAAGTAATAGATATCACATGTGTAATACTTGGTATGGTGTGTTATTAATAAGAAATATGAGGAGAGTTCTATTGTAAGCATTAATGAGCGTAACAATCACCTGTGCAATGGATGCAACTGCGGGGGTGGGAGGTGCCAGGTGGAGAAACAGGGGGCAAGGCTCTGGGGCCCGCACAGGGCAGTTTTTCTATCTTGGCCTGGCATGCTAATTTATGTTTTGAGGGGGGGAGGGGGGCCTATCCAAAGTTTCACAAGGGGGGCCAGTTATTCTAGTTACACCTCTGCATTAACCCTTTGTGGCAGAGACAGAATTAAGTTATAACAATCTAGAAACTACTAAAAATAAATAGGAAGATTTATGAATCCACATACACGAATATACAGTCTCTGAGCTATACGTGTTAAGAAAACAGGTGCATTTATAATGTAAACAAACAACATCATGTGTTTTGAAAGAAAAGTACAGATTTTAACGTTTGAATACAAAGGCTGTACACGTACTAATGTATGTGTGTCATTCCCTTCTAAACAATCAGCACAAATATTATTTGGCCTCTCACCACTTATTACGATCTGTCCCTTCCCATCACTCACTATATACCATAACTCATCACTCACTACCTCCCACTAAAAATGCACTACTACCTTCCACTACTCATCACCTACTACCTATCAATAACTGTGAAGAGGAATGGGCACAAAGGATCAAATAAACTGATGTACTATGGCGAAAGAGCAAGTAAATCCTATAATTACCGCACCAAACCACAATATAGAAACAGGCTCAATATACAAAATACGCAATGTATGGTATAGTGCAGCCCACCCTGGAAAGGGGTTGTAAAGTGCAATGTGCAATATAAGCTAGTGGTCTAACTAAGAGGGAATAACCCCCCCCAAATAGTGAGTGACAGGTAAAAACAATAAGAAGCACAAACCAGAATGACAAGTTAAAGAGGAACTCCAGCCTAAACAAACATACTGTCATTAAGTTACATTAGTTATGTTAATTAAAATAGATAGGTAATATAATCTCTTACCCACGCTGTTTTAAAAGAACAGGCAAAGGTTTGTGATTTTATTAGGGGCAGCCATCTTTTTGGTTGAAAGGAGGTGACAGCATGAGACAGTTCCAACTGCCCTATGTACTGATCCCCCCCCCCTCCCCAGCTGCTAGGCAACGAGAACAACATCATCAGAAATCCCATCATGCTTTGCACAGCATCAGGGGAAAAATGGCCAGGCAGTTTTCTTTGATGGGGCGGAGCTTAGCTTCTGTGCAGCTAAAAACGAGGCTTGGGTATAAAAAACAAAGCCTTTTCAGTGCTGCTGAGTAGATTTTTAGGCTGTAAATTCACTTTAAGAACCATAGAAACAACGAGTGTGCATACAAACAGTGAGGAGAGCCAGGACCACCGCACTGTGAACAAGTGCCAGAAGACCACAGTGAACTAGGACCAGATGAGTTTCAGGCAAAGGGATTAAAGAAGTGAGTCTTACTAAGCAGAGGTAAGGAGAAACAAGCCTGCATCCCATATCGTGCTGTCACGATTTGCCGGCTATCGGCTTTTTCCGGGCGTTCTTGACGATGTTTTAATTGTATTTAGCCCCATCCTTTCCCATTGTTATATCAATAAAGTATATAAATTTTTACTTTATATTGTGGATTGGAGCAGTAATTATAGGATCTACTTGCTCTTTCTCCTTAGTACTCATAATTCATGATGGTAAAACAAATTCATTATTATCATTCAGTATTTATGTAATGCCGACATCTTCCACAGCCCTGTATAGAGTATATAGTCTTGTCACTTAACTGTTCCTCAGAGGAGCTCACAATCTAATCCCTACCATTAGTCATGTATCCATCACAGTCTACTGCCAATTTTAGGGGAAGCCAATTAACTTATCTGTATGTTTTTTTTTTGGATGTGGGAGAAAAGCGGAGTACTCAAAGGAAACCCAAGCAGAAATGACAAGAACATACAAACTCCATGCAGATAGTGACTTGGCTAATAATTTGAGCGAGGGACCCAGCACTGCAAGGTGAGAGTGCTGTCAACCACACCACCAGGCTGCCAACGGTATGGTAAAAATGGCCAATCATTAGCCAATCAAAATTGACGGGGTGTACCAGTGCTTAGCTTTGTGATCCAGCTCTGTTCTTTGAAAACTAAGCTAGGTACACTTTTTTCTGCCAATTGTAGGCCAGAATTTTTTGTCGAGAAAGACTGGAGCTGGAGGCTTGGCTGTGGAAGATCTAACCATGACTTCAGAAAAATGCCATGGCGTTATTCCGTAACAGGGACAGGGTCTTCTCCTTATATAGAATACAGTTGCAGAGCAAGTGAGTAAATCAAATTGTGGCTATCCCAATGAATTATAGCATGTAGAGATATTGTCCCTGGCACTAGTTTTAAGTTACACTGGAGGTTGGCTTTAACCTCCTTGGTGGTTATCTCAAGCTAGGGTCGGGGCGCAAAACCGCAGCTAAGAGCGGTAATCCTGACCTCTGCTCGGGGTAACTGCCGGAGGCTGTAAGCAGAGCAAGGCAGTGGGAGCGTTTCTACATAACTGCCGGGGATCCGGACTTCGGCTGGCATTCTTCTTCCTCTCCTCCGGGGCTCTGCTTCCTGCTGGTGAGATCGCCGGCTGTCGTCATGACGACAGCCGGAAATTTCACTTTAGAGTTGCAGCGCCACCCGGAGGATGGAGGCTTAACTGCAGCGCTGGAGCCCAGGGAGGTGAGTGATTGCTGGGCTGCTGTAGATCCCCCTGGCAGCATGATTTTTTCCAAGTTTTAGGGTCTGAAAGGGTGCAAAAAAATTGCACCGCTTTTAGACCCTAAAATCTGGAAAGAATCAGAACGCCAAGAGGGTTAATGAAAGTGTGTATGCTTATTTAGCATGTTCTCCTCATGTTTGAATCATGTTCCTTCAGGCACTCTGATTTCTTCCATCATTTTAAAGCATACAGATAAGTTCATAGGTTGCCCCCAAAATTGGTATTAGGTTGTGTTTGGAACATACACTATGACTACGGGAGGGATTAGATTGTGAGCTCCTCTGAGGACAGTCAGTGACATGACTCTGTAAGTGCTGTAGAATATGTCAGTGCTATATAAATACAGATACAGACAGATACATGTAAAAAATGCATGGAAGTACTGCAGGGTGGCTAGCATCTTTTTTATTAGTGTTTTTACAACAGCTTGGAACATGCAGATCTTTATTTGTATTAATTTGGAGATAGTGCCCCTTTAAACTGTTGAATGAGGAACGGGTTACTTTACAAATCTTTTGTTCGCTACAACTCTGTATTGAATTGAGAAGCCGCAGATATTTCTCCCTGCATGGATTTAGCTGATATACATCTGTGTTAATTACATCAGATAAACTGAGTCCTCGAAAATGACATTATTTACGCTTGTAACTGACTGAGAAAACTTCTGTTATTTCCCAGTGCGATAGATGGCTATGGCAGAAGGTTACTTTAGGAAACATGGAAGAATGACAAAACCACCAGATCTCCCATAATACAGTCCAGCTTTTGTGAAATAACACCAGCATACCAATAGAATCTAGCCATCAGAAAACAAAGCGTACATCTGTCTGCAAAGCAAACAAGACTGGGACTTCAAGCCATTCAAAACAGCCAGCCAATAACATCGCCTAGGCTCCCTGACCAGACATTGAGACGAATAGTAATGCATATTAAACACTGCTGTGCATGTAAACAAATGCAGAAATGTGTCACTACTTTGCCTTCTAATACATGACATTAAGCTGCTCTTCCAGGATGATGGCTGCACATACCACCAATGTTTTGCAATAGAAAACAAGGAAATAGTGTAAAAAATTTTAAGCAGGGGTGTAGTAAGGGACATCTGGGCCCCCCAGCAAACATCATGGTATAGGAGAGGGTGGGGAGAGGCAAGAAGTAAGGGTAGAACACTTACCTAGATTACACATCCCGTCTCCCTCTCCCCTGTGCTGACCTCCCTAGGGTCTGCATTACTCCTCTCTCCCCACAACAGTAACAAATGTGTTCAGCATAATGTTACTGCCCCATAATGGACTCGCCTCTATTAAATACCCATCTGTAACCCCCTCCTCCCTGGCATACCAAGATAGGTCAGTATACATAAGTTGCTTATGGTCTAGTATGCCAGGATTATTGACCCTTCTCAATCAAATATGAATTCATCCCTACACCATGTTGCACGCTTATTCGCAGTAGATTTTAGTATAAATGTGTTGTGTTATTCGATAAAATGCAAGCATTGTACCGACGCAGTGAAATGCTAAGCAGACATTGATCTCCCGCCGCTCCTTCTTTGCGCACACACAGATATTTTCCATCAATATCCAGTCACACTTTTGACCAGTAAACTTTCCAAAATTAATAAGAAATAATAATAATTGATGGAACATACAAGGGGCAATAAATGTCTGTCAGATTCAATCAACAATTAATAAATGCATGCCTAGCTTAATGTGTACCCTAGTCAAAGCTCGGGTAAAAAATTGAATACTCACCTAAAAAGCTTCTGGGAACCTAGGCAAACTTCTGGATCCTATAGAGGGTTTCCACGGCTTCCTCCAATCCTGTCGCTGCTCACAGATCCTCCAAAGATAACCGACAACGGCTAGTCAGAAATCTGATCGTGGCTTCGTTCCTCTTCAAGCACAAGCGTGGCCATACTGCGCCTGTCTGAGTGCAGCCATGATTATGCTAGTACAGCAGCGCCTGTACAGTAAAGCAGAGCAACTCATGCATGAGCGTCTCTTTGCTGGTGCGCTGTGCTTGTGCGGCTGCAACATGGCTATGCTCTTGCCAGAAGAGGAGCATAGCCCTGATGTCTAGGAGGGTCCTGGGCAGCTGTGGAGGACTGGAGTACAACATGCGAAGTCTCTGGAGGATTCAGAGGCTTTCCTTTGTTAGGTACGTATTTATTTTTTCCATTTTTGATGCCTCAGGTTCTCTTTAGGGTTGAAGACTAAGTGACCATTCATTAGAATAACATTACATTTTGTGGAATTCTTTGTTCTGTGGCTAAGACTGCACCATACATTTTTCCAACAGTACTTTGTATCTGTTTTTGAAGTAAAAATATTTTTCTGACTGTGAAAAAAAATATCTTAGCCCCATCTGACTGGCCAATATATTAAACCCAGTGGCACTGAAAGGTTAAAGCGTTCTTCTCAGGTGATATATGCAACATACTTTGACAGTGAAGGTTTTAGTAGAACAGAAAATAGCCCTGATACAAAGTAAGTGGATTTTGAAGCTTCTTTCTAGTTGAATGTTTGTATTTGATCCGTAAATCTCAGTTTCCGTTGATTTACAAGGATTCTCTCTCTACTTCTCCTATATGTTATGTGATTAGAGGAACGTAAACCACTTGATCTATGGCAACACCTTTCAAGATTACTGACTATATCATCCGTCTTGGTTCTGTGCTGCTCAGGCTCTGGTGGAAATTGTTTAGCTTGATCGGGTCCATGCTACTGCGTAGGTGCAGACAGCTCACGCCTGCGCAGTACCGTGGACCCTATCAGGTTTGGCTTTTTCAGAAAAAAACCAAGTGGGTCCATAGAAATGGAACTGCGCAAGTTGTAGAAAAGCATCAACAAGCTCTTTTTCAGGGGTTTCAGGACTGAAATGGGCTTGCAGAGTAAGACCAGATTTACATCACGGGAGCCTATAGGCACCCACCCTCACTTTGCCCTCCATGAACCTGACCCACCTGTCACCTCTCCCTTACTTCCCCTGCCTGGGGTAGGTAGCCACAGGTGACCCCTAATACCAGCTAATACTGAGTGTACCGAAGTAGCTAGAGGTGCCCCAAGGTATTATGTAGCTAGAGGTGCCCCTGACTGTAGGGGGATCTTGTCAGTGGAATGCTGAGAGCTGGGTGAGTAACCTCTCATTTATGCTCCACCTGCGACAGGAAGGAGGGTGGGACTTGAGGAGGTGAGAGCCTACAGTGCCTTACGGTAAATCCAGCCCTGCTCTTTAGAATATAGAGGCTTGCCCCTCCCGAGGTAAATACCCCCTAGAAGCACTTTTTGTCGCTTCAGGTTCCCTTTAATGTACTTTATTTTCTTAATTGTCAAAATATACAGCCAAAAGCAAAGGCATAACTAACTACCAATCATGATGCCCCCAGCAAAACTTTGATGGGAGCCCCAAATGTTTACACACACTCCTCCTCCTCTTGGTTACCCTCACACCTTTGGGATTATTGTGCAAAAGTTATAGAACCAATGAGACTATTGTGACTTTCACACACATAACAAATGCTTCCAGAAAGAAGATCTACCAGATCTGCAGAATGGACTCCTGTGTTGGAGGGAGGAAATGTTAATAGTTAAGAGTGCCTCACAGCTAGGGGCCTCCCTGCAGTCACAGGGTCTGTGTCCCTGTACATAGTTATTTTAACGTGAACCTGAGGTGAGAGTGATATGGAGGCTGCCATATTTATTTCCTTTTAAACAATACCAGTTGCTTGGCGGTATGCTCATCTTTTTGGCTGCAGTAGTGGATGAATTACACCAGAAACCAGCATGCAGCTAATCTCGTCAGTTCTGACAATCATGACAGAAACATCTTATCTGCATATGCTTGTTCAGGGTATATGGTTGAATATATTAGAGGTAGAGGATCAGCAGGACAGTCAGGCAACTGGTATTGCTTAAAAGGAAATAAATATCGCAGCCTCCATATCACTCCTACCTCTGGTTCACTTTAACTGTAGTAACACTCAGGGGCATTGCTAGGATCCTAAGAGATCCGTGGCACTTTTTGGCACTCCAGCTGAAAAATGGGTTTGGCCATGCACCAGAATATGGGTGTGGTCATGGGTGGGGTCAAATTTACATGAACTTAACAGCAATCTAAGTAGGCCTGCCGAGCAAAATGTCGGATGTCCATTCATACAAAAAAATACAGCATATCACATAAATAAGCAGTGTTGCTTAAAGGGGCACTATGGCGAAAAATTTTAAAATTTCAAATACGTGCAAACATAAACAAATAAGAAGTACATTTTTTCCAGAGTAAAATGAATTACTTTTCTCCTATGTTGCTGTCACTTACAGTAGGTAGTAGAAATCTGACAGAAGTGACAGGTTTTGGACTAGTTCATCTCTTCATAGGGGATTCTCAGCAAGGCTTTTATTCTTTATAAAGATATTCCCTAAAAAGGATTTAAACAATGATGCTGGCCGGCTTCCCTGATCGCTACACAGTTTTTTGGCAGTTGGACAGAGCAACTGCCATTCACTAAGTGCTTTCGAAAATAAATAATTCCCTGAGAAACCCCTATAAAGAGATGAAGTAGTCCAAAACCTGTTGCTTCTGTCAGATTTCTACTACGTACTGTAAGTGACAGCAACATAGGAGAAAAGTAATTTATGGCTCATTTTATTTTGGAAAAAATGTACTTATTATTTGTATACGTTTGCACATATTTTAAATTTTACAATTTTTCGCCATACTGCTTCTTTAATCATAACTAAGCTGGACAGACTGGCCTGCTGCCAGGTTGCCTGGCATTCCCCCCATAGGCTTCCCTGATGTTTTTAGTAGACCCCCACCCATGAGGCCCCACAATACCCCAGCATGTCCCCATAGTAGAACCACAGCACCCTGCATGCCCCCATAAAGGCATCACGGCACCACAGCACCTAGTAGGCCCACATAGATGCATTGTGTGGTGCCATGCTGGGTGCAGTGGTGCCTCTATTGGGCATGCTGTGTGTTGTGGTGGAGAAGGGAAAGAAGCCTGGAGCCTGGAGAATCTGGAGACCAAGTGGCCGGAGGTGATTATTGCCGCCCCCTGCCTAACTCTGCCTGGGGGCATCCGGGGCACCCCAGAATAGATCAGGGACATGTGTCACTGATCTTTAGGGCTAGCAACGCCCCGGGTAACACTGTAACTGACATATCAATATTTAAAAATGCAATGCACATCTTTAGAAAATCACTACCTAATAATTTTGTGGACATACTTATTCCATTTTTATATAAACTGACTCTTCAACTGTGTTACACTTTAAGTAATGGCAGAAATGATGTTTTAAAAAATTAGTCATCATATAAGTAATAGTTATAAAGGGCGCAATGTGGGAAGAAGAACAAGATGAAAAGGATGAATAATATTGAAAAATGGCTTTATTTATTTACCAAAATCAATGATCTCAGAAAGGTCAGCCTACTAAAGAATGATTTCTTATGGTTTAGTAATAAAAAAAGGAAAAGCTATTGATCACCATAAGGATTTCTTGGTTTGCTGGTTTCAGGATATGAAAGGTAAAGCTGTAAGTGACACTTCTCACATAAGTAAATCACTGATGTATTTCTGTGTTGACTGGAGATTGCAAGTAAATGTTTCATTGCAGATAAAACAAACCATAGTCTTGATTTACATATATACTTTCTTGTATCTAATGGCCCATACAGGCAAAGAATAATTGCTGCCCAATAGAATTGTTGGTGATTGTTTTGGGGCGATCATTTTAGGAACTATTGGAGACAGTAGCAGGAAAAAAGTGCGCCGGCTGAGGGTGGACGAAAAGGGCACCGCCATAGACTGTAATGCAATTATCGTTAATAAGGTAAAAAAAGAAGAAAAAAGGGGCGCCCAATAAATATCATTAACAACATTAGAACATTACAGTTTTTTAAATATGTTTTCGTTTTAGAAGTATGCAATGTTATAGTTTTTGTCATATTATTTTGTTTGTATGTACAGATTTTACGTTATCAAAAATATTATCGTTTCTATGTGTAAAAGGGTGTTTCTGCAGAGGGAGTGGTTAGGGTTAGGCACCATCAATGGGAGAGGTGAAGGTTAGGCACCACCCGGGCGGTGGTTAGTGTTAGGCAACACCAAGGGGGGTGGTTAAGGTTAGACACCACCAAGGGGGTGGTTAGGGTTAGACACCACTGGGGAAGTTAGGCACCATCGGGGGGGGGGGGTGTTAGGATTAGGCACCATGGGGGGGTAGTTAGGGTCAGGCGCCACCAGAGGAGTGGTTAGATTTAGTCACCACCAAGGAGAGGGTTCTGTGTGAGAGTAGGGTTGGGTTAAGCTGTATTGTTCAATTACATAACAATGTTTAAAGTTAATATCTTTTCGTCATTATCTCGCGTCTGTTTTTAAAACGGAATTTACCGATAACCAAGTTTGACAATGATATTTATTGTTATTAAGATTTCATTATTCACCAGCGCCATTTAATTATCCAGCCAGGCCCTTTTTTCCTGGCGCCCTTTTTCATGCACCCACTATACCCTTAGTAGCCTATACTGTTGTATGTAGAGGGTTGGGAGCATAATGTGCAGATGTTTAGCAGGAAAGGCCAAAAAGGCTGGAGGTCTGATCAAATTGATGGTCTACATCACTCCACATGCATTGGGGCAGCCGGGCCTGTGCTATATCAGTGAGGGCACTAATCGTTTGCAGTTGCAGCAGGGACAAGCAAAATGTTGGACTGCATACACATGAAGAGCTAGTGCGCAGCTCCTCAAAAGGTAACTAAATGCTTGCCTTGCCTAAAACTAGTAAGAGATTTTTCTCTTCCACTGTAGAAAACAATGCTTTTATTTGCTGCTCTGTAACGCTAATGCTAATTCATCAAGTCACAAAATCTTGAAATGACCAAGACAAAGTTAACCTTGTTATGAACATGAAAAGTCTTTCCACATTATAGCATACGTTTTTTTCAGTCCACATATGTTTTCCAATTATCTGTTGGCCATCATATGCCATGGTATGTTTTATGAGGGCAGCATGGTAGCTATGAGGCAAGTACTGGTGCTCCCCAGATCTAGGGTGTCAGGTTTAAATATCAATCAGGACACTATCTGGAGTTTGAATTGTATGTTCTCCCCCTGTTTGTGTTTGGGTTTCCTCAAGGCTCTCCACCTTCCTACAAAATCTAAAAAACATACTGATGCATTAATTGGCTTTGCTTCAAATTGTAGCCAAACTGGTGAGGAGACTACCTTCTGAGCCCTTGGATGGACAGTAATGATTCATGTTTTCTTGGTACTCGGTAAACATTACAGAATATGTCAGTGCCATATAAATTCATAATAATAGCTATGGAAATCCAGAAGATGACCCAGCACCGTCAGTAGTTAGTGATAAGCTCCTTTATTAAAGCATCAAGGCTTGGAGCAAGTTACAGCATAACAGCATATAAGGCAAATGTATCAGAAAAGCAAAATTTCCGGAGGACACCCTAAACCTAAAAAGCCTCTAACAAATTGATCACAAACATGCCCCTTATATAGTAGGCTCACTGTCAGGGAGCCAATCAGAAAATGACAGTAGCGCTGTGCCGACCAGTCACCAGTGCTACTGTCATTTTAAGATTGGCTCCCTTACGGAGAGCCTACAATATAAGGGGCATGTTTGAGATCAGATTGTTAGAGGCTTCGCAGGCTTGACACAGGGTGGGTGTCCTCCCAAAACATTGCTTTTCTGATGCATTATCCCTATTTGCAATTATGCTGTAACTTGCTCCAAACATTGATGCTTCAATACTGAGTACTGATGGTGCTGGATCATCTTCTGGATTTCCAATTCATGGTATTCCCTGAAGGGTAAGGGAATTGGACCTACAAGCCAACTTTGCTTGGTGGGCACAACATACATCTTGGCTGTTCTCTATAATAAAAACTATAGCAATTTTGCTTTTTTTTATTTTGAGGGGGGGGGGGGGGGGCTAAAGAATTACAAATCCAGAATTAATTATACTTGTAACATCAGGATACCAAATGCCAAAACAGTCCACACATGACGGGGGGCTTGCATTCTCATGCAGTGTCACAAATTACCAACTGGACACCATGTATTTCTGTACAATTTCTAGTACCCAGATAACGTCTTTTAGCTCCAATGCGGTTGGACATATTTAGGCAATCTAGAATAAAAATAAGAAACGACTATGATTAACCGTTAAAACTATTTTGTTGTAAAAATGGAACTGGCAAGAGTCCACAAAAGCTTACAAGATGGACCTTTTGTGGCCGATGTAACGTGACACCAATTAGTTTAATATCCGTGACACAAACATATTTTATGCCTGTGCGCAGATCGAGCTGGATGGCGCTGGACCGATTCCCCTGTCTCATCTGGGGCACAGACGTTGCGCTGTCACATTTCTTTACTAGGAAGTCAAACAGCTAAATGCACCGCGAGTCACATTACATTATGTCACATCAAGAAGAAGATCTGCCGGGCTTGTCATGTCCAGGGGATTCAAAGGGTTGTGCCAAAGCATTTGGCATGTTTGAAAATGTCATCAATTTGATTTAGTTATAGATCATTTTAAATGATGTTGAGATAATTATTGGCCAGAACTCAGGGAGCAGTAGGTAGCCAACAAAGCACTCAGTGCACATATTCATTCAGCTGCGAACTGCACAGTCCACAGTTTTGCCTAGGCACATTATACTTCCAAGTCTAACTATAGCTGCCACTTAGGCTTAAATTATTCCATCCCATTCTTAGATTATAATGTACTTTTTTTCTAGATTTATGTGTAGATTGGGTCATTAGTTCATAATATATCTGGCACTGGTGTCGCTTTTCGAGCTGTGCTTCAGACATTTTACCTCCAGGTACTTTGTATTCCAAAACTGAAACATTGTAATTAATAAAAGTAAATTGTAGTTCCTTAAGCTGATATTCTTTTAGAGAAATTTTAAATGGCCTATTATTGAGATTTTTATACGGATTTTATGAACCTGCTTCTGTAAATTAGCAACTTTGCTATATCCCAAGAATAAAAAAGATGGTAATTTATGGTATGGTCTTTGCTCAGTATGCAAAGGTACTCTAAATATTAGCTGGCGTATAAAAGGAAAAATCTTTCAGGAGTCCTAATGGACAGCGAGGCACTTAACTTATGGAAACTTTATTTAAGTTATTTAGAGGGTGCAGAAAGATAGAAGATAAAGACCATGAAGACAGGACTAAAGGTGGCCATACATCAGGCTCCAAGAGCATGCCCAATCGACGATGTGACCAATTTCGGGCTGATGGTGTTTAATCTGTGATGCTATGACATATGCCACAGCACCATCCTCACCCTCCAATGCCTCCGTGGTCCCAGCTCCGCTCAGATGTAATACTCGACTGAGCAGAACATTGATTATGGGTGGGGAGGAGGTGGAGGTTCCCCTTTTCTCATTCCACCCTTAGGAACGCACCTTTCACTCCCTGCTTATTGTTTCCACCACTGCATACAGTGTGCGGGAGAGCTGCGGCATGTGTGCACTTTGGGATAGTTGTAAATACTTGTGCAGCATAGTTCCTTAAAGAGAAACTCCGACCAAGAATTGAACTTTAACCCAATCAGTAGCTGATACCCCCTTTTACATGAGAAATCTATTCCCTTTCACAAACAGACCATCAGGGGGTGCTGCATGGCTGATATTGTGGTGAAAACCCTCCCACAAGAAACTCTGAGGACCATGGTACTCCTGGCAGTTTCCTGTCTGTGAACCTTGTTACATTGTGGGAAATAGCTGTTTACAGCTGTTTACAACTGCCAAAAAAGCATGCAGCAGCTACATCGCCTGCCACATGTAATAAATGTCAGAATGTAAATCAGGGATTTAAAAGATTTTACAATGGGCAAACACTGACTAAATCATTTATACATCATTTTTGTAAAAATTAAGCACTTTTTATTACATTATTTTCACTGGAGTTCCTTTTTAAAGACCATAATATGAAAAAAAAATATTCAGATTAGAGCTACTTTAATCAGCATGCCAGCTGCAGCAATATATGAATGACCAGGGCATCATGTTATTTTATAGAACAAGAACTGTGTCCAGCTGCTAATACAGGTTCTATTGAAATAAACAGGAAAACAGTGCATGCAAATGAAACTATTGCACTGCCTAACTGATAGGTCACTTGCATTATTTAATATATAAACGTGTGGCAGTCATGCAGTATAATGACAGCTGGCAACCTAATTTTACACAGCACTGTTCCAAGGATGTTTTCTAAACTTTTGCCTGATAGTGGGCTTCTACAACATTCCTGCCTGTGTTAACCAGTTTCGGATGACGCTAACTGAAATCCACGCTCTGCCAGGCTGATTTCACTCACTGTCCTCCCATGCGCTCTCGCCACTACCAACGATCACACTGCTTTCTCCCTCGCCGCAGCCCACTTGCCCTGCTGTCGGTATGACAGCAGAGCTCTGTGAGCTGGTCAGGACTCAGGAGTCGATTTCAATGGCTCCTGACCACAATCTCATTGGCTCACATTGATCACTGGTCAGAAGCCAATGAAATTGGCTCCTGACTGGCTCACAGAGCTCTGCCATCATAGCGAGGGCAGAGCGAGGGGCCTGTGGTGATGGGTAAGTGGCGACAGTGGCTATTCCATGTGTGCGACTTCTGGTAACCCCAGTTTTTTATACCAGCGGTCTCTAGTCATTAAGGGGCCAGAGACCATGGGTACTGAAGTGGTTTAATATGCTGTATTGTAGCATTTTCATGCACTATAGCAAAGGCTGGGCGTGCCTTTGTGAGTTGCCATTGTAAGCTGCGTGTATGCATGGTGCATGGACATTTTTTTAGTCAGCAAATGCACAGTCACTAATTTCTGCCAATGATGAGTTTACTATTGTTCGATAAATCAGGCTCTCTATGTCTCAGAAAATCTTTTTTTATTATAAATTTTATTGTTTCATCGATTACTACTTTTCTTCTGTTTTGAAAATGTTACTGATTTATGGTATCTGCACAATTATTTTAAATCTTTTTTTTATTTTATTTTATCACCTTTGACCTTCTGAGCAGTTTAAATAATAGCTTTTTGTTCCCACTGACTTGGCCTCCTCCTGTGTTTTTCAATAATGCAAGCTTGGCTTCATACATCTTGTACAGTATTAGAAAGTGTAAATCTGAGCAATACTTATTCCAGTCAAAAATAAACTCTTCCTCACACAGAAAACACACAAGCTGGACAAAACAAAACATAGCTGTCAAGAAATATAACACAAAACAGGCCTGATGCACAAAATTGTGGTAATACTGCAGTGCACAGGCAGTGCACAGCAATATTACCCTTACTTCCAGCAGCAAGCACCGTGAGTTATGCTATTAGCGTGACCCGCGGTTCTCGTGTAGCATGACCGTTACTATGGTAACACACATTACTAATGAGCATTACTATTAGTAATGCTCATAACTATAGTAAAGGTCACACTACTTGAGCACCGCATGTCACGCTAATAGCATAAGCCACGGTACTTGCTGCAGGAAGTAAGGGTAATATTGCTGTGTGCTGTTTGTGCATGGCAGTATTACCGCGATTTTTGTGCATCAGGCCCAACAACCCTGATTAGAAGCAGGAAAGAGCAGCAAAGAGCATGTCTGATCTAGCAAACATTTCCTGGTTTCATTTACATATTGTCTCCTATTAGGTGTCAAGAGTTTGTAGCCCCTAGTTATGTTATATCAAATCACAGAAATCAAAGCAAGGATCGGCAAAATATAAGAGAGGAAGCAGTGTACAATAGCAGTAACATACGCACACCTAGAGTGAGAGCATTTTTTGTTATAAATCCAGGACTACTTGTCAGGAACGTAGCTATAGCTCCTGCAACCCCAGTGATGGCAGGGGGCCTGGAGGCTAAGGGGGCCCCTTCTTCACCCCCCAAAGCAATAGCAGAGCAGCACAATAGAAGACTTACACCTGCTCCATCAGCACCTGGTGCTCTTGTGTCCTCTACACTGTCGCCTGTTAGTTCAAATCAGCATTTCTCCGTAGGTTCCTGAATGCTGTCAGGTGTCATCAGGCCTACGGAGGCCTCTTGTTGATAAGGCAGGCAGTAGTTTCCAACTGTGCTGCTCCACTCTTGCATGGGGGAAGTTGTGGAGGCGATAGCTACACCCCTGTCTTCAATTTGAACATGGACATTGAATGAGTGTCATCACAGGAGAGGGGGGCACAACAATGCCTTGACTATGTCCTGTTGCTTTCCACAGTCCCATGTACTGGCCCTGATCTGTGTTTGCTAGCAGAATGCTAGACTGCAGGGTAGTTACCCCCAGGGTAGATGCTTTGTATCCCCCCCCCCCCCGCTATCTACAGTAGGTATATTATTAACATTTTGCAGATAAGGTGCTGCATATGACTAGAATTGCATTATTGTTCCTTCACTTACTTTTAAGCATTATGATCCTAAGTAACATGAGTGAGGGTTGAAATAAAAACTTTTTCCACCTAATAGCAAACAGTCTTTAAAAGAATCCAGGTCAGCTTTGTTGGATAACACATGCTTGTTCACCAACCTTTGTAAATCAGAGCCATTGTAAAATAACAGGTGCAGGAGAACATGTACAAAACATTAAACAGAAGTCACCTTAATCGATCAAACCACTGAAGTTGACCATGTAACACTAACAGTAAAACATACGCTAAAACTGTATAAAGCCTGAAGAATTCTGAGACAGAAACAACTACAATAGTTGAGATGGTTGCTATAAGAAACTTGACCCTTTGCTTCAATTATAACTAAGGCGCTGTGTGTGGATGTTGTATGTTGTCTTTTTTATAAATAACATTCCTCTGGGAGATCCAGTTTCCTCTGAAAGTCCAAACAAATACATTCCCCAGGCAAAAACTATTAGTGTGTGAGTGTTTCTGTGATGGAAGACTCTTAAGGCTAGGTAAGGGTTAAGGGATCATTGTGAAATATGTAAACAGGGTCCAACAAATGTCTTAAAAGTTACAAAAACGTTTATTTTACTTTTAACGCTCACATTCATTTTTGCAACGGAAAATACCGAGCCAGTGGCTTTACTCTCTGTCCCTTAAGTAGAGGCTTACAATCTAACGTTCTTATTAAACACACACACAAGTTGAATTGTATAGTTGGAAGCTCTAACTCAGTTGCATTATGTTGTAAATGGAATCCACAGACTCCCAGCAATTGGGCAGCTAAATGGCTTGTAAAATGCAACAACATCTAAAAAAAGTTATTGGGCAGATTTGATTATTTTGATTACCTCTGCCTATAATCTCTCGTGTCACTTAGGGCGGTTTTACACCTGGCCTGTGCATTTGCAGAGCGATGCCCCTCCCCTGTCGCATCACAGAGTACAAAATGCCTAACATATGACCCTGCGCAAGGCCGGATTTATATTTTTGGTGTCCCTAGGCCAAGTATGCTATGGCTCCCCTTTCTTGTGCAGCAGCACCCCTCTCATTCCATGTGCAGCCCCCTCTTCCATGTGTATCATCCATATACTGTAGCCACTCTCTTTCATGAACATCTCCTTTGGGCATCACTTTCCATTTTTCATGTATTGTTCCCCATTTTCAACCTCCTCTTTTATATGTAGTAACCAGTTTTTCATGTCCAGGTGCCTCCTTGGACTGCAACAGCCCGTGGCCCTGGCCTTTGTAGCCTTTCCAGAAATCCTTCTCTGACCCTGCGGTAGAGTGCGCCGACAGGGTCATATGCTTGGTGCCACCTTCCCCCCACAGCCTTCCCCCCCCCCTCCCTTGCCCAGTGACGTACTCACTGCTGGACAGGAAGTATGTCGCAGGGATACCCGGAATCTCATCACATTCCAGGCATTCTGGGCATGCACAATGCACCACCACCAACATGTTCAAAATTCCTATGTCCCCCATTGACTTACATTACTCCTGTCACCGCTGGGTCGCCACGGAAGCCCGACGGTAATGCACTATTGACTTTGTGGTGGCAGATCTGCCACTTGGTAAGTGTGCTAGGCACCATTGCCTTGCATTGCCATTGCATTACCCTGCGGTAAAACAGGGTGACGCAACACAGGTTTTCATTGCAAGTGTAAATCGGGCCTCAAAGATGATAAACAACTGATACATTTTGGAGAGCTGATTAATCAAAAATATGATGAGACATGACTTGAAAATTTCAGATAAATTGGTAGCAAATATATAATTTTTTTGTGAATTGAACAGTACAGTGGCATTTGAAATGGTTACACAATTTATTTTTCATCAGCTTGCAAATGTAATTGAAATCAAATTGCCTTTATGTGGAAGAAATTAACTTCAGAGAAGTTAGATTAACTCCAATTTCACTAAGAGGAAAACATTTTTTCATACGTTTCCTTGGTAAATAGATGGATCATTGCAATAAAGAAAATCAGGACTAGGGAGAGCAGAAATGTAAAACTAATGTTTGCAAACCTGTGACGAGGTATTGCGAGTATTGCTAGGGTAATGTGTGCTATGCTACTTGCATAGCACACATTGACCTGGCTCACATTACCTAGGTAACGGGGATTGCACTAATTGTGCAAAACACAATATATATTTGACATAAGTAATGGTAAAATTGCCGTACACCAATGACCCCAAATTTATTCTGTGACCACCATCATTGAGAACTGCCAAGAACACAGAGCTCTGGAATTGATGGTACAGCCCTAATATCAGCATCATCGAGTGTGTCTGGGATTACATGAAGAAACAGAAGGATTTCAATAAACCTACATCCACTGAAGATCTGTGGTTAATTTTGCAAGATGTCTGTACCAACTCCTGCTGAGTTCCTTCAAACCCTGTATACAATGAAAAACTAACTATAACAAGTAACTTGTCTATATATCTTATCTAAAGTTTAGATAGTTTACACAGCAAACCTAGCTGCAAACAGTTTTAATAGAAAATGATTATTTATTCCTGTAATACAATGACAGCAGCCATGTTGTTTGTAAACATTACACAGAGGCAGGCTTATCTGTATCTTGTGCAAAAAAAAACTAATCCCCCCTCCTCCCTCCTCCCCTCTGCCTCTGAAATCAATGGCTAGTAACACCTCCCCCTCCTCCTGCCCAGACTGAGCTCCCATGAGCCCTTGCTACTGCCAAGGCTCTCTGAAAACCTGTGGGCGTGGTTTATTTAGTTTATAGGGAATTAGAGTATTAAAACAAAAACAAAAAAGTATTTGGCTTGAGGAATGCCGTATAAACAATAGGAAAGGAACACAATTATGCAATGAGTAAAAGTTCTCCTCGGATCCACTTTAATGCTCTTTTGAAGCCAAAAATTGTCACACCAAAATACTAATTTAAATTAGGTTTCTCTTCTGTTCATTCACTTTGATTAGTTAATTCATACAAAACAACGTGGTTGTGGAAGCATTCTTAGTTTAAGGTATTTTTTATTCCTACCTAAAACATTTGCACATTATTATATATAATGTATTTTCATTACTACACAATTTGTAAATAAACACCATCAAATATTATCTTTTCACTTTAGTCTGCAGCTGCTATACATTTTTTTTAGGAGACTTACTGGAAACCATGGCAACAGTATATGTCTTGGTGAAAAAGATACTCAAAATTTAGCCTTTCTGTGTGTCTCATTGATTCAAGTTGAGGTATTTAAGAAAGGAAAAAGGTTCAATAACACATATTATTAATTGTGTTATTCAAATAAAATGTGCTTGATGGAGGCCAGAAATTTGGATACTGAAGTGCTGCAGAAGTTTGGGCATTGTTTGCGCCCGCTATTTGTAGCCACATTTTGAATAACAGGCACCCTGGCACCCGCTATTTATCGGGCACTTCCAGCACCCACAATTTCTGCCCATAGCCAATATTGATATGGGCACCTTGGGGCAGCACCATATTTTTTCCTTTTTGGGGGGGCATTTATGAGGCAGGGGCAGTTAAGGTTAGGCATATAGGGGGTGGTTAAAGGACACCCAAAGCAAAAATAAATTGATGAAATAAACGATTGTATCTATCTTCCTTCTACTAAAAATGACTTTAAGGTACTCCACAGTTTTATTTTATGTTTAAATCGACTTTTTAAATTTTAACTGTTTTATTGTCTTTGCTCAATGACACATTCATTGAAGTATGCCAAAGCTAACATTTATGAACTATTGACCCTTTTTATCTCTTTCCTGCTCTCAGAAGCTATGCTCTGCTAGGAAAGTATTTTATAGTTGGAATTTCTTATCAGGGAGGGTCACACTGTAGTCACTTCCTGTCTAAGTCAGGACTGAGTCAGCCACTTACCTACCTGATATTTAACTCTTTCAGGCAGAGAAAGAAAAAAAGGAACACGGCATAGCTATTTGTGTGCTAGGCACTGTACATACCCATGTCTATCTCATCATGTCACATGTCACCTCGAGTATCCTTTAACCACTTGAGGACTGCAGTGTTAACCCCTCTAAAGACCAGGCATTTTTCAGTTAAATAGGCCACTGCAGCTTTGAAGCCAAGCTGCAGGGCCGCACAACACAGCACACAAGTGATCCCCCCCCCCTTTTTTTCCACACCAACAGAGCTCTCTGATTGCCCCCAGTTGTTTTGTTTTGTTTTTTGTTTTTTTGCAAATATTTATTCTTATTCATTTTTTAATTAAATTAACGTTTTTTTTTTATTCTCCCTCCCACCCACCCGCTGTCATTGGCTTCAGCTGGAGGGGCTGGAGGGGTGGCAGCATGATGGGAAAGCCTTGGCCACAGTCGGCGGGGAGAGGGGAAGTTCCCCCCCTCTCCCTCACTTCGGGGCTCTCCCCTCTGCGCTCCCCTCCAGCTAGTTACAGTGTGGGCAGCGGGCAGCGGCGGGCAGATACATACCTTCTTCCTTGCATTCCACCGCATACTCCTCGCTCTAGTGGCTGACGTCACTTCTGGAAGTGACATCAGCCGCTAGAGCGAGGAGTATGCGGTGGAACGCAAGGAAGAAGGTATGTATCTTGCCGCCACCCCCCCCCCCCCCCGCGGGAGCAGGGGCTGCAGGGCCTATTGTTACAAGACAAGACAAATAACATTTATATTGCGCTTTTCTCCTTGCGGACTCAAAGCGCCAGAGCAGAGCAGCAGCCACTAGGGCGCGCTCTATTGGCAGTAGCAGTGTAAGGGAGACTTGCCAAAGGTCTCCTACTGAATTAGTGCTGGCTTACTGAACAGGCAGAGCCAAGATTCGAACCCTGGTCTCCTGTGTCAGAGGCAGAGCCCTTAACCATTACACCATCAGCCAACTGCCATGACTTCTTATTTGTATATGCTTGCACATATTTTACATTTTACAATTTTTCACCATAGTGTCCCTTTAATGTCGCACAAAAAAAGGTGGAGCAAGCCAACAGATGGCATTGATTCTGTTTACATTTTTATTTTATACTATTTTACTATAACTGTTTTTGGATCGTGGAACAAATCAACTGGGTTTCCATGAATTCTTATGGGTAAATTTGCTTTGATATAAGATTGCTTTGGATTACAAGCATGTTTCCGGAAGGAATTATGCTTGCAAACCAAGGTACTACTGTAACGGAATCAATGATTTTTTACTATTGGAATTTGCATTGCAAGAAAGTAGAATGTTTGGTAAATTTACAGATATTCTACTATCGGGTATTTCTGGGCACCCCAATTTTTGGACTCCCTTTTTTGCATATACACATTTTTAATTGGTCTGCAGAAAAATTCACTTCTGACAAATTGATCATAAGTTTTGTTTTGTTTTTTATCAGATCAAACAAGTATCTGCTACTGTGTACTAGGCCTTACATTGCCACATTTATAAAATTAGTCTGAAATAAACCCACTGATTAGTGAACTTGGGTCGGAGTAAAAGTGAAATGGACAGATAGAAACTGACTTTTTCCCATTATTCTAATCAGCAGCCAGATCATTGTAAATAACATAAGTGTGATTAATGACTTTTGCCTAAAGACACACACTATATTGCCTCTATATGTACCACATTGTAATGCATGTTCATTATTATAATTACAAATGCATCATTATTTTCTAAGGAAAACCAATGAACTGAATAGTTAACTGACTTGGAAAGTCTACATAAAACTGCTTGCTACAAAGTCACAGCAGATTTTTTTTCTTTTTAAATCCATGAAATGCCAGTTCTCATTTTGTTTTTATGCCATGCAAGAGTAATTTTAAAAGGAAAGTATTGCTGTTTAGCAATTCACAATATTTTCTTTAGAAGCAGGGCTTAAAGAGACACTGAAGCGAGACTAAATCTCGCTTCAGCTCTCATATATAGCAGGGGCATGTGTGCCCCTGCTAAAACGCCGCTATCCCGCGGCTGAACGAGGGTCCCTGACCCCCCAACCCACCCCCCGCAAACCTTGGTCGCAGACTTGGTCGCTGATTTTGCTTCCTGGAGGCAGGGCTAACGGCTGCAGCCCTGCCTCCCAGCGCGTCTATCAGATGCGCATCGCCGCCTCTCCCCCGCCCCTCTCAGTGAAGGAGGACTGAGAGGGGCGGGGGAGAGGCGGAGATACACGCTGACAGATGCGCGTGGGGCAGGGCTGCGGTGGTTAGCCCTGCCCCAATGCGGAAGCGCTCCCCCGCATTACGGAGGGGATTTGGCACCAAGCATATGACCCTGTCGGCGCACTCTACCGCAGGGTCAGAGAAGGATTTCTGGAAAGGCTACAAAAGGCCAGGGCCACGGGCTGTTGCAGTCCAAGGAGGCACGTGGACATGAAAAACTGGTTACTACATATAAAAGAGGAGGTTGAAAATGGGGAACAATACATGAAAAATGGAAAGTGATGCCCAAAGGAGATGTTCATGAAAGAGAGTTGGAGAGTGTCAATTCACAAAAAAATTATATATTTGCTACCAATTTATCTGAAATTTTCAAGTCATGTCTCATCATATTTTTGATTAATCAGCTCTCCAAAATGTATCAGTTGTTTATCATCTTTGAGGCCCGATTTACACTTGCAATGAAAACCTGTGTTGCGTCACCCTGTTTTACCGCAGGGTAATGCAATGGCAATGCAAGGCAATGGTGCCTAGCACACTTAACAAGTGGCAGATCTGCCACCACAAAGTCAATAGTGCATTACCGTCGGGCTTCCGTGGCGACCCAGCGGTGACAGGAGTAATGTAAGTCAATGGGGGACATAGGAATTTTGAACATGTTGGTGGTGGTGCATTGTGCATGCCCAGAATGCCTGGAATGTGATGAGATTCCGGGTATCCCTGTGACATACTTCCTGTCCAGCAGTGAGTACGTCACTGGGCAAGGGAGGGGGGGGGGAAGGCTGTGGGGGGAAGGTGGCACCAAGCATATGACCCTGTCGGCGCACTCTACCGCAGGGTCAGAGAAGGATTTCTGGAAAGGCTACAAAGGCCAGGGCCACGGGCTGTTGCAGTCCAAGGAGGCACCTGGACATGAAAAACTGGTTACTACATATAAAAGAGGAGGTTGAAAATGGGGAACAATACATGAAAAATGGAAAGTGATGCCCAAAGGAGATGTGTTCATGAAAGAGAGTGGCTACAGTATATGGATGATACACATGGAAGAGGCGGAGATACACGCTGACAGACGCGTGGGGCAGGGCTGCGGCGGTTAGCCCTGCCCCAATGCGGAAGCGCTCCCCCGCATTACGGAGGGGATTTGGGGGGACAGGGACCCCCGTTAAGCCGCGGGATAGCGGAGTTTTAGCAGGGGCACACGTGCCCCTGCTATATATGAGGTCTGAAGCGAGATCTATTCTCGCTTCAGACTCTCTTTAACTTAAATAAAATGATTGCTATTCTGAATTATAAATGGATAAAATAAGTGTAGATATTATCAAATAATCTTTCGTAAGCAAAATAAGTTATGAAGTGGCTTGCAATAGTTTTTTTTTTTACCCATATAACAAATTACAGAGGGCCCATTCACATTGAAGGTGGTTCAGACTGGTACTCTTCTGTACACCGCCTCTTCCTCATCACTGTCTAAGTCTCAGAACACCCTCAAAACATTGCAATGGGGCCTGTGAATGAAAAAGCATTTAACGATTTGATCAAGTGATCCTGTGAGCCTGTGATTGCCTGGTTTTTGTCATGTGATTATGTTTCATTTCCACATCCTGTTTATTCTACACAAGAAGCAGATGTAATGATCACATGATTGCATCCAGCCAAACAGAGACTTACAAATGAAGCTCTTGATGAAACTGATCACATGCGTCTTCTTAGATTTCGCTTGTGGAGAACATATGTAAATGAAACTTGTTCTCTATAAACAGAAAACAAAATAGCCTTTAAAAATAATTATACGCTCAGTTGTTAGGTTTACAGTTGTGTGCAGAATATTCAGACCGAGTCTAGCAATAAATTACTCTATGAAAATGAAGGTTAATGACTGAGACACTGACAAGATACTATCACCAAATCTTTAATTACAAGAATTCAACGGCCCATGACCCAGTGAGCACTAAGGAGAACATACAAACTCCATGCAGAGATTCCAACCCAGGACCCTAGTACTGCAAGGCAATAGCCAATTTCAGATTTACATCTCAAAAGCCTATAGGTACACAGAAGACCTGACATGTTAAACTTAGTTCTGCCGCAGATAGCACATCCTCAGTCACACCTCATTTGTGCTGAGAAACACATACAATGCTGAAAACATGTATTTTACTATAAAGAAGAAGTAAGAGTTTTATACAGTTTGTATACAATACATTTACAGTGACTCCAGCAACTAATTGTGCACAATTTAGTGTGCTTTCTTAGAAAAACTCTGAACTGGGAGGCAAATGAGAAGGCAAGTAGCAGCAGGCAGCGTAAGGGAGCAGGGGTTGGCAATATTCACTTGCCTTTTCAGTACCACCCACCTATAGGCATGCAGGGACTGTTTTGGGGCAAACTAGTGCCTCAGCAAAATTAACAAGGAGCCCCTTATATTTCAGCACTGTGGTGACAGTAACATTGTTGTCCTCTGAAATTCCTGATTTGGGGGTCCCCAAGTAGCTCTGGATTTTGGGAAACTGTTTAGTAAACCACAATGGAAGCACCAGCACTATAGGCATATACCCACTATGCCCATTAGAAAATCCCACCATGGCATTAATGCTAACCAGTTAGTTCTCTTTTAAAGTGGATCTCCAGTATAAAAATAAAACCGACACTATCCGCTAAACTGACCACTTAATAAAATACACTTTTTGTTGGTTTGCCAGGCTCTGAAAAACTGGCCTGGAAGATTTCTGCCTCTGCAAATACTGCAAGATAATAATAACAAACAATAATTCTGCAAGATAAGGTGTCATCTGTGGGTGGGAGGTGCCTCATAGTGTGGCCTGAGGGGTACTCAGCTCCTACCTGTGCCACTGAGCCAGCCTATCTTAGAGAGGAGAGGTGAAAAGAGAAGTAGTGTTGTGCCAGTTACAGTATGTCGTATTCCAGAGCTGCCACAATGCTTCCCTGCTGCTTAAGTATTCACCTGCTGTTGCTGCAAAAGGTAAAAAAAGAGGCGGAACAGTCATAGTAAGTGTCATTCTGGGTCATTTTTACTTTGGAATTGAAACCAGAGGTCAACTTTAAAGGAAATCTGAGAGGAACGGGAAAAAAATATACATACCTGGGGCTTCTTCCGACCGCCTTTTTGGCTTGCCGCCTTCCCAGGCCACCTCAAACCTCCTCTAGGCAGCATGGTAATTGCGCCAATCAGGGCGCGCTGCATATGTGTGGCCCAGCCAGGTGCCCCATCACGCTCCCAGCCGCAAGGGCCTGACAGGGGAGCACGTGCTGTTGGGGAGTACCTGCACGGACTTGAGCTGCCTAGCAGATTAACTATCTAGGGGAGGAACCAGGCGGCCTTGGAAGATGGCGAGGGACCAATCAACCTTAAGGGGGCTGGAGGAAGCCCGGGGTATGTATTTATTTAAATTCATCTCAGGTACACTTTAAGTATTAGTGTTCAAAAGAAAAGATCAGCGTGGCACTCCCAATGGAATACTGGAGGGTCTGTGGGTACTTGTACTGGCCTGACTTCCCCGTTTGTGCCGTTCCCCTACACATCTATCATCCCAGTTGCTGCTGACGTGTGCTCCACATATGGGTAGGAAGAAAGGGTATCATGGAATCTTGATATAAAGAAGCAGCAACGTGCACCGTCCATCAGTTCAGCTTCATCCAATGGTGGCTGGATAGTGTAATGGTTAAGGGCTCTGCCTCTGACACAGGAGACCAGGGTTCGAATCTCGACTCTGCCTGTTCAGTAAGCCAGCACCTATTCAGTAGGAGACTTTTGCCAAGTATCCCTAACACTGCTACTGCCTATAGAGCGCGCCCTAGTGGCTGCTGCTCTGGCGCTTTGAGTCCACCAGGAGAAAAGCGTGATATAAATGTTATTTGTCTTTGTCTTCCTTTGTGCCAGATATAAACAGTGTACATCATCGGGGTAACATCAAGGAAACATGTACCTTATCTTCGTGTTGTGGCTCAGACGGGGGTGGAAGTGGGTGTCAGGGCTGCAAAAGGGGTTGGCAACAGCCGTTTCGCGTCCACCAGGATGCTTGGTCACGCTGCGCTCCACCCTGGAACGTAGATTGCTTGGTCACGCTGCATTCCACCCTGGAATGCAGCGTGACCAAGCACCCTGGTGGATGCAAAACGGCCGTCGCCGTCCCCTTTTGCAGCCCTGACACCCACTTCCACCCCCGTTTGAGCCACAATACCAAGATAAGGTACATGTTTGCTTGATGTTACCCCGATGATGTACACAGTTTATATCTGGCACAATAAATGAAGCTGAACTGATGGACGGTGCACGTTGCTGCTTATTTATATCAAGACACTTTAAGTATTATACAGTAATTATTATTCAGCTCATGTTCATGTACTAGCCAAATACATTGTAAGCCATCAGGTACCACACCGCACACAGCTACACACAGCTTCCTTTTACCTACTATCCTATACCTTAAACCTTTAGACTGTAAGGCCCTTTGGCCACGGCTCTCTTCGACTTTTGTCTCACAATGCTGTGTAATAGGTACATACCTACCATCCCTGTGTAAGAATATGTGGTTAATTTGTTCACTGCATTAGCTGTTACACCCTCTTGTCTTGTATCAACTGTTGTATTGTATACTTTGTATTGTTATACCCTGTATACTATTGTAAAGCGCCACGGAAGATGCTGGCGTTATATAAATCAATAATATCAATAATAATAATAATCAGGTGTTTATAGTTGAATGATAATAAATTGTATAATTTCTATAGTGTAGGTTTTCATTACATTTGGTCAGTTTATGAATTATTTGAGGGAATCTCCTAGCAGTATAAGCATTATTGGACACTGTCTTATCTGATAAAACATCCCCTAGCGCCTACCAGTCAAGCTGTTTTTCACAGAGCATCGTATAAATGCAGTTTTACTATTCTGTCTTTCTATTTCTTCTTGTTTCTCCCATTCTCCGCTTGTTCTATTAAAAGAAGAATGGATTTCCTTGAGTTTGTATTGAATGCATTCCTCCAATAAAACTGGGTCAGTCTGAGTGCTATGAAATGAGGAAATGTCTGATTGCTTGAGCTGTTTGGAAATGAGCATAGACTGAAAGGCACCGTGATATGGGAAGAGGCAGATGGGCTCAGCATGCTTTCATGCTTGGTCAGGTGTTATTAATCTATGACCACTCATGCAGGTGCCTGTCAGATATGCTACACATTTTCACAAATTACCCAGAGCCATTACACATGTAGGGAGGGATACCTGCAAAAAGAGTCTCAACCTCTCAACACATCATACAGTAACACATAAAGAACTTGATGTTGTCTGCTGATAGCGTCTGGCAAAATGACAAAAGGCTGTGATTATTACTGGGCAGTAATATGTGATCACTCGTTTTCTATATTTAGCTATAATTTAGACCTCATTGAAAGCCAGTTATTTTTTAACAAAGACCATTTTATTATTGTTCACTAGGTAGAGCAAGTATTTTATAGTATAATCTCAGCTTTCATTTAAAGCCACAATTAGAGGTGAGCAAGCTGATTTGGGATTTGTGAAAGTCTGAATGCCACACAGATTCCCCCAATATCCCTGAGAAATGTTATTGAACACATTAGTATTGGTGAAGTCTCAAACCACACATTACCTATGTATATATTTGTACTGCTGGATGTCCTGGTTGTATGGAAAGTACCATGTATCTGTGCTCCCCACTTTTTGTTTTGTACTATGTGCAGTTGTGCACGCATGCAGCATGTTGGTTTTATAGCAAGGGTATTGTGTGGAGTGCACCTGCTTAAACAATATCTCTTACAACGAAGTAGCGACGTAGACATAAGCAGAGGATCCAACAGAACATTAAAAGGATATGACATCACTGGTCTGTACATCACCATTGCCGGACGTAACTATTCAGCTGGAAAGTAGCGGAGGGGTGAAGACGGCGTAGATTGAGCACAGAGCCGCCGACCGAGGCTCTGACTCATGAGGAAACCTTGTGAAATAGACGTAAGATGCCAGCAACAGTAAATCTATAGCAGCAAAGTGCAACTGTATCCGTGCATGCAGAGACTATTATTATTGTGTCACCGGTTAATAGGAGAACTGCTGCGGTGTGCTGACATTTGAAGGAAGCATTTTGTATAATTTACCCTTTATGCTGCGGAGCAAGGTGGACACATAAGGAAACATTGACTATTAAGCATATTTTGCATCATTTTTTGGATTTTAGAGTTGGGTACATAGCTTTAATGTGTTTTTTCCTCCCAATGAGGTGCCATTTTTAAGATTTACCAAGGAGCTCTTTATGATTGTGACAAGAGTGGCGTGTTTTTCTTGGTACTATTATAGGTTATTTTATTATATATGCAAATCCTATATGTGTATTTTTTAAGTATTAACATTAATAAAACTTTTTAAACCCCTCTATTTATTTAATTGGATATTTTCATAGTGGGGTAAGGGGGAATCCATACACAATTGAGGACAAGAGCAGGGTGAAATGATTAGGAGAAAGTCAGTATCTATAGGGCCACCCAGGTCTTGTATTTTTGATATTACAAATCCTGCTGCAAACTGTAACCGAGTTTATCCTACTCATCTTCCCTCTCTTCCCTCCATAGAATAGAATGTATGACATTTACTTAGCTTGTTAGGATCTCGAGATCGGTTGCCTATGAATGATCAGTACATAGGACAAAATATTGTTGCTTGCGTATATATATTGTGATCTAAAAAAAAATACTTGTCATGGAAATTATGGCTCTACTTTATTACATGTTTTTGGCACTAATTAAAAAGCGTCTCTCACATTCTTCATTGAGTTTAATGCATTTGAGTTTTGCAAAATACAAAATATTATTTCTTCCCCAAAAATGTATTTTCATAACAAATAGTAAAATGTAATCTTCAATCAGTCCATTCCATTGTACTTAACAATGACTGTAATACCATGAACTTGCAGTTACTTTTCCAACAAGGCTTATACAAATAATGTGTAATCATAATGCACACTCATGTGTGGGCTCACAGCATAAATGGCTAGGCAATATATTGCAATATTACAACACATTCACAGGAAGGACCCATCTACAGGATTTTACTGTGTAAAGTAATAAAGAGATGAAACATAATTTTACTTTATATATACACACTGGCAGTGGTTTGCTGCCTCATTATAAGAGGATCACATCAAACTGGAATAGTTGCTGGATGAAGTGTCCTGAGCTTGCACACACTGGGAGGTTTTAAGGTTGTTCTGAGGATCTTAAGAAATGGTGACTGCAAAAGGAATTGTGGAAAGGAGCTCCTGAGGATAGGATGCACTCATGTTTGCTGGCCTTGTTTTCAAGGCACTGTTCTCATACAGACCTGATGAAGCGGGTGGAGAACCATGAAACGCATTTTCCCATTTAAAGATAAAATAAATTATTATCCAGAAATTCTGGTTGCTTGTATTTTTTCTTCAAGAGGGGTAAGAAACCTATACCTCTCCATTTTAAAAACTGCAAATAAATCACCCAATACACCAAGCACCTCCAAAACAGTTTTGCCTTGTCCGGAGGATCGGAAAACCTTAGGAGAAGGCTAAATGTGAGCATAGGAGGAGGTTGTTCCATAACTTGAATAGGCGTGCTGGAAAATGTATTGCTTAACCATCCAAGTGACAGCTGTGTGATTTTATATTGCAACAAGCAGTGCAAAACCATTCAGTGCAGAGTTTCCAGTAAATTTGATCAGCCATTGACATCTGATTGAAATCTATGGGTGCTGTGTGTTAAATTGATTGATACATCGTAACTGGAGTTTCATTTGGAAAGTTTACATCACAAGTCTGATAGGGCCCCCACTGGCCTGAGTTTGGACAACTTTATTTAAGAAAAGGATAATATTATTAATAGAATAAGGTCCCTTTCTAATGACTACAGCTGAGTGTTATGCCAGCTGCAAATATTTCAACATTGGTATAGAAAAAGATATAAAGATACTGGGTTATGTAATCCATGTCATGGTATTTACGAAAAACTGCAATTATAGCAAAAATCTCAAATAACTGTATTAATATTTTTTTTTTTATCAATATTAGCAAACCACATTGCTGCATGCCTTTTTTAGTCTAAACCCATCTGTACTGAACATGAATCATCACAAAAAAATAATTGAAATTCCTCTGGTATGCACGCTGCCGCCAATCAAAGCGAACCAAGAAGTAGCCATAAATATTCTATCATCTCTGCTTACCAGTCATCAATCACGTCAACTTGATAACTTGTAGGGAATGTTAGGCAGCCACTTATCATATCGAAGCAGGTCTGTGGTATTTACATTGCCGATAGTAAGAGTGGGAACATCAAAGAAGATGACAAGGGTTAGAATTTATTTTCAGGATGGGCAGAGAGAAAATGTGAAATTGCCATTGGGAAAAAAGAGCACTGCTAGAGAATGTTAATGATATGTACACAACGACAATAATGGGTGTCATGGAGTCACATTGCTGATCTTGAGTAAACCAAGACATGTCAAATGGTAATAAGATAGCAATTGTTTTCTGCTTCCAGGTTTTATCATGCTTGTACAAAGAAATTCAGCCTTCGTCTTGAAAGCTCAAGTCCATTATCAGTGCTGAGTACATTATCTGCTGTGTGTGTTTATTGCTACATGTAACCCACATTGCCCCTGTATTAATATTCATATATGCACATTAAAAGAAAAACTCAATTTCTCAGTTCTCTGAAAAAAAATGCAACACAATGAATGTGCCCTAGAAGTTTCTAATGAATATTTTGCTGCTCACAATAGCTATTTTCCAACAAATCTCTCCAGGACAGAGGTTAGTGAGAACAGAATGTTGTAATTTGTATAAGAGTGAAGGCTTCAGGCCACGATATTGTGAAAGACATGAGCAATAATGTCTGTAAGGAGGGTAAGGAGCTTAGGCAGCAGTAGGGCGATGCAACTCTTGATAAAAGTTTCAGTTTATACTTAAAGGGGAGCTCTGCTGAATATAGCTTAAAGAGACACTGAAGCGAAAATAAAAATGATGATATAATTATTTGTATGTGTAGTACAGCTAAGAAATAAAACATTAAAATCAGATATAGCAGTCTAATTGTTTCCAGTACAGGAAGAGTTAAGAAACTCTAGTTGTTATCTCTATGCAAAAAAGCCATAAGCTCTACGACTTTCAAAGTCGTGGAGAGGGCTGTTTTCTGACTTTTATTATCTCAACTGTTATTTAACTATTTACTTTTTCTCTGCCAGAGGAGAGGTCATTAGTTCACAGACTGCTCTGAAAGAATCATTTTGAATGCTGAGTGTTGTGTAATCTGCACATATTATAGAATGATGCAATGTTAGAAAAAACACTATACACCTGAAAATACAAATATGAGAATATTTTCTTTGCTGCAAATCTTCTAGTAATTATTCATAGTACACAACCAATTCACTATATCATATTTTTTTTTCGCTTCAATGTCTTTAATAAATAAAATTGCTTATTTTTTACATTATTACTTTTTAAATGATGTAGACAATGTTTTCCCATTTTAAGAAAAGAAAAAAAGTATTCTCACCCTGATTTAAATCTTTCAATTTATCACAGAAGGCAGCAACTTTACAGCAGGCAAGGTGCATCCTTGTGGAATGTTTGTTATTAAGTAAGCAGGTACAACACTGATCTCCCAGAAAGCTCTGGGGCAGAAGGCTGTGTGGCATCAGGGCCTAGGGTAAATTTCACTGGGAAGGTAGGGTTACATATGAATATTCATGTATTCTGAATAATGTATTATATTCTACGATATAATCGTACTCAATCCCAAGCTGTTGCAGCTAAAGCTAACAAAATTTTGGGGTGCATTAAAAGGGAAATAAAAACTCGAGATGCTAGCATAATATTGCCCATTTAATTCTCTAGTAAGGCCACATCTGGAATATGGAATTCAGTTCTGGGCACCAAATTACAGGAAAGATATTGCAGTTTTAGAGCAGGTGCAGAGACGCGCAACAAAATTGATGCATGGGATGGAAGGTCTCACTTACCAAGAAAGGTTAGATAAATTGGGTTTATTTAGTCTAGAGAAAAGACGCCTTAGAGGGGATCTAATTAACATGTATAAATACATCAGAGGGCAATATAAAAGCTTGGTGGATTAGCTTTTTGTCCCTAGGCCTTCTCAAAGGACTAGAGGACATGATCTGTGCATGGAGGAAAAAAGTTTAGCCATTTATTTAGGAAAGGGTTCTTTACAGTAAGAGTGATAAAGATGTGGAATGTATTGCCACAGGAAGTAGTTATGGCAGATTCTATACCTGCATTTAAAGGGGGCTTAGATGCTTTCCTTTCGTTGAAAGCAGTGGTGCTCGGATATCCCCCAATCACGGATCCGCATGCGGCCGTGATTATTGGAGCTGCATCCGTGTCAACCCGTGATCGCATCCCGTATTTTTTTCCGCAACCGGCTCGACCAGTCTTTACCCGTCTTTAGTATTGTAAAAATCCGCAATGTTGTGTCGTGAGCAGTCATAACCCGTAATGTTCCATGCGTATCGCCATGCGTAGAAATGTACGTGTTGAATAGCCGAGATTGCGCATGCGCAAGCGTATCAGCAGGCAATGCGGACATAAAAATCTGCATGTATGTACGTGTCGTATGGGTCAATGCGTATCAGTGGGTACCCGTACTCACTAACTGCGCATGCGCATGCGTATCAGTAGGCAATGCGGACATAAAAATCCGCATGTAGCCTCCCCTCCTGTGATTGGTTGCTCTAGCCTGCGTCAGGGGCCTCTGATTGGCCCAGTGACACGTAATGGGAAAAATCCGCATCACGGCCGAATCAAGGCCGTGATTACGTCTTTTTGTACGCATGCCGTGATCCGGATTTGACGCGATGTCGTGATCCATGCAGATCACGGCATCCGGATCACGGCCTTCGTGATGCGGAAAAATGGCCGTGAATCACGCGTACCCGTGATCACGACCATTCGTGAGAGCACCACTGGTTGAAAGACATCCATGGCTACAATTACTAGGTAATGCCTAATGATGTTGATCCAGGGATTTTATCTGATTGCCATCTGGAGTCGGGAAGGAATTTTTCCCTTTTGGGGGTAATTGGACCATTCCTTGTAAGGGTTTTTCGCCTTCATTTGGATCAACAGGGATATGTGAGGGAGCAGGCTGGTGTTGTACTTTGTTCTCTGGTTGAACTCGATCGACGTACGTCTTTTTTCAACCCAAATAACTATGTAACTATGTAATTTTGGTATTTGCAATAATTCAACTCTAAGTGAGCAACTGTGGTTTCCCATGATGCAACACTCCTAAATATGCAAATCATATCTTTATGCCATTGAAAGCAATACTGCATGTCCAGAACCACTGGTACGTATATGGTCAGCCTGTAACAAATACATTTTACAGAGCCACATCAATCCATCAGTTCTCATCAGTGCATGGTATGGATTGACATGGCTCTACTGATATAATTGATGATATTATAATTTAAGTCTGCCCAGTCTGAGAGGGGAGGTAGGGGAAGGAAGAAGCTAAAGAAATCATGCATGACTGATTGCCTTTCCTATGAGCAGGGTAAGCATCTGAAGGCAAGAAATACCATGTAAGCTTTGAACTGATGCTGTCATTTTTATTGGGAGGAGGGTGACAGGTGATCAAGTGCCACCCAATTTTGTACTGCCTCAGTAGGTACTAAGCTAGCTGTTGTGATGTTTCCATAGGTTTTTGAACAGATTTCTACTGAAATCTGATGTAAATCCAGTGGGGCAAAATGATTGATATTCCATAATCTATTTACAATCAGCAAGATTGAGATTGTTTTCCTGGATTGGGTGTCCATCACATAATGCATGGCTACCTTAAGAAAGACAGCAAACTGAATACAAAGATTTTGCCAAGCTAGTGTGCATAGTGCTGACCCCACAAGTAAGATGGCAGCACGCTTGCAGGCAATAAAATGGGCAGCAAAAATTACCTGTGTGAAAGATTAAAGAGAATCTGTACTGTGATAATCTTACATAAATAAACATACCAGCTGTAACGATTGGGTGCTGCAACTCAGACGTCTGATTATTTGTGATCTGCAGAATCACCAATAATACAGACGCTATACCTGATTATGTGGTGATCTGCAGTATCACCAATAATACTAGTATAGCCAGCTGAGAGTAAGGTGTGGTGTTTGGTGCAACAGTATAGACTTCTCCAGAGGAGCTGGAGGGTCTACCAACACAAATAGCAATACCTTTACCAGAGGAGCTGGCAAAGTACTAATAATGAGAGAACTAAAGAAGTTTGGCTAAACCTTACCAGTGGAGCTGGTAAGGTACTAACAGCACAAATGACTGAATAGTTTAACTAGACCTTGCCAGAGGAGCTGGTAAGGTACTAACAGCACAAATGACTGAATAGTTTAACTAGACCTTCCCAGAGGAGCTGGTAAGGTACTAACAGCACAAATGACTGAACGGTTTAACTAGACCTTCCCAGAGGAGCTGGTAAGGTACTAACAGCACAAATGACTGAACAGTTTAACTAGACCTTCCCAGAGGAGCTGGTAAGGTACTAACAGCACAAATGACTGAATAGTTTAACTAGACCTTGCCAGTGGAGCTGGCAAGGTACTATCAGTCACTGGAGCTATGCAACTAAGTCTGAACCTCACCAGAGGGGCTGGTAGGTTCTAATAGCTAGAGCACCTCACCAGTGGTGAGTAGAGTAGTCAGACAGGCAAGATTCAATAACAGGCAGGTAGAGATAGTACAAACTCGGTAGGCGAGAGAGTAGTTAATATCAGGCAGAGGTTCAGCAACTAAAGTCAGAAAGGCAGAAGTACAGAATTGTTTAGCAATAGCAAGGTCAGAGAGTAGCCAGAATCATACACAGGTTATCAGAATACAATGTAATAATAACTAACTATAGATAGATGTATATTGCAAACACTGCATATACATTTATCATCAACAGGAACCTCACTAGGTCTGAGCGCTAACACGAGTGTATTCGCAACAGCAGACGAGTTGACAATGATCTGTGAAGGCTTAAGAAGCCGAGAAGAGCCCAGCACCACGCCCCCTAGCAATCAGCCAATCCGAGCGGCTCAAGTCACTCCTGACATCAGCCGACCGGCAGGTCAGCTGACGCGCCTTCTTACAGCATAAAGGTTCTGTATCCACGCGCGCCTGCACGATACAGAGACCCTATGAGCAAGAGACAATGCCGTTCCCGCCGTGCTGGACGACGTCGGGACGGATAAGACCTATGAACAGGGAACAAAGGCGGCTGCGGGTATAGCCTGCGTATCCGCAGCCGCCATAGTTTCAGATGTTACACCAGCCTGTTTGTCTCCTAGCCCCCTCTGACATTTTCGCTGCTCCCTGCTGCTTTCTTGTTGCCGCCATAGTTTCAGATGTTACAGTACCCCCCACTCTCTAGACGTGGACTCCGGACACGATCCACCTGGCCTATCAGGGTGCAATCTATGAAACTCCTCCCTGAGTTCTTCTGCATGCATGCGAGAAAGTGGTACCCAAGATCTCTCCTCTGCACCATACCCTCTCCAGTGGACTAGGTACTGTATGGAGTTACGCACCACCCAAGAATCCAAGATCTGCTCTATCTTGTACTATGCTTCTCCATCAATCACCACAGGGGGGGAGGGGAGAGGAATCCACATGCACAGCAGGTTTCAAGAGGGATACATGAAACGTTCTACCACCCCTGAAGCTGGGTGGGAGCTAGACAACATAGGTAACATTGTTGACCCTTTTGGTCACAGGGTATGGCCCTATGAATTTGGGATCCAATTTAGCAGAGTGTTGCTTTGGGGCCAAGTGTCGAGTAGAAACCCACACTAAATCTCCTGGGAGAAAATTCCACTCCACAGAATGTTTCCTATCCACCTGTTTTTTCTGGGTAGAAAAAGCCTTTTTCAAATTCTCTTTGACTTTTCCCCAGATCTCTTTTAATGTCCCTTGCCACTCCTCCAAGGCCAGGAAAGGTGATGACACCACCGGCAGCGGAGAGAACTTCGGTGATCTCCCCGCTACCACCTGAAAAGGGGAGAATCCTGAGGAGGCACATATTTGCAACAGCAGACGAGTTGCCAATGATCTGTAAAGGCTTAAGAAGCTGAGGAGAGCCTAGCGCCACGCCCCCTAGCAATCAGCCAATCCGAGCGGCACGAGTCACTCCTGACGTCAGCCGACCGGCAGGTCAGCTGACGCGCCTCTTCCAGCATAAAGGCCCTGTCTCCGCGCGCGCCCGCGCGATACAGAGACCCTATGAGCAAGAGACAATGCCGTTCCCGGCGTGCTGGATGCCGCCGGGATGGATAAGACCTGCGAACAGGGAACAAAGGCGGCTGCGGGTATAGCCTGCGTATCCACAGCCGCCATAGTTTCAGACGTTACACCAGCCTGTTTGTCTCCTAGCCCCCTCTGACATTTTCGCTGCTCCCTGCTGCTTTCTTGTTGATAAAATCACTGTTTTATTCATTGTTTTTGTAAACAATGAAGATGGCTAGCCAAACAGGAAATACATCATCAGAGCAGGTGCCTGTTTGCAGTGGCTCCTCTCAAGCCTGAATTGACTTCTGGAATGTTACTCCCAGTGTTGTCTTAGCGGCTGGTCAGGGTTTGAACTGATCTTTCTGCACTCACAGCTGTTCACAATGTCACAGCTCTGTGAGGCAGACACACTGGCTGTGAGCAGAGACCTTGCTTGTAACTCATACATGCAGCACACACACAGAGCCTGCAGGGGGCGTGCATACCTTCTCCCTATCACAGCAGGGGCAGCACATTCCTCCCTAGGTCAACAAAGCTTGACAAAGAAAAGAAGATTAGATATATTACAAAGACAGTGCAACTAGAAAAGGCTGCGGTAATCCAGACCACATTAGAACAGGTATAGGAATTTATAGTTTAGAAGAAACAAGGCTGTAATTTTGTTACAGAGTCTCTTTAAACAGTTGACTGTTGTTTCAAAATAGTCTGACAATTTTGAAGAATTTTGAAGAAAGACAGGTGTGTTTTATGACAGGACTCCTAAGGAGGGGGGGGGGGGGATTTTGCATGACCTTTTTCTAGCCCCTGTAATCTCTGAGGCCCTTCAGTTTGTTTTGGGTCCCTTTTGTTGTGCTGCTGTTGCTCCGCTATGAGCTGGGTCGAAGCTCTGTCCCATCCACACACCTCCTTGATGATACTCCGGGGTGGCTGTGCATAGCAGCCATAGTCAGATGCATTCTGAGCATGTGCTGTTACAATTCTTTATGAACCATGTATGCACAGAACACTCCTGCCCTCTTGGGAGCCCTAACAAGGAAGTGAGCGACTAGGACAGAGCATCGGCCATAGCTGCAACACAGATGGGGTAGGGCTTTTTAAGAGGGTCAACAGCATCGCAACCGTGGGGGCCCAAAAGAAACTGAGGGGCCTCAAAAATTATATGTAGCTGGAAGAAGCCCCATGTGAGTAGACATCAGGATTTTTTCCTGGTATTCAGGAGTGTTTTAAAAAGAACCAGAAAGTAAATCACCTAAGATGAAAACCAGCATTCCCCAATTTGTGTTACATGAACTACTCTCAGCAGTTGAAGCCTCACTCTGGGCACAAATGGTTTCCTAGGTCTCTGTAGACACTTGGGTGCAGACCTTGCCTTTTGTTTGTGTATAAGCTCCCTAACGGCTATCATCACACAAATGCCATGTACCTATACAGAAACCCAGATACTGGCCATGTGCTGCACCACAAGCTGTCATTGCATTGGATGAAATCCTGAAGAGATTGTGACAGTAGCAGCTCCACTCATAGAGCCGGAATCCCAGTCTGCCCACTCTGTTGCTCCGGATCATCTCAATTTTTTTGTGTTGCAGAAGCTCTGTACACACAGTTAAATCAAATTTGAGAACTCTGATTAATAAATGATTACAGTAGATGATAAATTTAGATTCATGCCTGGAAATGAGATTTAAATCCAAACTCCAAGCACAGTCTAAATTTATCATCTGATATTTTATTACACCAAATATATTTTTTATGCCTTTGCAGCTAAACATCCTGCTTTAAAAACACGTACTGGGAGTCACACACCATACAGACTGATGAGGTGCTGGACCAGTTTTACAGCACAAGCATAATCCACGAGATCCGCATACTCCACTGTAGATAGGTTTGTTTATTCACATAAAGCGCCAGATGAACATTCAGTAACCAACAAACGTTTTGGGCCATGGCGGGTCCTCTTTGTAAAGGCATTCTTTGTATGCCTTGACAAAGTGGATCCGCGTTGGCCCTAAAATGTTTGTTAGTGACCCTCACCCCAGAGTCAGGCCCCGTTCACACTTGCGGTTTTGTAAAAACCGCACCGGATGTCCGGACCGCACCGCATCCGGACCGGACCGGATCCGTACGGTTCCGGTACGGATCCGGTCCGGATCCGGTCCGTTTGCATCCGTTTTCCGTGCGGTGTGAACACGGTTGTGGTCCGGATCCGGTTTCTTAAAGAGATAACAACCTGTATAAATCCCTGGGTTCTGGGAGGTCAGCAGAAGCTCTGGGGTCATTGTTGGAGAGAGGTGGACGTGTGGAGACCATCCTAGGATACAGAGACTGCAGTTGGGACCATAGATCCAGTCATTTTTTACGCTTATTACCTGGGAATTCTCTCCTTCCTGTTGTTCACCTACTACTACGTGGGGAGAAGGCGTGCTCCTCGCAGGAGATGGTGGGTGCACCCTCTACTAGCCAGGAGGCAGAGGAAGGGAGAGTTCCAGGCCCTCTACCGGGACCTCAGACGACACCCACAGAAGTTCTACAGCTACACTCGGATGTCTATTCCCCTGTAAGTATTTAGGCCTAAATACACCAACCCCCACCATCCCTAAACACCCCACCCTCACCCCCACAACACCTCATCCCTGTATACCTAGCTAAACACACCACCCTGACCCCCACACCCCTGTATACCTAGCTATACACTACACCCCCACCCTCCAAAACACTCCCAAACCTCTGTAAACACACCTCCCCCATCCTCCACCCAACACCTTGTCCCACAACAGACTTTACAGCTTCTTCCTTTCCATCTCCTGACAGGTTTGATACCCTCTTGGAGATGGTGAAGGATGACCTAAGGAAGAAGGATACCACGTTCAGGAGAGCAGTCACACCACAAGAACAACTACTCATCACACTGAGGTATGTAAAAACAATTTTTTTTTTTTTTTTAAAACAATTATTAACCTTTTCAACATGAAAATATTCTTCCAACATGGAAGACAAAACATTTCTATGGTATAGCCCGGTTGAAGTGTTGAGGAACACCAACCACCAACTTTGTGCGGGAAGAGTTGCAGGGCATAGCTGCCCAAGTGTCTTTTGGGGACACCAGTCCCTAAAATTAAAGTGCTTCCAAAACCTAACCACCGGCACATGACCCTCTGAGCCATGGATCAAGGACACAGGTCAGTGAAAAGGCTAGGCCTCTCACCGACCAGTCAAGGTGTCCTTCATCCATGGTTCCAAGGGTCTTGTGCAAGTGGTTAGGAACAACAACAAAGTGAGGAGCAAGAGAAACCGACGGCACAGGTGCAGGACTACAGGTCTAGTGCAACAGGCACAAGGTTGTGACCCAGGTAGTGTCTTTCGGGGACACCAGTCCCTAAAATTAAAGTGCTTCCAAAACCTAACCACCGGCACATGACCCTCTGAGCCATGGATCAAGGACACAGGTCAGTGAAAAGGCTAGGCCTCTCACCGACCAGTCAAGGTGTCCTTCATCCATGGTTCCAAGGGTCTTGTGCAAGTGGTTAGGAACAACAACAAAGTGAGGAGCAAGAGGAACCGACGGCACAGGTGCAGGACTACAGGTCTAGTGCAACAGGCACAAGGTTGTGACCCAGGTAGTGTCTTTTGGGGACACCAGGCCCTAAATTAGTGCTTCCAAAACCTAACCACTGGCACATGACCCTCAGAGCCATGGATCAAGGACACAGGTCATTGAAAAGGCTAGGCCTCTCACCGACCAGTCAAGTTGTCCTTCATCCATGGTTCCAAGGGTCTTGTGCAAGTGGTTAGGGACAACAACAAAGTGAGGAGCAAGAGGAACCGACGGCACAGGTGCAGGACTACAGGTCTAGTGCAACAGGCACAAGGTTGTGACCCAGGTAGTGTCTTTTGGGGACACCAGGCCCTAAATTAGTGCTTCCAAAACCTAACCACTGGCACATGACCCTCAGAGCCATGGATCAAGGACACAGGTCAGTGAAAAGGCTAGGCCTCTCACCGACCAGTCAAGGTGTCCTTCATCCATGGTTCCAAGGGTCTTGTGCAAGTGGTTAGGAACAACAACAAAGTGAGGAGCAAGAGGAACCGACGGCACAGGTGCAGGATTACAGGTCTAGTGCAACAGGCACAAGGTTGTGACCCAGGTAGTGTCTTTTGGGGACACCAGGCCCTAAATTAGTGCTTCCAAAACCTAACCACTGGCACATGACCCTCTGAGCCATGGATCAAGGACACAGGTCAGTGAAAAGGCTAGGCCTCTCACCGACCAGTCAAGGTGTCCTTCATCCATGGTTCCAAGGGTCTTGTGCAAGTGGTTAGGGACAACAACAAAGTAAGGAGCAAGAGGAACCGACGGCACAGGTGCAGGACTACAGGTCTAGTGCAACAGGCACAAGGTTGTGACCCAGGTAGTGTCTTTCGGGGACACCAGTCCCTAAAATTAAAGTGCTTCCAAAACCTAACCACCGGCACATGACCCTCTGAGCCATGGATCAAGGACACAGGTCAGTGAAAAGGCTAGGCCTCTCACCGACCAGTCAAGGTGTCCTTCATCCATGGTGAACCAAAGGCACAGGTGCAGGACTACAGGTGCAGTGCAACAGGCACAAGGTTGTGACCCAGGTAGTGTCTTTCGGGGACACCAGGCCCTAATGTTCAAGTCCAGCAAAAACAAAAGTACCCTGACATGGTCATCTGAACACCTCTGAACCTTGGTTGAAGGAGATGGGGCAGGGAAAAGGTTGGGCTAAAAAGCCCTGGGATGGTATCCTTCCTCCGAGGTTCGGAGATATCCAGAGGAGCATGTCCAGGAACAATATAACTGTTTTTTTCAAATTGTATCGACACCACTACTAGAGAAGGTGGGAGTTGCTGCCTGGAAATCCGGACTTTCTTGGGTGCTGGTCGTGGATGAGCTGGACCCTGACAGCGGCGGTCCATATTGACTGCCTCTGTAGCCAGTGTACATCTGTGCTGAAGATTGCCAGGGGGGCACCACTGTAGGTTGTGGGTGTCTAAAAGTTGGTGGTTGGAGCAATGGCGTGTCCATGTGTTGTTTGATTGCCTCCAGCAAAGTGGAATGGCACGCCATCATGTTTTGGGAAGGCACCTTTTCCAAATACGGTAGTAGAGACATCACAGTGTGAAAACACGGGTGTGCCTGCAATTTCAGCAGTTCCTTACTTTGTTGATGCATTTGCTGCATCATGTTCTGCAGCTGGCCCACCGACTGATGATGCTGCGCACGCAGTTGGTCGATTTCTCCTCTGTGCATCTCATGCATCATTTTAAGCTCGTCCCTGTAGTGCCCATGTACAGCTTCGAGCTCACATTGCAGTGAACTGATGTGGGCCTTGTACTGCTCCATGATATGGCCCCTGTCCCCATCTTGCAACTGCCGGGTTATGAGAGTTTGGTAGCTCTGCAGAATCCCGAGAAGTCCGGAGACAGCCCCGGACATCTCGGACTCTGTCTCTCTTCTTGTTGGGGGGAGGGCACCTCGACGCCTCACTGGTGGGGTGGTAGCATCTTCCCGTCCTCTGGCCTGCGTCGGGGTTGCCCTGCGCGCTGGTTGTGCTGCAGTCTCTCTGTGCTCCTCTCTTTGCTCTTGGTCCTCTGGCGCTTCCATACCGGTCGATTGTGGAGGTGCAGCTTCTGCCACACTCGGTCCTGCAACCTGCAAATCACAGCTCTCTTCGCCCAAGTCATCGTCAAAGTCGAGAGCTTCGATAGGGAAGGACTCCCTCCTCCTACTCCTCTCCTCGGGGCAATAAGTCACATCGGCTACCTCATCATCCACCAAGCTCTCCTCACTGCTGAAGCGTGCCTCCTGGGTCGGTTCCTCTTGCTCAAAATTGTCTTCAGTCCTGTAGATAAAAACAATATTTATTGGTTTGCCAAACAGCATGTGGCTTCAATTCACAGAGCTAGCACACACTAATCAAACACTTTATCAACCGTTTGTACCAAACGTTTGATAAAGCTTTTGAGAAAAGTTTGCTAAAGCCATGGGAATTGAAGCCAGTTTATAGCAATACATGTCCGAAGTCATGGTAGTTGTCTGCTACAATGAGTTCTCAGTTCCTGGCCACAGTAGTGGTACTTACAGTCTAGGTTCCAAGCTTGCATTTATGAAAGATAATTGCTTGGCAAATTGGTATTCCTTTAGGCGCTTTCCCCCGCCTCTGCCACTTCTTTCGGCAAGTTTTTTCCTGCGTAGAAATTTCACGTAGGCATCACGTATATTGCGCCACCTTGTCTTGAACCTTTCTCCTGTAACGACATGAAAAATTGATTTTGATTATTTCTCTTGTAGGTACATGGCAACTGGACAAACATATACATCGCTACATGTGACATTTCGTATTGGGAAGAGCACGGTGGCAGGCATCGTCGTGAGGACTTCAAGGATCATTTGGACACGACTGAGGGCCAGATACATGCCAGTGCCAGACACCAAGAAATGGGAGGAGATCGCCCAGGGCTTCTGGACCGAGTGCAAGTTTCCTAATTGTGTTGGCGCACTGGATGGGAAACACATCCGTATTCAGAAACCCGTGGGGAGTGGCAGCCATTATTTCAACTACAAAAAATACTTTAGCATTGTTCTAATGGCAGTGGCAGATGCAGACTACAAATTTGTGTACGTGGACGTGGGGTCGTACGGTAGTTCCAATGACTCTGGAATTTTCCAGCGTACGACCATTTGCCGGCTGATGGAGGAAGGCAGACTGCGTCTCCCCCGTGACAGACCCTGGCCTGGGACAAGGGCACCGGCCTACCCCTATGTGTTTGTGGGGGACGAGGTCTTCGCCCTGTCCGACCATGTAATGCGTCCGTACCCAGACAGGGGACTTGATGCCAGCCAGCTACACTTCAATGCTCGGTTGAGCCGTGCAAGGAGAATGGTGGAGTGCACATTTGGGATCCTGGTGTCAAAGTGGAGGGTGTTCCACACGCCCATGCTGCTGAAACCGGCCAACGCAGTTGTCGTGGTGAAGGCAGCATGCATCCTCCACAACTTTGTGCGGCAGGAGGAAAGAGAGACTCCGGAACCCCCGAATGTGCTTCCACTAATGCCCCTGAGGAGGTATGCAACCAGGCCAAGGGTAGTGTCACTGCGGAACAGGGACCGACTGAGACTTTATTTGAACACACCACCAGGACGAGGGTGAATGTTTGGTTTTCAATATGTTTTGTTGAAATGTGTTTATTTTGTAGTTTCAAGTTTTTAAGTGATTTATATGTGTTAATTTTTTACAATAAATTGATGTTTAATAATTGGTCATTGTGTATGTTTTATGTGCACAGGTGGGGTACATCACAGGTGGGTGGGATACATCACAGGTGAGTGGGATACATCACAGGTGGGGTACAGGTTGGTGGGATACATCACAGGTGGGTGGGATATATCACAGGTGGGGTACAGGTGGGTGGGATACATCACAGGTGGGTGGGATACATCACAGGTGGGTGGGATACATCACAGGTGGGTGGGATACATCACAGGTGGGGTACAGGTGGGTGGGATACATCACAGGTGGGTGGGATACATCACAGGTGAGTGGGATACATCACAGGTGGGGTACAGGTGGGTGGGATACATCACAGGTGGGTGGGATACATCACAGGTGGGGTACAGGTGGGTGGGATACATCACAGGTGGGTGGGATACATCACAGGTGGGGTACAGGTGGGTGGGATACATCACAGGTGGGTGGGATACATCACAGGTGGGTGGGATACATCACAGGTGGGGTACAGGTGGGTGGGATACATCACAGGTGGGTGGGATACATCACAGGTGGGGTACAGGTGGGTGGGATACATTACAGGTGGGTGGGATACATCACAGGTGGGGTACAGGTGGGTGGGATACATCACAGGTGGGGGGGATACATCACAGGTGGGGTACAGGTGGGTGGGATACATCACAGGTGGGTGGGATACATCACAGGTGGGTGGGATACATCACAGGTGGGGTACAGGTGGGTGGGATACATCACAGGTGGGTGGGATACATCACAGGTGGGGTACAGGTGGGTGGGATACATCACAGGTGGGGTACCGGTGGGTGGGATACATCACAGGTGGGTGGGATACATCACAGGTGGGGTACAGGTGGGTGGGATACATCACAGGTGGGTGGGATACATCACAGGTGGGTGGGATACATCACAGGTGGGGTACAGGTGGGTGGGATACATCACAGGTGGGTGGGATACATCACAGGTGGGGTACAGGTGGGTGGGATACATCGCAGGTGGGTGGGATACATCACAGGTGGGGTACAGGTGGGTGGGATACATCACAGGTGGGTGGGATACATCACAGGTGGGGTACAGGTGGGTGGGATACATCACAGGTGGGTGGGATACATCACAGGTGGGGTACAGGTGGGTGGGATACATCACAGGTGGGGGGATACATCACAGGTGGGGTACAGGTGGGTGGGATACATCACAGGTGGGTTGGATACATCACAGGTGGGTGGGATACATCACAGGTGGGGTACAGGTGGGTGGGATACATCACAGGTGGGTGGGATACATCACAGGTGGGGTACAGGTGGGTGGGATACATCACAGGTGGGGTACAGGTGGGTGGGGAACAGGTGGGCGGGCCACGGGTGGATGGGCAACACGTGGGTGACACAAATCCATAGCAAAAGTGGAATACATCACAAGCTAACCACAAGCCCCCCCAAAAACTTCTAGTCAACATACCCTCTGTGCCTTGCTGTCTCTTGCTCAAGTGCTCAAAGTCCTCCACATACAGCTTGGCAATTTTTTTCCACAGGCCTCTGCATTTTTTGACGTTGCTGTGGTCCGCATCCCCCTTGTCCCACAGGGCTGGTATCTGCTGCACCTGTAGGATGAGGTCTTCTGCTGTGTAGGGCCTCACCCCCTCGCTATCAGACAGATCCTGAGCCATGTTGCTGCCAAAGAGCTCCAGCATGAAGTCACTGCTGCTCCACTCTGTGCACGCTGGGCCCATGTGGTCCCCATCCAAAATGGCCACTATACCATAGAGAAAGCATAGGAAGTGGGGTAGAACGTCCGGTTTTTATAGCCAGTGTGTTGTGCGCTCTCCGGTTCTCATTGGTTTCTATTGGCCGGATGCAACAGTCCGGCTCCGCTCTGGATACGTCAGCCGGAGGAGCCGGACCAAAAAATAGCGCATGTTGGATTGGATGCCGGAGTCCGGATCCGGTCCGGCTCCGGTCCGGACGAAACGGACGCATGTGAACGGTCGCATAGACTTTCATTGCTATGCCGTGCGTCCGTTTCGTCCGTTTCGCATGCGGTCCGGCTCCGGCACGGCGAATCCAGATGGCAACCGCTAATGTGAACCGGGCCTCAGCAGGCACATGGCAGCCCATCAGCTATTTCTCCCATCTAGACCGCCCCCCCCCCCACCCCCCATCACCATCACCTATCAGAAAGCCAGCACAGCAGCCAATTTGCAGTCTGTGTTTGGCAGATCAGGGAGAGTGTGCTGCAGATAGGGAAATAATTAGTTAGGCCTGTGTTCTGTGTCCCCAGTGGAGTTTCTTGCTGCTACAATACCAATTCACCATCTACATAACCACAGAGCCCTTCTAAAGGCTCTCTTTTGATCTTCTGATATTGATGTTCAGTGTATCTACACAGTGCACTTTAGCTGTTGCAGACAGGTGCAGTCAGTGCTTAGTGCTACAGTAGTTCACCCTTCTGAGGGCTTTTTTTTTCTTTTTCTTGCTAATGTTATATTACAATTCTGTGTGTCCAGTGCACACATAGGCTGTTGGAGACTGGTCTGCTGGTCCTAGTAGTGCACCTACCATAACCCAATAATCCTTCACCACCACTACTGGCATCTAGTATACCACTACTGCCCCATGTATAAGGCCTTAGTGCAGAATCAGTGTTTTTTTGGTCACTTAATTGACATTGAACTACCTCAGCCCGACCATAGGGCCTGGAAAACTGTGATCACCTGCTCTCCCGCAAACGTGCGCACAAGCACAGCGGTCATGACACACCACTACACAAAGACTGCTGCCAAGAGGACTGCCATTTATGTCCTGGAGGTGTCAACTAGTAAAAACAATGCTTGCTCACCTGACATAATCACTAAAGGTCTTTGTGGTTGTTTGCAGTGCATTAAACATGGCGTTTTGTCTGTCAGTGTGAACCGGGTATAACCCTTACACTACCTTATCGCCGTGTACTCACGTCAGATGTTTTAAAGCACTTAATTCCACAAATTTAGGAATGTACTGTGATTTCTGCCCTTTAGAGATTAAGACACAACTCTGCATCAACTACATAATTTTTGGTGGGACTTTTGCCATGGATCCCCCTTTGGCTATGCCACGGTCCAGGTGTTAGGCCCCTTGAAACAACTTTTCCATCTCTTTTGTGGCCAGAAACAGTCCCTATAGGTTTTAAAATGTGCTCGCCATTTGAAGTCCATGGCAGTTTGCAAGATTCGCCTGTTTGTGAACATTTGCAGAAAATGTGCATTCGCGCACCGAAAATGTAATGTTCGCTACTTCACTACTAATCGTGGCAAATAACATTGAAGTTTATGGTGGCGCCCTTTTTAGACAGGCGGCTCTGGCTGATACTGATACCTACAACTGATAACCCCATTCCCCATTGCAAAACATGCCCCATACGTGTGTACAGTACAAGTTTTTAGAAAAAGCTCAGCCTGTACAAGTGTAAAAGGCTTATCTATTCTTATGCGATTTAAATAGCCACCACATTCCTGCAACATTCAGGATAGAGATGTACGCGATTGGAAAGGATGGTGCAGAGACAAAGTTTCAAATAAAGAAATGTAATGTACTGTGACATAAGAATTGGAGCCGCCAGGAAGAAAAGGTTTAATTTTTAGAAATATATGCTTAAGGGTCTGTTAAAAAGCCATTAGTGTTCCAGATCAGAGAGATCGGCAGTGGATATAAAATGTCTTGTGCTAGCCGGCTATTCCCATTGTGATAAATATGCTTCTGGTTTTTAATTATTTACATTTCAAATGGTTGACATTGCAGAAAGATACTATTAAAAGCAAAGGCACAGCAAATTCCATTTAAAAAATGTATCTCTCATTTGATGGTTTGCAAGACTGTTTAAATGTAGCCAGTACATAACTCTGGACTTAGCAATTATTTGTCATGAGAATCTGTTGAACAGTCACTCTAAAATACAAAAAAGAAGAAATATAGGCACTCTTCCATCAAACATACTCATAAGCACAAATCACGTATAACTGTATCATTTGTAATAACCATTTATTTCATATAAGAAATCATAGTCTGCATAATTTCAATTTCTAACCATCTATTCTAAAATTCAATCTGTAATTCCAACGATTGTGTTCATGAATCTGAGCCGCATAATCCAGAATTCCAGATCACCTTTAGTAACTTTACACTTGAAACAAAAAGAAAAACCGAGAGCCCAATATAGTGCAGTAAGTCTAACTATTGTTGGCGAAATAATTAACAGATGTGGATATACTCACAAACACGGGTTACCCATAGGCAACCACTTGAAATGCAGGTGGGGAGCATTAGAACCTGACCCCACTCAGGTTTAAGAAGTCGCTCTCTGTAGATAGAAAGAAGGGGACAGTCCCCTCCACCCAAGGTGGACTATATACTGTGCAAATTTGGACAGAGGCGCCAGGCAGGTTAAAATGATCTAAAAACAACTAAAAAGGAGGAGTACTGGTGGACTTACCTCCTGAAATGATGGACAATCGAGATTGCTCAAATCGCAAATAACAATTTATTTTGGCACTCCGCAACGCGTTTTGCAGGTATAACCCGCTTCATTAGGCAAGGAGTGCAAGCTCAAAAAGGTCCAATAGTGGCAGAGCATTGCCACTATTGGACCTTTTTGAGCTTGCACTCCTTGCCTGATGAAGCGGGTTATACCTGCGAAACGCGTTGTGGAGTGCCAAAATAAATTGTTATTTGCGATTTGAACAATCTCGATTGTCCATCATTTCAGGAGGTAAGTCCACCAGTACTCCTCCTTTTTAGTTGTTTTTAGATCATTTTAACCTGCCTGGCGCCTCTGTCCAAATTTGCACATTAGTAACTTTACAGTCACTTTTCAGCTTTCAGTGTTATCAGTTTTAAAGCAGACCAGAACTCAGAACTTCCTCTCTGCTCTAAAAGATAAGCAACAGCATAACAACCTTTAAAAAAATATTCCTTTGTTACAGCTCTGTCTACTTCCTGCGTTCATGAAAGGAGACATGGGGTTAACATTCTGTGTTTACAAACTGGCTGCTCTGTTGAGGCAGCCAGCTGACACAGCTGAGAGATCAAATTACAGTTGGGATTAGTCACAGATGAGGCCAAATTACCGGTAGACAGACTAAACTCTCTAAATACATACAGGGTGCATTTCTCTATGTTTTCCTTCTGTCCCATGCAAGAGTTCAGGTCCACTTTAAATCCTAGCTAGCATGGGAATAACAATAGGGGATGCAGCCCCTGCTCTCGCGGGGGGGGGGGGGGGGGGCCCGCTCAGGGCCTATTTGGGGTCTGGAGGGGTCACAGCATGAGGGGAGAGCTTGGTAGCACGTTGGCTCGGGCTCTCCTCTCTGCGCTCCCCTCCAGCGTTGAATAGTTTGTGGATGCAGGTGGCGGTCAGCGGCAGATACATACCTTCCTTGCATTCCAGCACGGATGTTTCTCCCTCTAGTGTCTGATGCTACTTCCTGTTTATAGGTCCCCCCCTCCCCGCCGACGTGCTACCAAGCTCTCCTCTTATGCTGCGACCCCTCCAGACCCCAAAAATGGCCCTGAGTGGGCCCGGGGTGGGGGGCCCGCTCAGAATTTCTGCATGGGGGCCCAGCAATTCCTAGTTACGCCCCTGCTAGCTAGGCATACATCTAATATGTATGCACATAAGTTTGCCTATAACTGATAGGACTTACAATTGTAATATTACATTACTGATATTGTACTTAAAATGGACCTATACTTAGGACTTCTTTGCTGCTCTAAAAAATAAGCAACAGCATAAAAACATTTCTTAGTCACGGCCATTTTCCAGCAAAAAATGCAAATTTTCGTGCAAAAACGAGCGTGATTTCGCACGCAAATTCGCGTTTGCATGCAAAAAGTTAAGCACGTTATAGCACGTGCAAAGCGCTAGCGCGACCGTAATAAGAGTTATGACGGCTTTGTGAATTAACCCCTAAGACTAGAATATAAACAGCAGGCATTTAAGCATGATGTAAAACATGGTTCCTTCAGCACTAACAAATAATAAATAATTCCCTTTTAAACTTCCTGCACCGTCCTGCTATCAGGATTGTTTGTTCTGTTAGATGAAAGTGTTTTCTATTTTTCAGGAATTCTGCCCTGCATTGAACTTCAATTTCACTGCACTGTCTCATTTGTATACATAAAGAACTCATTTTTGTCAATTTTTGCAATAAATGTGAAGTGGCTATAGCTTAACAAAGGATCTATGCATTTGAAAAGCTTATTTCCAAAGGTAAAACATACAATACTGTATATTTACACTAATCAACATGACTGCTTTCAAACTTTACCTTGTACAGTTTTGGGTTTAAGTGGTTTTTAAATTTCCACTATAATTGCTTTCTGTATTTATTTTCTTTTGTGAAACTAATTGATGTAGCACTGTGGCTGTGGTGCCCCAATGTATTCACAATTCTAACACAGGAGGCTGCATTGTAAGTCTATTTACAGTTTTAATTTATTCTTTTTTTCGGTATTTTAAGTTTGGATGGTTTTGTCATCATTTAATTAAGTTCATATAATTTTACCTTTTTTGTCACTCTAATTACTGTAGTTCTCTTTTTTGCTTTTGACTTTAATTCACTGCTGTGCTGTGGCCTCTTCTTTTAATAGCTTTAATTAAGTATGTTTAAAAAATGTCCCTTTATTTTACCTTTTTGTACCTGCTTATTGTCAGGGTTTTTGCTGCTTTGCAGAGTGACCATATGGTCTTATCATGCGCGTACGAGATGAATCGGAGCTGGGAGACTTGGGCGCAGGATAAAGCTGGTATATGGCTGATACTGCTGCCGCACAAGTCCCGGCCGTGTTAATTACAATTCCCCCTCCAGGCCACCATGGATAGAGGGGAACGATGTAATTCGGCTTCCAGCTATTGCTGGTGGCCGAATTACAGTGTTTTAAATGTAACTTCAGCTCCGTCTTCTGACAGCGCCGAAGTTACACTCTGTGCCCTGCTATAGCTGTAATATCTATTATGGCCTATGGTGGCGCCGGCTGTGCCCAAGTCTCCTGCGCTGGATTCTTAGTGTTCATTATCATGCAACTTGGATTAAAAATGAAAGGTAGAGGGACACCATATATGCCACTACTGGCTGTGGCAATGGAACTAGTTGTGGACAACATTGTGAACAATAGTTGAGGACACCTTCTGACCAGATGGACATAGTTTGTGACACTGAAGTACCATTAGGGTACAGAAAATCTTGGTTCCACCTAGATTTAATATCAATATGTTTTTAAAGAACAAATAACTATAGTTGTGGCACTAGCACACCAGGATGTATTTAGAGAAAGCAGCTAGGAGAATCATAGGGCAACTCCTGAGTCCCCATTCCTACGAGATGAAAATAAATAAACAAAAAAGTATATACTGCTGCACTAGTATAAAATCCAAAATGTGATTTAATTAGATATAAAACACACAATGATGACAATTAATTAAATGCTGTAATTACAACCACAGACAACACTTGACCACTGCAGACCACACCATAAGTACAATCAGACAAACACACAATGCAACTGTTGACTTCAAAAGTGTCGGCCCGACTTGTCAAAAAGCTAGATTGTCCATGTAATCTAAAAAATGTGTACACATCAATAGAATGACAATGCAAAATTCAAAATAAAACACAAAACAAATTGTGCAAAGCTAAGCCAACAATGTCTTCCCAATATAATCGTTCTTGTCACTCTGTGTGAATTGCTTAATATCCACCTCAAGCAAGCTTAATGCAAAAATATGCAAAGTTCCACTTAATGCAAAAAAATATGTAGAGTTACAATGATGTTATCTCGACAATGGTAAGGCAATTGTCCCATTTAGCAACATTTAGCAAAACTACTCCACTGGTGTTGGGGTAAAACCTCCGTCCTCCGCCCCCTTTATTACTCACAATCTGCTGGGTTTCAGTGGTACCACTAATCTTGCCCTGCTGTGCTGTGGAATACGCAGTAGGAATGCGTTTCTGCAGGGAGCTGGCCCCGTGGACTGTGCTGGACTGCCTGATATAGACCTGGCCGGGGTACTTGTTGTCAGGTGCCATTATCTTAGTCTGCTCAGTCAAGATCTGCATGTGCAGAGGACTGGAAGTCCAGGTGGGTGACATCACCACTCAGCTAGGTCAATCATGCCGGCATGTTCCGAGAGGGAGGCGCCTCTCTTCCTCAGGGTTGTTTTTTTTTTTAAAGAGTTACCAGTAGGCATTGGCTTAGAGAGAATTTTGTAAAAGCCTACTGCCAGCCCCATCCTACAGGACACTTCAAAGCACATGCACAAAACAACAGGTATGCAGTTATTTTGAGGGATGGTATCATCGATGTGCCTGGCTATATGTATGTATGCATGCACACCATATGTTGCACACAGCAGGCAGATTTTTGTTGTGGTCATAGGGGGAGATTTATCAACGCATTACCAACAGTTTTTTTCTTCTTAATCTGTTCTAATCAGCAGGGAGAACAGTTCTGCATGATAATAAGAACCTTCTTAAATCTTAGGTAATAGTGGCAATTTAGCGTGGATTTCTAGAGTTGCACGACAACTACAGTAAAGTGCAAATCCATCCTTAAACTGGCGCAGATTAAGAAGTGCTTGATAGCAGTTCTACAAGTGTAGAATTGCAGGCTAGACATGATTGCAGAGTGCAGGCTAGACATGATTTGTGTGGTGCTCCTCCCCCCTGCTGAATTCCTCCTCAAAACCTGCTACTATCAATACGGCAGATGTGTTGGTTACCTCAGCGCCTCTTATTTTACAACAGTTTTAAAAGGAATCTACACTATCTAATGATTTCTTAAATTGCCTGAGACAGTTCTCCATGGATTTCTAAAAACCTACTAATATTTTGTCTCAGACACTCTTGATAAATGCCTCCCATAGCATGTTATCTCAGTGTAAGTATTTTAAAAGAATATATATATATTATATATATATATATATATATATATATATATATATATATATATATATATATATATATATATATATATATATATATATATATATATATATATATACATACACACACATACACACACACACACACACACACACACACACACAAACACACACAATATTTGTTCATTATTGGCACTTTTTGTGTGTGCAGTTGACCAAGTAATAAATAGTTGTCTATCCTGACACCCTAAAACCCAGCACAAGCTGGGTAGCAGACAAAATTCACGTGCTTTAGCAAGCAGACCCCAGTGCTCACAAAGACAGGGTGACCATCATCAGGGTTAAAAGCACTGATGTGTATGCAGGTAAGTACTCCACAAACCTTTATTGTAACAACACACATAAAAGTAGAAGCAATCACTTACATCATGGGTACTGCACAACAGGGATAGAAACCAATCCGAACTGACAAGAGAGTGGGCATCTCAAGGTTTTCACTATTTGTATGATTAGCACTTTTAGTGGTTCAAGGCTTGTATTATGTGAACGGGCCCCTGTTGTGCAGGATCTATGATGTGAGTGACTGTTTCTACTTTTATGTGTGTTGTTACAATAAATGTTTTTGGAGTACTTACCTTCATACGCATTAGTGCTTTTATCTCTGGTGATGGTCGCCTTGTCTTTGTGAGCACTGAGGTCTGCTTGCTAAAGCTGGTTGTATATCCCCCAGTGATGTTTGTCTGCCATCCTGCTTGTGCTGACTTTTTAGGATATATTCATTCTGATCTATTGTCTGGACTAGAGCATCTTGGCTGCAGCTTTTCTTTGGTGGCATCCATTGGGTAAGCATTTGTACTTTGTTCACAGCCATTTGTAGCCTGCCACCCTGTTAATTACTTGTAAATAGTGTTTGGCACTTTAAAACTGCAGAAGACTATTGACTATAATGGAGGACTATGGAATTTGAGTAAGATATCCATTCCCAGTATTTGCTTTCTTCAGCAATTTAAAAAGCAGTGATCCTCAACAGCAATACAAGTCAGTGGGCCATGTATTTCAGCTGTGAAATAATGATTGCGGCTGTCTATCAGTTACTCCCTTTAAAGGATACCGGAAGTGACATGTGACATGATGAGATAGACATGGGTATGTACAGTGCCTAGCATACAAATAACTATGCTGTGTTCCTTTTTTTATTTCTCTGCCCGAAACAGTTAAATATCAGGTATGTAAGTGTCAAACAGGAAGTGACTACAATGTGACCCTCACTGATAAGAAATTCCCCTTTTTACCTCTTTCTTGCTCTCGAGAGCCATTTTCTGCTAGGAAAGTGTTTTATAGTTGGAATTTATTATCAGTGATGGTCACACTGTAGTCACTTCCTGTCAGGACTGAGCCAGCCACTTACATACCTGGTATTTAACTCTTTCAGGCAGAGAAAGAAAACAAGGAACACAGCATAGTTATTTGTGTGCTAGGCACTGTACATACACACGTCTATCTCATCATGTCACATGTCACTTCAGGTATCCTTTAAGTGGACTTACAGTAGACAATCTGCATAGTTGTCACCAGAGCTTGATCAGCCACAAAGAGACCTAGGCAGGTGCCTGGGGCCTAGCAGGTGTCAAGGGGCCCCAGCTGCAACCTCTTTTGACCCGTTTACCACCTCCGCTTACCAGAAAGACTATAATGGGGGGCCAAAGCTAATACATTGCTCTGGGCTCTGTCTTATTTAAAACCTTCTCTGGTGGTCCCCACCATTCCGCCCAACAAAATCAGAACTCATTTTATAAGGTGTTGTAGAAAAACTGCTTCTCCATTAGCAGATTATTGACAAATAGGCCCCAATGTTTTTAATTTTGTCTGAAAATATGGATAACTGATTTCCGAGCTGTTTCCACGTTTCAAACAGATTTAGTTTGCGTATTATAATCAATATGTAAAGGTGAAATAATGCCACCAATAAATTACAAAGTAACTTAGCAGACGGGGAAGTCGTAAGCGTTAGTATTTGCAGAAAGACATCCTAATTTATGACTTGGGATGTTTATAAGGCCGGTAACTGCATAAACACACTAATCAAAGAGGTGTAAATGACAGGAAAACCATCTTGTACCAAGGTGTTTACAAAGCATTAAAACTCTGCTAAAGACATTTTCATGTTAAACACCTTCATTTCAAAAACAATCAGCTTTATTACCGAATGCAAATGAACGTGTAATGATGGCTGTTGTCAGTAACAGCAAATCAAAATCAGGTCTTCATTTTTCAAGGGCGGTTGCAGATGAAAGTTAGATCTGTATGGATGTTGAGGACGGTGGCATTATTTTCCTTCGCTATCATAAATGTCATTGCTGGAATTCTGATCAGCTTGCTATGGATCATTAAAGCAAACAAAACCATCTATGGCACGTGCCGACTGTAATGTTGCATAAATAATGCAGCTAAATGTGGAGTGCCGATCTAACAGTGTGCACGTCAAACCAGCTGCAAGCTTTTAGCATGTCTCAACACTTATTTCTTTTTTAGAGATCGTTTAATATCGCCGTAATCATCAAGTCACTGTCTCTCAAGTACTGATCTAATTTCCTTGGTAAAATGGTTTCTGTTGATAATTCCTGCTGGAAAGAAAAACTCTGTTTCTTGGCTTACACTAAGGTTGATGCATATGCTGGAGAAGAAGCTTACGCACCTAAAAAAGATGTTCAAATCTTTCCAAAAAGCAGGAATCCAAAGAGAGATTAGGAAATTCTGCTAGCTATTTATGTGTGACCAGATAAAGATAAATCACAATTAAGAACTGACAGATCAGCATCCAAAAACATGCAGAGGAAGTAAAAACAGAACTGGAGTTTGTTTCCTACTGTTATTTTAGCAGTTCACATTCAGTAGTTGCCGATAAAGCCGTACACCTGAGGACAGTCACCCGCAAAAGCATGATTCAGGCACCATGATGCCAGATATACACCGAATCATATAACATTTTGAAGGATTAAACATTAGACTCATTATAAATATTGACCTCTATGCAATTAACTTTTCTCATGAGTTTTCTCACTGGAGATACTTGCTCATCTTAAAAAACCTCTACAAAATAAGTTTTAAGCACTTAAAGTGGATCCGAGATAAACTTTTACTCATTGCATAATTGTGTTCCTTTCATATAGTTTATAGGGCATTCCTCAAGCCAAATACTTTTTTTAGTTTGTTTTAATACTCTAATTCCCTATAAACTAAACAAGCCTCACCCACAGCTTTTTCAGAGTGCCAATGCACTCAGTCCTAGGTAGTAAGGGCTTATGGGAGCTCAGTCTGGGAGGGAGGAGCAGGGAGGTTACTAGCCAGAGATTTCAGAAGCAGAGGGGAGGAGGGAGGAGGAGAGGGGATTGAATTTGTCACAGGCTGAGGGCTGGAGAAGCTATCAGCTTGCCCATGTGTAATGTGACAAACAGAACATGGCTGCCCTCACTGTATCACAGGAATAAATGATCATAAACTGTTGAAGCTGTTTGCAGCTATATTTGCTGTATCAACTATCTAAACTTTAGATAAGATATATAGACAAATTACTTGTTATAGTTAGTTTTTCATTTCGGATCCACTTTAAAGTTCTAAAAAGTAGGTTAACAAACACTAGCAATAGCATAGTATGTGTTTGCCTGGGGCTTAAAAGGTAATTTATTGATAAGGTGTGAAAACATCTCCTGAGCAAAATAAAAGGGGGGGGGGGTTAAAGCATATCTTAATAAAGGTTATAGACTCTCATGCAAGATACTTTTCTCCTGAGTTTTGTTCCAGGAGATATTTTTTCATCTCCTCTAAAAAAATCTGGTAATGAAAAAAAAGTACTAAAAAGCAGATAACAAAGTAATATCAAACTTATTTTGAGTGTTTTTCTGACATTGAGATACATCAACAGGGGAATGAGCTTGAGCTATCACAAAGCAGGTGTAGGACAGCCTTATACATGATGGTATCCAAGGGAGTTAAAGCCTAACTATCGATAAACATGATTTTGAAACTGGGATGGGAATAGCTTGTCTAAGTGTTCTCCTAAGTACTGTTGTAAATCTTTCACTGTTTATCTCTCCTTTTCTTGTTATAAAAGTGTAGTTAGAAACTCCTTTCATTCACTGACATGTCAGGAGTGGATCAGCCCTTTTACATAGGTGTAGAGATGGCCCGAACAGTTCGCCGGCGAACGATTCCCGGCGAACTTCAGGGGTTCTCGATCGCGGAGAACCGCAAACTTTTCCGGAAGTTCGGTTCCCCCCCATAGTGCATCATGAGGGTCAACTTAGACCCTCTACATCACAGTCAGCAGGCACATTGTAGCCAATCAGGCTACACTCCCTCCTGGAGCCCTTTCCTACGTTATAAAAGGCAGGCAGAGTCAGGCTTTTCACTCACTCGTGTGCCTGCATTAATTAGAGAAGGAAAAGCTGCTGCAGACTCTCATAGGGAAAGCTTAGTTAGGCTCTTGTAGGCTTCTTAGCTTGCTCCTTGCTGAATCTTATTGCTAAAAAAGCAAAATCTCTTTTGAGAGCTAATCTTGTTCGTGTGATTTTTTTTTGTTTTTGTGTGTGTGTCCTATTGACACTTGAGTTGCATAGACAGCCTTGGTAATTCCTACTGTGTGTGCCACTGCCAGGCCCAGCGCATTCAGTGTATGTGCCAGGTGTACATTGTAATACCCATTACTGCAGATACCTACCTGTTGTTCACTGTGCACCCACCTACCTACGTGAGCGCATGCAGTGTCACTGTGCCTGTCCGGTACTTGTGTGTGTGTGTGACAGGTGCACATTCTAATACCCATCACTGCATATACCTACTACCTGTTGTTCACTTCAGTGCACCTACCTACCTACGTGAGCGCATGCAGTGTCACTGTCCAGTACCTGTGTGTGTGTGGCAGGTGCACATTTGTAATACCAGTCATTGCATAATTGTTCACAGTACTTGTGTGACCGCACACTGTGTAATATACCACCCCGAGCATACCTGTTAACTGCACCTGTGTGACAGCTGCACATTGTATTGTAATACCAGTCACTGCATACCTTTCACTGCATCTGTGACTGCACATTGTATTATACCTGCCAGTCAGTGCATACCTTTCACTTGAATGGATGGCAGACTTGCCCTCTATAACAGATTCTCGTTAAAGGTAGTAAAGTCGATTAGTAGTGTCATATACAGCAGGGCCTCGAAAGTCCTCCTGTATTGTTATTTTTTGTCACTACCTTGGGACTTGCATGCCATGCCTGCTGCCTTCCTTGGATGTGTGGTGGTAGCCGTTTCTCAGGCTCCAACTCCGGACCGGAATCGAACCCTGAATCCCCGGCTGTGCGCTTTCTTTAACAATGGTATAGAAAGAACCATCGACAGTATGAGCAGTGATGGACTACTGGGTCTCATACTGCCTGATGAAGTAGGACATTGCCCATGAAACGAGTTGCAATATATGAGTTTTCTTGAATAAAACTATTTTTCAGTTTAAATCGACTTTTGAGTATATTTGTGGGAGGTAAGTTCCCCACTACCTCCTTTAAAACTGTTTTTTAAATATGTTATCCTTATCTGGCGCCTCTGCTTTACCAACTATGTTGAATCATACCTCACCAGATCATTCTGGCAGGCCAGGTATTACTTTTACTAGTTTCGGAACAATGAGTAATCAAACATTCCACAGTGATGCACCTGCTAGGACTAGGAGTAAAGATGTTACCACATGTAATACATTTCAGAATGTAGATCAGGGTGAGGAAAGATTTCACTGTGAGCAAACACTGCCTAAAGTATTTATACATACATTTTGTAAAAAAAATAATAATTATTCATTACATTATTTTTTAGTACAGTTCCTGTATAACTTGTGCAGGTGGTGGGATGATTAGAAAGCAGATGTGAATAAAACTTTAAAAACTGTCTGTAGACTTTAAAGTAAATGTCAAATTTTAATTAGTGGGCACATGTGACGGAGAAACAATGCAGAATTTAGTTTTGTTTTTAACGCAAAGCATGCCATAATTCTTATTAAAATAACACAAAAACTGTGAATTATCTGAAGTGTTGAGAAATATTTGTAGCTGTTATGCACCACCTTATCATAAGGTTCATCTCTCTGCGAATGATGTAATCAGTAAACACTACATGGTAGAAGAAAAGTTCAGGGATCCAGATAAAACCATGTCAAATCCTGAACTGCATTTTCCTCATTAGCTCATTCTAGGGCCTTTTAGGTTCCCCTAGATTATATCCAAATTACATTAGGCATTTCTATGTTTTGAGCTGTTTATTAACCATTTTCTGCCACCAATTAAGCTTTCTTTGGGTGGTACATGGTGTTAAGCATTATTTTATTCTAAATTAATTTTAATGGGAATAATTAAGAAAAAAAATGAAAAAATAATTATTTTGCAGTTTTCGGCCATTATAGTTTTAAAATACCACACCCTACCGTAAAATCCACACATTTTATTTGCCCATTTGTCCCGGTTATTGCACGGTTAAAATTATATCCCTAGTATATGTATGGTGACAATATTCTATTTGGAAATAAAGGTACATTTTTTCAGTTTTACATCCATTGCTAATTTTTATGCCCTCTTGACATACATATTATTTTTTGTTTAATCCCTAAAGTCAGTAGGTGTAATTTTACTATTTGACCACAAGATGTCCCCGCTGAGCAAATCCTATGTAGCGTACAAGTACGCTGCATAGGAAACAATGTGTTACTACATTGTAACTAGGGAAGTGACGCAGGCTTTAACGGAGGCCTGTATCACGGGTGGCCTGCGGGGAGATTACTTAATGGGAACTTTGTTCCTATTCATAAATCTAACGATCGGCAGTGGATCTGTTGAAGAAAATGTAAAGATTTCTCATGGAAAAAGGGCATCAGCTACTGATTGGGATGATGTTCAATCCATGGTTACAGTTTCTCTTTAAGTAAGTCATACTGTTAAAGTTCTGATATCTGCTAGAAATGTATTGCATTGCAAATATGTGTACTGCAGTGTCAGAATAATACAATCCTTTGTAATGGGAGAATGTAAATGAGGCCACTAACCAACATGGGCTGAGCACTGGAAGGCATTAATGCATTGCGTGATAAAAAATAATGCAGCACGCATAATGTGTAGGGAACCTATAGTTTTTTCCTATTGTAAGGCGAGTGGGTAAAAAGTTATAAATGGCTATATTTAGCGACTTGGACAGTTCTTCATTTTAAAACAATATTCCGTGTTGCCACACAGCTAGATTTTGCCGTAAGTAAGTCATACTTATAAAAAGCTGACTGAAAGATTTTGAATCTTCCATCATAAACATAAACTGTTCTGGCTATGCGGAAAAGCATTTGCATCGCTTTTGCACGCCGCGATGGGGCTGATATACAGTTAGCTTCCTGCAAAATAAGCACTCTTTAAATAAAGACACAAGGCTCGCGTTATGTGCATTAATCTAACACCACATATCACGTCTGTTTTTTTCTTGAGTCAATTCATCCTGATGTCTTCATTTAAAAAACATTGTTTGTGCAGATTTACTGTTATGAGTTCTGAATCACAATGCCGTTGGAGAAACCCCAGAATATGGAATGGGCTAAAATAAATCCTGCCGTAATTTATCCTAAAAATCAAAAATAAATCCAACAAATGAGCCTACGGGGACAACTATGTTACTGTTTGCAAACACTTCTCCCGTGGATGTGAAAACTGGTACCCGACTGTACAGTTTATCAAACAAGGTTATACTGCTAATTCTTGGGGAAAGACCAAGAAAGTTTTATTTATGCTTCCTTGGAGATTAATCTATCAATTGCTTCTGTCAGGCAATTAAAGCACAACTCCAGCCATAATCTTTTGTTTTGAGTAGAAAAGATAAGTTTAGGATCTGCTCTCTGTGTCACCACTAAAGTGGACCTGAGGTGAAAATAAACTGATGAGATAAACAATTACATTTATTCTCCTACTCCTAAAATGATCTTTTTTGAATATCCCTCGGTATTATTTTATATTTAAATATTTACAGAGTAGATTGAATGTTTTATTGTCTCTGCTCAGTGGCAGCCTGTCAAGTGTCTCTAAATGGAAAAACATGAACTATTGATGTTTTTCTATCTTGCTCTGCTCTCAGAAGTTGTATTCTGTCAGGAAAACTTTTATGGCTGTAATTTACAAATTATTGATATTTACTATACCTATTTCCTGACAAGGTACCGACAAGACAGAAGCTGTCACTTCCGTGCCTAAAAATGTACTCTTTCAGGAAGCAAAATAAAACAAGTAAAACAACCTGGTTAGCAATATGTTTTGCACTGTATCACAAATAGATATATGGAGATCCAGCACTGCTTCTAGCTTTAAAAAGAGCTTTATTGCCAGCGGCTCTTTCAATATACAAAAAGTATTCAGAAAGTATTCATGCAGTACAGACATGTAAAGTGCACATACCCGTTGTGGTTAGTAAAGGTTGTGGGGCATGGTGGTGAGAACGGCCCGCCTAACGTCCGTTTCGCTTCAGTAGCGTCTTCAGAGGCAGTGTGGCAATTCACGACTATCCGTTTCCGGGTTACATACTATGTGGAGAATTGTTTCCGGGTCATTTCGCCGCATTAACGCGTACGTATGTACGCATGCTACCACTAACGTACGCATGAATGCGTAATGACGTCAGCGGAGAATGCATATGATGACGGGAATTCTCTGCGTCGTTTCATGCATACGTTATTACGCATACAACCACTGGTGTACGCATATAAGTGCATACACACCAATGGAACTATGCATAGTTCCAACTAACAACATGCTGAGAACTTCATGGAGCTAAGACTGGGCGGTAAATCTCTGGTGTTAAATGACTATATTATTACGAAAATTACATTCTATGCACATTTGCAACAATTGAACTGGATCCGAAATACACCTCCCAATCAGCCTCATTATAACATTCCCGATATACAGAAGTCACCCCTATCTCTAAAAACAACAACATCCTACAGTAAAGATATATTAAAAAGGACCTACTCTATACTTCCAAATTTTTTAAGGCTAAGCTATGCTCTAAGGGTCCAGGAAGCATGCCATTTCTATATTTTCGTTCAGGCCTAAAGGGCCCATCGCATCTGTTTTTATGATCCACTTTGATTCCTTCCTTAAGAGTAATCGTTCTCTATCGCCTCCTCTATGTGGCACTGGCATGTGATCTAAACCAGCAAAGGTTAGGCAGTTAGCATTGCTTCCATGAACCGATCTAACATGTTCTATAAGTCTCGGGCATCCTTTTCCTGAGTCCACAGACCTGAAATGCTCCAACACTCTAGTTTTCATTTCTCTAGTCGTCATGCCTATATAGAACAGGTGACATGGGCACCATATAATATAGACCACAAACTTTGTTTGGCATGTGAAGAAGTGTTGTACTTTCGTGTCCACAGGGCCCACTCGTATACTTCTTCCTCTGCCTAATTGTGAACATATCGAGCAGTGTCCACATCTATAGTTGCCTTTGGTCTGCCTCCTTTCTAACCAGTTAAGTTCCCTTGGCATTGTAAATTCACTAGAGGTGACTATCGCCTATAGTCGGGGCACGTCTAAAAGTTATCAGGGGCAGCTCTTTGTAAATATCTCTCAGGGATGGATCCTGCTTTATTATGTTCCATTTCTCCAGAATATTTCGCCTTATTGCATCTGCCATTGGATTGAAGTCAAATGAGAACACTAATCTCTCTCCTATACCTTTGTTTCTTCCCTCTTTTTCTTTTTCACTATATCTTTCCTATCTATCAAGCTAGCTTTTTGTATTGCTTGATCTAGTTCTAACTGGGTATAGCCCGTTTCCAACAGCTTTGCTCTAAGGTCCATTGCTTGTTCGAAAAAATCTTCAAGTGTGGTATTGTTTCTTCGCAGGCGTAAATATTGACCATACGGTAGTGATTTGAAGACGTGAGATGGATGATAACTGGTCCGATGCAAAAATGTATTTCCTGAGACCGGCTTCCTATATCCTTTTGCTATTAGTTGATTCTCTACGATGCATAATTCCAGATCTAAGAAGGCTACCTTGTCCTTACTAAATTCATGCGTAAATTGCATATTTTCTTTATCATCATTCAAGTAACCAATAAATTGCATAAACATCTCATAAGTCCCGGACCAAAACACCAACACGTCATCCACGTATCTGGTCAATTTACGCATGAATTTAGTAAGGACAAGGTAGCCTTCTTAGATCTGGAATTATGCATCATAGAGAATCAACTAATAGCAAAAGGATATAGGAAGCCGGTCTCAGGAAATACATTTTTGCATCGGACCAGTTATCATCCATCTCACGTCTTCAAATCACTACCATATGGTCAATTTTTACGCCTGCGAAAAAATACCACACTTGAAGATTTTTTCGAACAAGCAATGGACCTTAGAGCAAAGCTGTTGGATACGGGCTATACCCAGTTAGAACTAGATCAAGCAATACAAAAAGCTAGCTTGATAGATAGGAAAGATATAGTGAAAAAGAAAAAGAGGGAAGAAACAAATAAAGGTATAGGAGAGAGATTAGTGTTCTCATTTGACTTCAATCCAATGGCAGATGCAATAAGGCGAAATATTCTGGAGAAATGGAACATAATAAAGCAGGATCCATCCCTGAGAGATATTTACAAAGAGCCGCCCCTGATAACTTTTATACGTGCCCCGACTATAGGCGATAGAGTCACCTCTAGTGAATTTACAATGCCAAGGGAACTTAACTGGTTAGAAAGGAGGCAGACCAAAGGCAACTATAGATGTGGACACTGCTCGATATGTTCACAATTAGGCAGAGAAAGAAGTATACGAGTGGGCCCTGTGGACACGAAAGTACAACACTTCTTCACATGCCAAACAAAGTTTGTGGACTATATTATATGGTGCCCATGTCACCGGTTCTATATAGGCATGACGACTAGAGAAATGAAAACTAGAGTGTTGGAGCATTTCAGGTCTGTGGACTCAGGAAAAGGATGCCCGAGACTTATAGAGCATGTTAGATCGGTTCATGGAAGCAATGCTATCTGCCTAACCTTTGCTGGTTTAGATCACATGCCAGTGCCACATAGAGGAGGCGATAGAGAACGATTACTCTTAAGGAAGGAATCAAATTGGATCATAAAAACAGATGCAATGGGCCCTTTAGGCCTGAACGAAAATATAGAAATGGCATGCTTCCTGGACCCTTAGTGCATAGCTTAGCCTTAAAAAAATTTGGAAGTATAGCGTAGGTCCTTTTTAATATATCTTTACTGTAGGATGTTGTTGTTTTTAGAGATAGGGGTGACTTCTGTATACCGGGAATGTTATAATGAGGCTGATTGGGAGGTGTATTTCGGATCCAGTTCAATTGTTGCAAATGTGCATAGAATGTAATTTTCGTAATAATATAGTCATTTAACACCAGAGATTTACCGCCCAGTCTTAGCTCCATGAAGTTCTCAGCATGTTGTTAGTTGGAACTTTCTTACATCCCTTGATGTACAGAGTCATTTCCCTGTTTTTATGTTTTCTAATGTTTATACACCAGGTTATACCCGTTTGTGATGCCATCTTGTGGCCATGTGATAGATTGCTAGACCTAGATGTGTAATGGCAATCTTAAGCATGGTATGCATACTTCCATTGGTGTGTATGCACTTATATGCGTACACCAGTGGTTGTATGCGTAATAACGTATGCATGAAACGACGCAGAGAATCCCCGTCATCATACGCATTCTCCGCTGACGTCATTACGCATTCATGCGTACGTTAGTGGTAGCATGCGTACATACGTACGAGTTACTGCGCCGAAATGACCCGGAAACGATTCTCCACATAGTATGTAACCCGGAAACGGATAGTCATGAATTGCCACACTGCCTCTGAAGACGCTACTGAAGCGAAACGGACGTTAGGCGGGCCGTTCTCACCACCATGCCCCACAACCTTTACTAACCACAACGGGTATGTGCACTTTACATGTCTGTACTGCATGAATACTTTCTGAATACTTTTTGTATATTGAAAGAGCCGCTGGCAATAAAGCTCTTTTTAAAGCTAGAAGCAGTGCCGGATCTCCATATATCTATTTGTGAATAAGTCTGATATCTATGTTTCTGGATCCTGAGCACGCTGTGCTTTGCATGTGTTACTACCTGGTGGAATCTATGCATCTTGGGATTGCAAGTAGCAATTTATTTTGAGTGCCGCCGTACTGCCAGTTGCTGTATCCTCCATTGTGCACCAGATGTTTTGCACTGTACATACACATGTTTACCTCATCATGGCACATGTCAACTCTGGTACACTTTAAAGGACAACTATGGAGAAAAAGTGTAAAACTTAAAATACATACATATAAGTGTACAGTTTTACAAGTGTGAAATGAACTGTATATTACTGTTTTCCTATGTCCCTGTCACTTACAATAGGTAGTAAAAATGTGACAAATCAATCAGGTTTTGCACAGTCCATCTTCTCATGGGGTTTCTTAGGGTTTTCATTTTTTTCAAAAGCAGTTGCTCAGTCTAGCTGCCAAAACAACATGAAAGCACATGGGGAGGCTGGCAAGCATGTTTGTAGAGATACTGGGCAGCACGGTGGCATAGTGGTTAGAACTCTCACCTTTCAGCGCTGGGTCACTGGTTCGTATCCCAGCCAGGGCACTATCTGCATTGAGTTTTGTATGTTTTCCCTGTGTCTGCATGGGTTTCCTATGGGCACTTCAGTTTCCTCCCACATTCAAAAACATTCAAATAAATTAATTGGATTCCCCCTAAATTGGCCCTAGACTATGATATGTACATTACATGATACATACATAGACATATGACAATGGTTGGGATTAGATTGTGATCTTACATAGAATGCTGTTAGCTTTATCATATTTGTCTCTCCTCTTGAGTACAACCCCCTCCTACTCGTTCATAACATTAACACCCAGCGCCCAAATGACGTTATGCGTTACATTACAGTTAGCCCCACCCACATGATGTCATGACCACATCCATCTTTCGCCATGGTACATTTTGCGCGCCGCGCCAGCACTACCAAAAAAAAAAGTGCTCCAACATGATGCACCTTCACTTTTCTGATTGCCCCTTCATATGTGCCTTTCTAGAACCGGCCCTGGTTTGAGTTTGTTTTATGGGGAGGGAGGAGAAGTCTGGACCCCAAGAGAGGGCCCACATCAATTTCACTGGGGAAGCCTGTGGGTAGTTGTTGCTGTGCCCCGGCTCAAACTGATGATGCTTCAACCAGAAACACTGTCACCAGTGTGCTTCTCTGCTACTTACAATCGTGCACATTTGAAGCATAAAATGGTAAGGTTGGCCAAACTTGGCCCACAAGCCATGAGTTTGAGACCTGTGTCCTGGACAGTGAAAATGATCACTTTAAAACTCTAGTTTAACCTCCAACATTTTTCAGTATTAATAAAGGTCAGTAGGGTAGTATGTCTTTACTCACACAATGTTCACAATTGATAAAATAATTCCAGAGAAATTCCTAATCGCATGAGTCGGGTATACCTTCAGAAAACAGTTGTCAGATCAGTGAGCATTCCTCACCTACTGAACAGAATGCACCACAGAGCACTTGCTCACCTCCTCCCTCTGCTACTAAGACATTAACTCTTTGTGAACAGCAATGCAGTAACAGCTCCAAAAGTCTTTCCATGGTGATAACAGCGCATCCTAAAACCAGGCTGCATCTGAAATTACTACCAACAGAGGTGTGCAGAGCCACCGAGAGGCAAATACACACCTTGTATTCAACACAGATGCTAAAATATGCACTAGAGCCCTGATCTCAGAATAAAAACGGAATACAAACATGATATATCAAATGAGAGCAGCTAGCCGTTAGGTAAACTTACATTTGTTTGGACAGCGAGAGATAACAGTGCTCCCCAAGACAGGCTGCATCTGAATGACTAACAGCATAGGTGTGCAGAGCCTAATTATAGGTAGAATACATATCTTGCATTCAAAACAGATGCACCAAATTAACATTAATGGAGAGTGTTAACTTCCAAAAACAGTTTGCATGCAGAGTGGTCCATACTGAACCCTTCTGTCACGGAAGAGCCGTGAGAAAAGAGAACACAATCGCAATCGGTTTGCTGCACCGATTGCTGTTGACCAGATTTGCAAACTTTTGTGGAAATTCGCTGTTTGCGAATCTTAAACTTAATGTTCAGCCCATCTCTATTCAGCAGCTCCTATTCAGATGAATAATTGTTAAGTTGTTAATAAATTTGCAAAAATTTCAAACTTTTTTCATGTTTACATTATGGGGTGTTAGAATTCTGAGGAAAAAATGAATTTAATGTGTAAAAAGTGATAGTGTGTCTCCATTACATACAGTGCATCCGATAAGTATTCACGGATGCACTGTATGTAATGGAGACACAGTCAGTCATCGAAAACAGTCAGTAATATGGGAAATTATTGGAAAAACACCTATTGGGTTTTTAGGTGTTCTCTGTTTCTAATGAGATTACTTTACTTTCCATCCTAATGATAGAGTCATGGAGAACAAACACAAAGGGCAACAAAGTACCGTAATAGTTTCATTTCTTCATCTTGTCCAAAATTAAAATAAAATATTGGTACAAATTACACTTTTCACAAAATAAAAAAAAAATCAGATGCAATGCTGTAAACATTTGTAAACACTTACAATACATTGTTTGTTCTGTCTAATAGTCGGTTGATTCCCGCATCTACTCCTGCATTCAGGAGGCAATCTAGTGCCTTGCATTGACCAACAATGGAACAAAAGGACATTATGACAGCAGTAAGCAAAATAACTGCTTTTTCAGTAACAGAGAAAGGAATCATACCGAGGAAGAACAATACATGAAGGTACATTTATAGGAAGAACAATGAATGTTGTGTACCTCAATAACATGCTGAAAACTGAGGAGAAAATGGTAGAGGCAAACATATCATAAAAGTATGGATGTGCTCTCAATACTGTAACACATAGACAGATAATGATATATTTTCTGAGAAATGTGCCTCCATTATATCTGATGTCGGGCCAGGTCTAGCTTTTAGAGGATTATTATATTTCTTTTGCGGCAACCAGGAGTTTTTCCATTATACTTTCTTATTAAAATTATATGAAATGCAAAGACAGCCATGATATTCAGCTGCGCTTTCATTCATTCTTAAAGAAAAATCCAGTGCAATTGAATGTTCGGGAGATTGATAGAATATGGGGCATTGTTAGAATTAGACATGCTATAATGCAGTCAGTGATCCAAGGATAGCCCCGCTTCTACCTGCGGGAAGACCGGGGGACCGCCCTGAGTGCTGTGGGGGAGGGGGACTCAGTAAAGGAGGGGGGAGCAGTGGCAGCATGTGGGACTGCTGGGTAGAGGGACCCGACTCCTCCCTCTCCTCGATCCTCCTCTGTGCTCCCCCCTGCATTGAACACAAGTGCAGCAGCAGAGGTGGGGGGGGGGGGGAATTACGGGAGCTCCAGGCAATGCTCATGTGTCATTGGTCTGCTCTCTCTCTTACCATCGCCACTCACAGGAAGTAGTGTAACTACTACTTTCTACTTCCTGTGAGCTGCGATGTTCAGAGAGAGAGCAGCCCAATGAAACGTGAGCATCCTAACATATACTGGAGGCACCTATGGCTGCCTAACCTATACTGGAGGCACCTATGCCTGGCTAACCTATATTGGAGGCACCTATGGCTGGCTAACATACAGTGACCAGAGTTTTGAGGGCCCAACCTGAGATGGGTGGGATTGTGCAGCGCATGAAAAATGGGCGTGGAGTTAATGGTAGGGCAGAGCTAACTAATGTGACGGAGCTAACTAATGTAACTAACTCTCATTCAGTGGGCCAGAGTTACCAAAATGCCAACAATAACCTTAAAGTACCAAATACAGCCATTATGACCATCAAATAATAAAAGTAGCAACCATAAACTCTGACACATGACATGCAAAAAAATGTTTCCTCTGACACTTGAAATGCAACAACCACTACCTAAGACACTTGAAATACAACCCCCATTACCTCCGACACTTGTAATGCAACAAACTCTACCTCCGACACTTGAAATGTAACCACCGCTACCTCTGACACTCGAAATGCAACCACCGCTACCTCCGACACTTGAAATGCAACTACCGCTACCTCCGACACTTGAAATGCAATCACCGCTACCTTCGACACTTGAAATGCAGCAAACAGGAATGCAACAATCATTACTTCCCACACATTTAAATGCAGTAAATGTTACAACCCACACATTAAAATGCAGTAAACGTTAAATGGAGCAAATGGTATCTCTGACACATGTGAAAAACAAGTTACCCCACATATATTAAATGCAGTAGATGTTACCTCAGACTTAAATGCATTAAAGGAGGTTTCCCATCCCACTGGGTGCTGGTAGGGTGGGATAGAACTGCTTAGTTGGATGGGAGGGTGACAATGGGTGAGGAGGAAGGTGACCATGGGGCAGGGGGGGAGGAGGGTGACAGTGGGGGTAGAAGGAGGGTGACAGTGGGGGTAGAGGAGGGTGACAGGGGCAGGAGAGGAGGGTGATAGTGGGGGGGGGGGGGAGGAGGGTGATAGTGGTGGAGGGGGAGGAGGGTGACAGTGGGGGGGGGAGAGTGACAGTGGGGGGAAGAAGAGGGTGACAGTGGAGGGGGGAGAGGAGGGTGAGGGTGGGGGAAGAGGAGGGTGATGGTAGGAGGTAGAGGAGGGTGACAGTGGGCAGGAGAGGAGGGTGACAGTGGGCAGGAGAGGAGGGTGACAGTGAGGGGTAGAGGAGGGTGACAGTGGGGGGGGGGGGGAGAGGAGGGTGACAGTGGGGGTAGAGGAGGGTGACAGTGGGCAGGGGAGGAGGGTGACAGTGGGGTGTAGAGGAGGGTGACAGTAGGCAGGAGAGGAGGGTGCAGTTTAACTTTATGGGCGAAACGGAGGGAGGACGAATTGGAGGGAGGAGGAGGAGGAGTCCGTATTGGAAGAGGAGGGAGGAGAAGAAGGGAGGGCCACATTTGAAAAGGAGGGAGGAGGAGAGGCCGAGGCGCATACCACAATGACGGAGGAGGAGTAGGCGGCGCCATTGATGACCAGACGTCCCACGGCTGGGACGTCCGCCGGCCAACCTGGGACGTTTCCTGGGACATATTCCAGGCTGGGACAGGGGACCTGGAATGCGGGACGCGTCCCGGGTAAAGCGGGACATCTGGTCACCATAGCTAACATATACTGGAGGCACCTATGACTGCCTAACCTATACTGGAGGCACCTATGGCTGGCTAACCTATATTGGAGGCACCTATGGCTGGCTAATCTATACTGAAAGCACCTATGGCTGGCTAACCTATACTGGAGGCACCTATGGCTGGCTAACCTATATTGGAGACACCTATGGCTGGCTAACCTATATTGGAGACACCTACCTACCTACCTACCGGCCACTATACTTACCTACCTACCTACCTACAGGCCACTATACCTACCTACCTACAGGCCCCTATACCTACCTAAAGGCCCCCTATACGTACCTACCTACCTAACTACCTACCGGCCACTATACTTACCTACCTACCTACAGGCCACTATACCTACCTACCTACAGGCCCCTATACCTACCTAAAGGACCCCTATACGTACCTACCTACCTACCTAAAGGCCCCTATACCTACTTACCTAAAGGCCCCTATACCTACCCAAAGGCCACTATACCTACCTACAGGCCTCTATACCTACCTACCTACCTAAAGGCCCCGTATACGTGTCTACCTACCTAAAGGCCCCTATACCTACCTACCTAAAGGCCCCTATACCTACTTACCTACATACCTACCTATACTTAAGGCCCTATACCCTGCTACCTATACTGAAGGTCCCTTTAACTACCTACCTACCTACCTACAGGACACTATACCTACCTACCTACCGGCCACTATACCTACCTACCTACCTACAGGCCACTATACCTACCTAAAGGCCCCCTATACGTACCTACCTACCTACCTAAATGCCCCTATACCTACCTACCTACCTAAAGGCCCCTATACCTACCTACATACCTACCTATACTTAAGGCCCTATACCCTGCTACCTATACTGAAGGTCCCTTTACCTACCTAAAGGCCCCTATACTGAAGGCCCATATACCCTGCTACCTATACTGAAAGCCCATATACCCTGCTACCTATACTGAAGGTCCCTTTACTTACCTAAAGGCCCCTATACCTACCTACATACCTACCTATACTTAAGGCCTCTATATACCCTGTTACCTATACTGAAGGCCCATATACCCTGCTACCTATACTGAAGGCCCATATACCCTGCTACCTATACTGAAGGCCCATATACCCTGCTACCTATACTGAAGGCCCATATACCCTGCTACCTATACTGCAGGCCCCTATACCTTGCTACCTATACTGAAAGCTACCAATATTGAAGGCACCCATACCTAGCTAGCTATACTGAAGGCACCTTTACCTCGCTACCTATGCCTGGGTACCTATACTGCGGGCAACTATACCACGGATCGCACAATTCGTATGTGTAACGATCGGTGTAGCACAGAGACGATCTGATTACCGGTGATCTGCAGTATCACTGGAAATACAGATATATACCAGATTATAGATGATCTGCAGTATCACCGATAATCCGATATACAGGCTAACCTCTGGACACCTAAGCGGAGTGTTTGGTGCAAACAGTAGTAATGAGAGGACTGAGCCTCAGAGCAGTAAGGAGTACTGCCCAATTCCTTCTGGACTCTCCCGGAGGGAGGAGTCAGGCTGAGAGAAGGAACGACAGAACGAGAGTGACACCAAAGAGGGGGAACCGCCTCTAACAGTAAGGTCGGTTCTCGAGGTCGGACAAGCCAGCTCGAAAACACACGGACAGATAAAGTACAGATTCAGAAGGCAGAGGCGAAAGACTGAAGTACAAGCAGGGTTTGGCAACAGGGAATCAGAAATATCGAGGTACAAAATCAGAAGGCAGATGCAGAGTCTAAGGACGAGCCGGGGTTCGGCAACAGAGTATCAGAAAGACAAAGTACAGGATCAGAATTCAGGAGAATGGTGAGGCAGGCAGAAGGTCATAACAGATAATCACAATCAAACTAGTACTTTAAACTATCAACAAATCTAGCTAAGTGTAGGATTACAGCTCCAGCTGGTCCCGGAGCACTTTCGGATCTGACTCAGGTCTGCGTGCTACCACGTAATGATCGCAACGCCAGACAACCAGTAACTGAACAGCCAGCAGTATATATACACAGCCACTCTCCAGCCCCCCCCTAAGTGCTGGACCAATGAGAGGGCTCAGAATTGTCAGCTGACCAGCTTGGTCAGCTGACCTACTTCTGGCTGCTATATAAGCTTTGCCTCAGTGCGCGCGCGCGCGTGTCACTCTGAATCTTGGAGGACTATCAGTCCCAGCCACACCAGTACTGCCTTGCAATGTATCCAGTGAACTGAGCGTGGGAGCCACCTCTAATGCGGATTCCGCCGCTTCCAATGCGGATTCCGCTGTTCCCAATGCGGATTCCGCCGCTCTGCCTATGCGGCATGCGGCGGTTTTTCCGCGTTGTGACGTCATGCTGGACGCGGAAACAGCCGCCTCACCCTGAGAGACGGCGGCTTTTCCGCATTTCCTCACAGTATGTGCAGGATTCGTTAGATTCGGGATTCGAAAGGTTCGAGATATTAGAGAACCTTTTTAGATTCGGATCCAGATTCGGATTTGAAGAAATTGTGGATTCGTCCCATCCCTAAAAATTGTATTTTACATCAAGATAGTGGCAAAAGGAACAGGGTCTTTGGGGTTGGGGACTGGGGAGTAGCGGGGATATCTCTCCAGCAGGGACAGAATTATCAAAAAATACAGCCTTCTTTGTAGTGCAGGGAAGTGTTTAAGTTCCTCTTAATGGAAAACTCCATCACTATTCAGAAAGGAGGATGGCGCTAAAGGCAGGTATGAGTTTCATATATACTCATGTGGCAGCTGTCACTAGGATAACATGTCAAAATAAATGTTGACACTGGTCCATGCCATACTTCCATGTTTTGATGCCCTTCAAATTGTTTTAGCAGACTGACTATTTCGGCAAGTAAGCTGTTCCAGTGACAGACGAGGAACAGATATGTATGAAGTACATACCTGCATTCACCTCTGCCACCCCCTTTCTAACCCACTCTAAAAAAAAGTGGTAGATAGAGGCTTGGCTTATGTTTATGGATGTCAGTGAAGTTCCTAGTCACAAGGCATAAGAGAAAATCTTAGGACTCATGTTTAATAACTGAGTTTACATACTCATGTTATACTTTCTCACATACAAATCCCTGAAATATGCTGTATATTGCTGGAGTGAAGGAAGTGCTTGGTTCCCAGCTATAGTGGAGTCTCACTTTAACGGAAACATGACACATTCAAAAAGTCTCAGTATTATGTTGATAAAGTGAAATTGAAATATATTCAGTGGTTATGTCCTACAGGACCATCCTCTGATGTTCAAGTTACATTTAGCTAAGAGCGAGTCTCTGCTCCAAATGAGATCAATCTTCAAAGCACTGAATATTGTAGAGTTTGAACATAATTCAGAGCTCTCAATTAAGCTCCCATTGGCAAAGCCTGACCTTAAGATATCCAGTGCACAACTACTGGAGAGGTGTTTATGGCTTTCAAAATATCATTATTAGTATTAAAGTATTGGTTATCTGGCACCAACAGGGATCAACTGATGCTGGACAAGTGGGCTTTCTGGTTACTTGATACTCAATGTTAAAAATAGATCTAGCTAATATAGTACTACACCTGTATTAAATTTGAAAATACTGTCAAGCCCGGATTTACCTCACAGGAGCCTATAGGCACAGATGTCCTGGCACCCTAGACTTTGCCCTCCATGAACCTACGAACCCCCGCAAACCTGCACTGCAAGTATGCTGGCTAGCCCAGCTGTTATTTCTCTCTTTCTTCCCTTGCCCGGTGTAGGTAGCTACAGCTACCCCTTAGTATTAGGTAGCTAGAGATATCCTCAGTAGTAAGTAGCAAGAGGTGCCCCCAAGTATTAGGTAGCTAGAGGGGCCCCCGACTGAAGGGAGATCTGGTCAGTGGAATGCAGAGACTCGGGTAAATAACCTGTCATTCACACTCCGCTTGGGAATCTGCATAGGTAAAGCAGCAGATGGATGTACTTTCGGGAGGGGAGTGAGCCACCTTTCCATCATCAGGTGCCCATGGGCCCGTGCCTACAGTGCCTTATGGTAAATCTGGCTCTGAATACAGTAATTTAAAGTATATTAGCCTTGGGGGAGTTGTGGAACCCAGTCTCTAAGCACAGCATAGCTCACAAACAGCCTAAGACGTTGGCCATCATCACTGTGAGTACTGTTGGCGATTTGTGCTGGTTGGTTGAGACTGTTGGTTGGGTGAGTTCCGGATAACCGGAACTCTACTGTATTACTAGCATCATCATTATTACCCATATGCATCAGGCATACCTATGCCACACCTGGACAATAATATTCAGTGTGATGAAAAAACATGATCAGGCTTTCTTTGAGTAAATATTTCAGAATTATAGAACTATATGCCACATCTGGTGTATGGGATATAGTTTTGGCACCACACTGTGGAAAGGACATTGACATACTGTACTAGCACAGGTATAAAGACTGGGAATTAAATTAATCGAATGGATGAAATGCCTTATTTACCTAGAAAGGTTGGATAAACTGGGCTTATTTAGCTTAAAAAAAGATGGCTAAGGGGTGAGCTGATAAACATGTATAAATACATGAGAGGGCAACAAATTTGCTTGGCAGGTAAGCTTTTTGTCCTACGGCTTGTACAAAGAACAAAGGGGCATGATCTGCATATGGAGAGAAAAAGGTTTGGCCATTTATTTAGGATTGTTTTTTTTTTACAGTAAGAGTGGTTAAAATCTGGAATATTTTATCACCGGAAGTTGTTATGGTAAATACTTTATTTGCATTTAAAGGAGACTTGGATGCTTTTCTTGCACTGAAAGATATCTAGTTTAGAGGAAATATTGTAATCTGTGCAGCCCTTGCATAATCTGGTACTGCAGTGCAGATTTAGGTGCATGATGCTGTGCCCTTAAATTTGTTGATAGGCTTTCTGCAGACCATTTTAAAAGGCAGATGTTGCTTGGAAATGAGCTCTTACCAATCTGTTTTTTCATTGAAAGACACCCACAGCTATAATTTCTAAGTCATTCCTGGCAGAGTTGATCCACGGATTTTATCTGACTGCTACCTGGTGCTGGGAAGGAATATTTCTCTTTAAAGGTTAATTAGCAAAGGTCTGTAATGGCTCATACACACGGGTTACAACTGTCGCCGCAACCACGTGGCACGCACGTGTTGCTGTGACAGATCCCCCATGTGTATAAAGCGTGCGCCACGAACCGTCGCTAGTAAGAGCTGTCGCCAGGCGATTGGCACGGGCAATCACCGGCAACAGCTGTCGCCGCAACTGTCGCTAGTCCGCCGCGTGTATGTGGACTAGCGACAGCAACCCACTTACCATGGATGGAGCTTCTGGCGGGGGGAGGAACCTTCGGCAACAGCTTCTTTGTGCCTTGTGTGTACGAGGCATTAGGGCTTCACAGTGTGTCATCTGAGATTAATTCTGCATGCCAACTCACTGACCATACAATTCTATGGGGCTGTACACATGTCTGCATTGTAACAGATCATGTTATTCTAATTCACAGCATGTTGGCTCGGAATTAACCTCTATGTCCAGGAGGATCCATCTGAAAATGGCACCTGTGAATAATGGCGCACGGTGTTGCCGCTAATCCGTTTGTCGCTTATCGCTATTTAATGTTAAAGCCTTATCGTTAAAACATTTCCAAACCACTGAGCCCCCCTGGGGTGAAGGCACTATGGTGGCATCAGCAGCTGACATCGAAGGGCATGCTGGCTGGCTGTACATAGGTGGTGATACATGGCGCTGTACACTGCCACCAGCTGTTTCTGATGATGACCTCCCCCTGCCTCTTTCAGGAACTCATCTCCTCCTACTCCTCTCTGACTCCCCCTCTGAACTGTCCCCCTGTTCATCTCCTCTATTGGGAACATACATGGGATCCGTATCATCGTCATCATCATAATCATCTTGCCCAGCTTCGCTTGGCTCAGACACCTCCAAAACTGCACCAACAGCAGGTACTTCATCATCCTCCTCCTACGTTACAACTATAGTGTCACCTAACTCAGACATATGAGGTGGTGTAACTTGCTTAGCGCCTTCATCTGGTTGTAACAATAATGGCTGTGCATCAGTGATTTCCCCACCAAGTAACTCCTGCAAACTGTCAAATGTAGCAGATGTGGTATTTGGAGTAGCGCTGGTGGCTGTGGAAGATGAGGTGTTCTGTGTTAAATAGTCAACCACGTCCTGACAATCTTGGGAGTTGGTCCAGTGCCGCAAGAAATCCCATCACCATGACCTCGCACAGACCTACCGGGTGGCCTTCCTCTGGGTCTGCCTCTACCTCTGCCTCTACCCGTTTTGTCCATATCGGGGGGGATGAAGTGAAAGGTATGCACTGACTTGAGTAATACAATGTGCAGTCACACAGGTGCAGTTAACAGGAATGCACAGAGTGGTATATCACACTGCGTGCACTCACTGCACTGAACACAACAGGTGTAACGTTTGCGGAATCGTTTCCGTGGTCAGCGCACCAGACGTGCGCTGACGCGGCGGAAATCCTCCACAAATGTGTAATTGGGAGAACCCAGGTTAGGTGCAAAGCACCAGTAGAGGGTAATTCCCACCAGCCGATGAAGCTGTGGAGTGCAGACGAGCACAGCCTCTGCACGGCCACAGATGCCAGATGGGAATTGTACGAGCAGGACCAAGCAGGGCTGAATAGCCCTCAAGAGAAATAGCACAGGGGCAGACAGAATGTGTGTTCACCAATCTAGCCGCCACCCAGCGATGGTGAACACACATCTGCAGAAACAAAAGCGGGAATGCAATAACAGGAGAGAGGCGATTCTGCCAACAGACACCAGACTGAGAAGGACAGAGCATGAGAGTAGCAAAGGCACAGCAAACAACAATCAGAAGATAAGGAAAATAACAAACGCTAGCTAAACGCGAACACTGCACTCACTTGCAACAGCGAAAGCGTTTCTGCACGATCAACATGCGTTAGGCACCCAGTGATAAGCGTGCCACCCTAACTGACCAATGACAGACAAACATGAAATAGAGAACGCGAACGCTTGCTAAACGGTTACCTCACCGAGCCTACAGCAAGCGTTCGTATCAGACAAGACAGACAGACAGACAGGTGGGGCTGCCAGTAGCAACCGCTGCTCTGGCCAGCACCCCTAAGGCAGAGATACAGAAGGAGGCACTGCCACTACCACTAGGGCAAGTGCGCTCCAGACAGATAAACAGAAGGGCTACCAGTAGCAACCACTGCTCTGGTTAACACCCCAAAGGCTGAGATACAGAAGGAGGCACTGCCACTAACACTAGGGCAATTGCAATCCAGGCAGATGGAGCAGCCAGCAGCAACTATAGCTCTAGCCTACACTCCCAGACAGACAGAACGATTCCCTGTCGACTGCCGCTGGCGACAAGGCAATCGAGGCACAGAAGGAAGCACTGCCACTACCATTAGGGCTAATGCAATCCAGACAGATGAACAGAAGGGGCTACCAGTAGCAACCGCTGCTCTGGTTAGCACCCCCAGGCCCAGACAGACAGAACGATTTCCTGTCGACCGCCGCTAGTGACAGGACAATCGCAACACAAAGACTGTACAGGCAAAACAGATAATACAATCTGACTGCACTAGAGGGAATGCCTAGTACAGTCCCAAGAATTACTCTAAGATAATCTTTGACAAATAGGCAAGGCTGACACTCTAGGAGTGTTTAGCAGTAACAAACCATTAAGATGACGAGCCAAGGATTCTGGGAGAACATGGTATTTATACTGCCAGCCTTCAAAGGAGGCAAGTAGGCAATTTGCATAACGAATGTATGCAAATTCCTCAGCAGCAGAGCAGGTCTGAAACTTGCAAAGCAAAGACAGGTCTCTTTTCCAGAGACCTGCAGCCCTCAGACTTAAGGAATGGTCAAACAGCTGTCTGTCTGTGCAGACAGCTGAGCGGATCATTACAGTACCCCTCCCCCCCCCCCCCCCCCCCCCCAGGGATGGATTCCAGACGTCTCTCAAAACTGGAGTTTACAAAAAACTCTAACTGAAGACTCATGAAGGTTGGGACAGCCCGACAAGGCCCAATTCTAGAGTTAATCCTCCCGAAACCGACCTTGTCGGAAGCAGAAGCCACCGAATCATGCCCATCAGTAGTACAAGCCTCAGCATAATACCCATCAGAACTGTGAATGCCAGAGAAGAAGCCATCGACACCCTCCAGGCAATACCCACCACCTTCCAGGGAGCGTCCGAAAATACCAAACCTGCCACAATACCTATTCAAAGTGTCCCTTTCAACACAAAAGCCACTGTTGATCCTATCCAGGGTACCAAGCAAAATTTCTCCCGGAATCTCCCAGAACCCTTTGAAGCTCCGCAGAGATCCCAAGAGGCCAGAACGCTCCCCAGGCTCACATGGAGAACTACCAAGAATCCCTAGGGAACCTATGATTATTCCAGATTCAGAATTACCAGGACACCCATCAAGATCAGGACTTTCAGGGACCACTTCTGGGCATGCAAGCAGGCAGGCAATATCAGAACATGTCTCCACCGAGGAAGCATCTGAGCATGCTGGTAACCGAGGCACACTTGGGCTTTCTGGGTCACAGAGCACATCAGGGTACACCAGCACAGGAGAAACCTCAGGACATGTCGGGGAACTGCCAACCTCAGAGTCCGACACGACAAGACCAAAACCAGGACCGGGCAGAAAATCATCACGAGTAGAGGTCACAGGTACTGGTCTTTCAAAAGAAGACTCGGACTCAGACTCAGAAATTTCTGTGACTGTAATATCATCTAACCAAAACTCATCATTGACTACACATGAGTGAAGCTCCACAAGAGCTGCAAAGGTAGCCAGCACAACAGCAATGCCCAATGAAGTGGGCAAAACCTCAGACGGATCTGGGGGGCAGAATGCATCTCCTAGAAGTTCTGCACCCTTTAGGAGGGACTTGGAAACCTCCAAAACATCAAACAAGATCTCAGAAGTGTCATTTTCCAAGTTTTCTAAGAAGGATTCCGAACTATCCATGTTACAGGGCCGAACATTAAATACCTCCTGCGGACAGGGCAGATGTCCCAGGAATGGTTCTACCATATGCTGAGACTGAATTTCATCATCAAGACAAGGATCATTGACTACACATGAATGAAGCTCCACAAGAGCTGCAAAGGTAGTCAGCATAATAGTAATGCCTACTGAAGTGGGCAAAACCTCAGACGGATCTGGGGGGCAGGAGGCATCTCCTAGAAGTTCTGCACCCTTTAGGAGGGACTTGGAAACCTCCAAAACATCAAACAAGACCTCAGAAGTTTCATTTTCCAAGTTTTCTGACAAGGATTCTGAACTATCCATGTTACAGGGCCGAACATTAAATACCTCCTGCGGACAGGACAGATGTCCCAGGAATGGTTCTACCATATGCTGAGACTGAATTTCATCATCAAGACAAGGATACACAGGAATATCTAGTGAAACTAGCTCTGATTCTCTGAATTTCGTTTCACTGCAGGCAGAATCCTCCATAGCAGTCAAACCAGACTGCAATTCTAAAATAGCAGAGAAACAGGTGAGAATAGTAACAATACCTAGACGAGCCTCTAGGGTCACTGCAGGAGATTTTATACAAGGCAATATTGACTCATCCAGAGTACAGGGTGGGAAATCATTACTTTCCTCAGTATCAGATTCGCAAAACCAAAGCGCTGTCTCACCCCTAGACTCGGCTAACAATGTCGAATCCGAGGAAACAGAACGCAAAATTTGCGAATCCAAGATCGCTTTAGGTTGCAAAACTGACGCTTCCAAAGCGCAAGCCTCCGCAATCTGTGGAGCGGACTGCAAGGTGTTCAAAAGGTTACTTTTGAGGCTGCATGGTTTAGGAATGTTCTCCATAGCAGGATTATGTGAAAAACAGGCATCAGATCGCACAGATTCAAACTCCAAACAAACAGAAGAGAATCTATCAGAATTCACACAGGTGTCCACAAACGAGGCACACTCATTCATTTCAGGTCGCACAGTGTTTAAACTCACTTGCTTTACCCCAGAAAGGCAGGAATAATCATGTGACAATGGTGTCTTTTTATTGGAATCAATTGGTTGGTGTGTGTGTGCAATTTATCCAAAATCGTCTGCCACACACAAATCACCGGATCTACAACACACTCGTCACATTCATCAGAATCAATCAAAATGTACATAGAATCAAGACAAGCATTCAGAATATCTTCGCTTTTTGCGATGTAAAAATCGCAAAAGGCCTTTGTAACGATCGGTGTAACACAGAGAGAGTTTGATTACCGCTGATATGCAGTATCACTGAGTACTGATATATACCCGATTATAGATGATCTGCAGTATCACCGATAATCAGATATATCTCTAACCTCTGGACACCTGAGTAATAACTGAGTGTTTGGTGCAACAGTAATACTTTGAGGAAAGCACCCGTACAGGGGGTGCAATGCAGTAGGAGACACTGCCTAAAGAACAGCGTCCTTCCTATGGCCTGAGTCTCCCCAAGGGGCGGAGCCAGGCAGTGAGTGGGAAGGACCAGAGTGTGAGTGACACCAGAGGTGAAGTGTCACTGACAGGTCTGTGAACTATCTCCCAACAGGGGAGAGAGTTCTCGAGGTCGGACAGGCCTGGTCGGCAACAGACAGACAGATCAGGTACAAAGACAGGAGACAGAAACGGAATCCAAGGACAAGCAGAGTTTGGCAACAAAGTATCAGATATAGCAAAGTACCAATTCAGAGATCAAGAGAGTGGTCAGGAAAGCAGAAAGTTATAACAGATATAAACAATGCCTATTCTTTAGGTGTGAGCTCCGTGATCATCAACACCCTGGAACTAGTCTGATATATAACAGAGAGGTAATACAGTTCCCTAGTCTTGGGTGTGCGTTCCTTGATTGTCAACACCCTGGAACTAGTCTGAAGTATAACAGAATGATAATACAGTTCCCTAGTCTTGGGTGTGAGTTCCTTGATCATCAACACCCTGGAACTAGTCTGAAGTATAACAGAGAATAACAACACAGATTAGCAAAAGGTCTGAGTGCTACCACGTAGTGATCGCAACGGCAGACACCAGAGAATGACCAGCACCCAGTATATATACCCTAGCGCTCTCCAGCGCCTCCCCTAAGTGCTGGACCAATGGGAAGTGGTAAAATTGTCAGCTGACCGGCTTGGTCAGCTGACACCTTTCTGGCTGTCATAAAAGCTCTGCCTCTTAACGTGCACGCGCGTCCTTCTGAACCTGTGTGGACTATCAGTCCCAGCCACACCAGATCTGTTTTGCAATTTATCCACTGTGCCGGACGCGGAACCAGCCGCACTGCTATCCGAGCACGCGGCGGTTTCTCCGCGTTCCGCCATACGGACAGAAGTAGGCCTATGCGTGTGAACCGCCACGTCAGACGCGGAATCCGCCATGTTAAACGCGGAATCAGCCGCCTTATCCTGAGCACTCGCGGCGGCTTTTCCGCGTTTTCTCACAGCCTTCCAATCAAACTCAAATTCCTCCATCAAAGCTCCCAACTCCCATGGAGCAAATGGAGGTTCAAACAACCCTGTATCAAGATAACATTCATATGGGTTGGACTCAGGAACATGCACAGATTTTTTAACTGCTTTAATATAATGTATGATCCTACCTATAATAGGATCCACATATGCTTTTGCCTTAGGCAATGACATCTGAAGCAAATCGAACATTCCCTCTACCCTGGGAATTTCGGTTTGGCTGGTCATTCTGTAACGTTTGCGGAATCGTTTCCGTGGTCAGCGCACCAGACGTGCGCTGACGCGGCGGAAATCCTCCACAAACGTGTCATTGGGAGAACCCAGGTTAGGAGTAGAGGGTAATTCCCACCAGCAGATGGAGCTGTGGAGTGCAGACGAGCACAGCCTCTGCACGGCCACAGATGCCAGGTGGGAATTGTATGAGCAGGACCAAGCAGGGCTGAATAGCCCTCAAGAGAAATAGCACAGGGACAGACAGAATGTGTGTTCACCAATCTAGCCGCCACCCAGCGACGGTGAACACACATCTGCAGAAACAAAAGCGGGAATGCAATAACAGGAGAGAGGCGATTGCCAACAGACACCAGACTGAGAAGGACAGAGCATGAGCGTAACAAAGGCACAGTAAACAACAATCAGAAGATAAGGAAAATAACAAACGCTAGCTAAACGCGAACACCGCACTCATTCGCAACAGCGAACACGTTTCTGCACGATCACCGCGCATTAGGCACCCAGTGATAAGCGTACCACCCTAACTGACCAATGACAGACAAACACGAAATAGAGAACGTGAACGCTTGCAAAACGGTTACCTCACCGAGCCTACAGCAAGCGTTCGTATCAGACAAGACAGACAGACAGGTGGGGCTGCCAGTAGCAACCGCTGCTCTGGCCAGCACCCCTAAGGCAGAGATACAGAAGGAGGCACTGCCACTACCACTAGGGAAAGTGTGATCCAGACAGATAAACAGAAGAGCTACCAGTAACAACCACTGCTCTGGTTAACACCCCAAAGGCTGAGATACAGAAGGAGGCACTGCCACTACCATTAGGGCAAGTGCGATCCAGACAGATGGAGCAGCCAGCAGCAACCGCAGCTCTAGCCTACACTCCCAGACAGACAGAACGATTCCCTGTCGACCGCCGCTGGCGACAAGGCAATCGAGGCACAGAAGGAAGCACTGCCACTACCATTAGGGCTAATGCAATCCAGACAGATGAACAGAAGGGGCTACCAGTAGCAACCGCTGCTCTGGTTAGCACCCCCAGGCCCAGACAGACAGAACGATTTCCTGTCGACCGCCGCTAGTGACAGGACAATCGCAACACAAAGACTGTACAGGCAAAACAGATAATACAATCTGACTGCACTAGAGGGAATGCCTAGTACAGTCCCAAGAATTACTCTAAGATAATGTTTGACAAACTGGCAAGGCTGACACTCTAGGAGTGTTTAGCAGTAACAAACCATTAAGATGACCAGTCAAGGATTCTGGGAGAACATGGTATTTATGCTGCCAGCCTTCAAAGGAGGCAAGTAGGCAATTTGCATAACGAATGTATGCAAATTCCTCAGCAGCAGAGCAGGTCTGAAACTTGCAAAGCAAAGACAGGTCTCTTTTCCAGAGATCTGCATCCCTCGGATTTAAGGAATGGACAAACAGCGGTCTGTCTGTGCAGACAGCTGAGCGGATCATTACAACAGGTAGGTATATGCAGTGATGGGTATTACAACGTGCACCTGTCACACACACACAGGTACCGGACAGACACAGTGACACTTTGTGCGCTCACATAGGTAGGTGGGTGCACTGAAATGAACAACAGGTAGTAGGTATATGCAGTGATGGGTATTAAAATGTGCACCTGTCACACACACACAGGTACCGGACAGACACAGTGACACTTTGTGCGCTCACGTAGGTAGGTGGGTGCACTGAAATGAACAACAGGTAGTAGGTATATGCAGTGATGGGTATTACAATGTGCACCTGTCACACACACACAGGTACCGGACAGGCACAGTGACACTGCGTGCGCTAATTTAGGTAGCTGGGTGCACTGAAGTGAACAACAGGTAGTAAGTATATGCAGTGATGGGTATTACAATGTGCACCTGTCACACACACAGGTAGTCACTGAATGTGCTGGGCCTGGCAGTGGCACACACAGTAGGAATTACCAAGGCTATCTATCCAAGTGTCAGTGGGACACACAGAAAAAAAAAATAGATCACAAGAACAAGATTAGCTCTCAAAAGAGCTGTTGATGGGTGCTTTTTCAGCAATAAGAATCAGCAAGGAGCAAGCTAAGAAGCCTACAAGAGCCTAACTAAGCTTTCCCTATGAGAGTCTGCAGCAGCTTTCCCTTCTCTAATTAATGCAGGCACATGAGTGAGTGACCCTCATGATGCACTATGTGGGCAAACCGAACTTCCGGTAAAGTTCACGGTTCTCCGCTATCGTGAACACGGAAGTTTGCCGGGAACCGTTTGGGCCATCTCTATCCCTAATGTCTCTGCAGCACCTCTCTCTTCTCTAATTACTGCAGGCTTTTCCTATAAGAGTCTGCAGCAGCTTTCCCTTCTCTAATTACTGCAGGCACACGAGTGAGTCCAATGCCTGATGCTGCCTGCCTTTTATAAGGGGGGGTGGGGCTCCAGGAGGGAGTGTAGCCTGATTGGCTACAATGTGCCTGCCGACTGTAATGTAGAGTGTCAAAATTGGCCCTAATGATGCACTATGGGGCGAATCGAACTTCCGGAAAAGTTTGCGGTTCTCTGCGAACGCGAACCCCGGAGGTTCGCTGGCGAACAGTTTGAGCCATCTCTAACCCCCGTGAATCCAGCCTATGTTTTTTTTTCTCCTTCCTGTGGATTAACTGGAGTATGTGAGGGTGCAGAAAAAAAATGTACCTAATTTTTATTTATTTATTTCACCTGGTTAAACTTGACATATTTTTCTTGTTGTAAATGGGCAGTAACTACTCTTTGCTGGATCGAAAACTTATTAAATCAACCGTTACATGTAATAAGTAACACATTTTCTCAATGAATAAGCAACGGGAACAAATGTCCTTCTCCTTAGCCGATGTGCATTTCAGAAATACGTCCCATTGTCTTATAAACTACATTAGCAAGCTAAGTGACACTAATGCAAACTGTGAAATTCCTACATTCGGTCTTCAGTATTCTAATATTTGGCACCAGGTCTAGTGTTTTCATTCAACAAAAATGAATACTTTTCCCAGCTGTAAAGACTGTACTACATCTTAGACCATCTGGACTCGGTTTTCCCTTGATCAAAAAAAGACGACTTTCTGAAAGTGTACACTGTCACACTTGCAAAAACAATGTAAGTCCTTGGTGAGAAAATAATGTTTGAAGAACAGATAATTCTGTAGCGTGCAGTGTTGCTGTGACACTGGACAATTGGCGATGTACAAGAGTGAAGACTTACAATACAAGAACTGACAGACATTTGTCTTCTAAAAGATGGAGGAAAATAGATAGGTGGTTCTTTTGCTCAAGCCTGGCCATTTGATGAGGACTATTCCATACTCGTTTAATGTACATTGTCTGAATTGAAAAGTTTGTCAAGTCCATTTATCTATTACATCCTAGAGATAGTATAAATGTTGAAAATCTAATATTAGAAAGAATGATAAATTGCTTAATGTAGACATTAAGTCAAAGTTAATAAATAATCCCATAACCCAGAATATCTAGTCATTCCATTATAATGGTAAAATCATTATTTACTCCAAAGAAAGACATTATTATAACTTAAAGAAAATCTGTACTGAGAAAAACGGCCCCTGGGGGGCACTCACCTCGGGAGGGGGAAGCAATATTTACCTTTCCTGGCTCCAGCGGCTGTTGTGGGCCTCCGCTCTGAAATAGATGGAAATAGCTGATCTCAGTTAGGTCCTCTCTACTGCACAGGTGCAGGAGACTTGCACCAGCGCAGTAAAGCGGACCCGACTGGGATCAGCTATTTCCGCCTATTTTGGAGCCGAGAGCTGCTACTGAACCTGCGCGGGAGCCAGGAAGGTAAACATTTACATCCCAGCCGTTCAGAAAGCTGTATCGCTTCCACCATGGGACAGAAGAGGATGGGGGGGAAGCCTCAATAGGATCCAGTGTCTCCCCCTCCAGAGGTGAGTGCCCTCCAGGGGGCTTTTTTCTTAATACAGATCTTTAATAAAATGATGTTGGGTAGGTCAGGTACTCTGCAGGTGGAGGAAAATTGAAAAAAATAAGACAATGGAGGTAAAGATGAGATGAAGTACATAGATGAAGTGGTTAGGGAGGTGGGCAGGTGGAAGGAACCAGAGATTGGGGATCATGAGACAAATTGATGGGGGGAGGGGGCATAGTAAGGAATAAAGGGCAGATGAGTGCAGTAGTGAGGAGCCCACAATGGAGTTATTTAGGACAAGCAGGGAGAAAAACACCATGAGAATGTTTAGACAAGTAACAACATATAACCAAGGAGACCACCAGGTGGACTCAACTCCACAATGCAAAAATTTGTATAGTCAAGTAATTGAAGGCCATAGAGGAGGGCGTTCTAAAAAGTAAAAGGCAACAAGCTCAGACAGGGCAGTAACTACAAAGCATAAGGCCTCTCTATGAAAATGTGATGGGTCCACCCCACCTAAGTTCCACCCTCCACCTGAAGTTGACCACCTTAATCCCCCATTACCCCATAGCTAGTGAGGTAAAATGCTATGGGGTTAATTGGGAATCTCCTTCAATGCAAGGTAAGAATCCAAACCTGTTTTAAATGCAGGTATATCATTTTTCATAACTATTTCCTGTGGTAAAACATTCCACATTTTATCTAGTCTAACTATAAAGAACATCTTCCTAGATAGCAAAACCTTTATAACCTCTATATGCAGATCAAATCATGTCCCCTTGTGGTTTGTACAACACTAGAGACAAAAAAACTGATCTGCCATGCTTCTGTATTGCCCTCTGATGTATTTATAAACGTTAATCAGATCACCCCTGAGCTGTCTTTTCCAAGCTAAAAAAAAAACCCCAGCTAAATAAATAAATATTTCAGCAAGTGTTAGGGCCCTTTCACATGGGCAGCTGACAAGCGGTAAATTCACCACCTGTCAGCTGATCTCCTGCACTGGCCAGGTGCTTGTTAGTGCTCAGTACTGGCACTCGACATGTCCTGTTCCTCCAATGCTTGTCAATGCTTGACACGCGTGGTGTTACAACTGCTGCAATTCGGCTGCGTTTAAATTGCACCCGAATTGCAATAGTGAGCAGCAGACAGGAGGCTGAACTGCTCGGCAGGCGCGCAGTTCAGCCATCCATTTGAAGGGGGCCTTAACCACTTTACATTGTTTCCCCCTTATGGACCAGAGCAGTTTTGACAGTTAAGCTATGTCCCTATTTATGAGTCTGTACAAGTAATCCTGCGCTCACATGTATCTCCTCCCCTCCGTGGTAGTATTATATATAGAAAAAAGAGAAAACACAAAACATAGCATAATACTGTTTCAATAACCTATATCTTTTATACAGTCCCCAATGCCTTGCATGCATTCATAAATCCACCAGCGGTCAGTTGTCATAAGCCCTCACCGTGTGACACCATTTACCGCGCCACAGCCAACAGAAAGAACCCTGTGCAGTAAGCGCTTAGTCAACCTGGCAGAAAAATGGTGAAAAACAGGCACTTCCGCAGTGATTACACCACACGCAGAGTCTCACAGGTCCTCACCCTCTATTTTGGCTGCCCAAGCACAGACAGCAGTAAAAGCACAGACCCACAGGTTCGAATCCCCTCCTCCTGTGTGTCGATCATTAACCACCACCACTAGCCTCTCACCTTTTGGGCCGCTGTCCAAGTTATAAGACAGCAACCACACTTTTGGTACTGATGAGTACGGAAGTACGAAACGCGTTGGGCGGAGCTTAGAGGCGTGGGCAAGTCGGCATGCTGGATTATATTGTTGATATGCGCTGTTTTTACTTGGGAGATTCATTAGGTTGGATGGATTTTATTCTGGGAGATTTACTGTACCGCTGAAGAAACGCTAAGGAGATTGCTGGGGATAAAAACCAAAAGTGTGGTTGCTGTCTTATAACTTGGACAGCGGCCCAAAAGGTGAGAGGCTAGTGGTGGTGGTTAATGATCGACACACAGGAGAAGGGGATTCGAACCTGTGGGTCTGTGCTTTTACTGCTGTCTGTGCTCGGGCAGCCAAAATAGAGGGTGAGGACCTGTGAGACCCTGCGTGTGGTGTAATCACTGCGGAAGTGCCTGTTTTTCACCATTTTTCTGCCAGGTTGACTAAGTGCTTACTGCACAGGGTTCTTTCTGTTGGCTGTGGCGCGGTAAATGGTGTCACACGGTGAGGGCTTATGACAACTGACCGCTGGTGGATTTATGAATGCATGCAAGGCATTGGGGACTGTATAAAAGATATAGGTTATTGAAACAGTATTATGCTATGTTTTGTGTTTTCTCTTTTTTCTATATATAATACTACCACGGAGGGGAGGAGATACATGTGAGCGCAGGATTACTTGTACAGACTCTGGATTACACACTATATGCTTGGTGACCGATTCTGCGATCCATGGACATGTAAAATGATGAACTGAGTTATTCATATCTTGTTAAATTTGCACATATTTTGCATCTGGGTTTACCAGGAGTGAGTAAGCGCACTTTTTGTTGTATTTATGTCCCTATTTAATCAGCAATAACTGTATCCCTACTTATAACATCTAAATGAAATATAGATTGTTTTTTTCAATGCAAACTAGACTTTCATTGTATGGCATTTTTTCCTAAAAACAATTTTGTTTTCTATGCATTTAAATGGGGGAAAAAAGAGGAAAAAAAATACACATTTCTCAGTTTTACCAATTCCAGTTTAAAAATAAAAAAAATGCTACTGTGGATAATTAACACAAATAATGTTTGGCTATTTCTACCATTTACCACAAAATAAGATTATGTTCCTGTCCAGCCCCTTTTCTAGGGGCGTGCAGGCCACCCTGAGCTCTTGGGGGGCACCATGATGGAAGGGGGAGCTGCAGCTGTGGGGAGGGCGTCCGACTTCTACCTCCCTTCCTCTCCCAGGGGCCGCCCTCCTTGCTCCCCCTCCACTGCAGAGTTAGCGCAGCAGGAAGTGTTCAATAGAGCAACTCACATTCCTGCCATTCCAATCGCCGATCACTTGCCGCTGGTCTCCTCCTCTGCATAGCTGCATCTCACTCACTCTCTCTTCCTGTTTAGCAGGAAGTAGGGTGTGTATAGGAAGTGTGAAACTGCCCTGTTCCTGTCACAATTTATGGTGAGGATATTTGATTCTGAAATAATGCTACAGTGTGTATTTTTCGCTATGAACTAAGTATTTTTAATGGTAAAAATCCATCTTATTGGCTCAGGGAACATATATTTAGAGATGGCCCGAACCTCCGATTTTTAGTTGGCGAACCGCGTTCGCGAACTTCCGGAAAAGTTTGGTTCGCGCTAACTTTCACGAACCGCAATAGACTTCAATAGGGAGGCGGACTTTGAAAACTAGAAACACTTATGCTGGCCAGATAAGTAATGGAAAAGATGTTTCAAGGGGTCTAACATCTGGAGGGGGGCATGGCGGAGTGAGATAGATGCCAAAGTCCCGTGGAAAAATCTGGATTTGACGCAAAGCAGAGTTTTAAGGGCAGAAATCACATTGAATTCTAAATTGCAGGCCTAAAGTGCTTTAAAACATCTTGCATGTGTATATGTTACGGCCAGAACCCGTAGTGTGGCCACTTCTAGTTCTGGCCGGCCACTTTGGGTTCTGGCCGGCCAATGTGCGAAGTGGCCGCAGCGCAGCGGCCAATGTTAGAAATGGAATGTTACGCTGTCTCGCTGCGGCCAAATTGATGACAACTTGCATAATTTAATGAAATATAGCCGGCGGCAATGTAATAGATGAAGCTGCCGGCTTTCGCACTGCCTCTCTCCTCCCCCCCGCCTCTCATACAATAAGTAGCAGCTGGGGACATGCAGCCGGAGAGTCGTTTGTCGCAGCAGGGGCAGCAGAGCGGAGAGGCTGCAGACATTGCTTCTGCCAGCACCCGCTCTGCAGGAACGCGACGAACGACTCTCGGGACACGCGTGTCCCCGCCGGCTGCTACTTATTGTATGGGAGGCGGGGAGGGGGGCGATCGGGGAGAGGAGAGAAGCGGTGCGAAAGCCGGCAGCTTCATCTATTACATTGCCGCCGGCTATATTTCATTAAATTAAGCAACTTGTCATCAATTTGGCCGCAGCGAGACGGCGTAACATTCCATTTCTAACATTGCCCGCTGCGCTGCGGCCACTTCGCACATTGGCCGGCCAGAACCCAAAGTGGCCGGCCAGAACTAGAAGTGGCCACACTTCGGGTTCCGGCCGTAACATATACATCAATCAGGGAGTGTAATTAGAGTACTGCTTCACACCGACACACCAAACTCACTGTGTAACGCACCGCAAACAGCTGTTTGTGTTGTGACGGCCGTGCTGGACTGGTGCACACCATGGCGAGAGTGCAGGCCGTGGCGGTTTTCAAGCCCATATGGTCGCTGAGCTGTTGTAGCTTAATGATAGAACCACAGTGACTGTCTAGCTGATCAAATTTGGTCTGTCCACAATGAAGCAACGACTTTATTATCTTAGGTGTGCCCCCTTCCTGAGACACTCATATAGCTGGTGGTCCTTGCTTCATTGTGATACGCAAGCCCCTTCACCGCGACAAGGTAATGATCACGAAGGGGAATTGGCACATGTACCTGCCTTTTGTTTTGTTGTTGCAGCCGTAGTGCAGGGAGAAAAATTAGGCAGGCATGTACACGCACCAGAAAAATTATTATAGTGGCCGCTGCTAGCAGCAGCATTAAAAATTCAGGAATCCGCCTCGAGTTCTGGACCCTGTTGGTGGGGGCAGAGAAGGCAGTCAAGCGACCTGTGGGCAGAGATGCTTTGTGGGGAGCGACTTAGTCTTGAGGCAGGCAGTCACATGGTGTGCAGGCAGAGATGCTGTGTGTGGGTACTGACTTAGTCTTAGGGCACGCCGTAACCCTCCGGGATCCATGCTTCATTCATTTTGATAAAGGTGAGGTACTGAACACTTTTGTGACTTAGGTGACTTCTCTTCTCAGTGACAATGCCCCCAGCTGCGCTGAAGGTCCATTCTGACAGGACACTTGCGGCAGGGCAAGACAGAAGTTGGATGGCAAATTGGGACAGCTCTGGCCACAGGTCAAGCCTGTGCACCCAGTAGTCCAAGGGTTCATCGCTGCTCACAGTGTCTACATCCACACTTAAGGCCTAGTAGTTGGCTACCTGCTGGTCCAGGCATTGGTGGAGGGTGGATCCGGAAGGGCTAAGGTGAGGCATTTGACTAAAGAATGTCCGAATGTCCGACATCACCATGAGATCGCTGGAGCATCCTGTCCTTGCCTGTGTGGACATGGGAGAAGGATTACTGGCAGTGGTACCTTTATTGCATTGTGCTGTGACATCACCCTTAAACGCATAGTAAAGCATAGTTGCCAGCTTTTTCTGCAAGTGCTACATCCTTTCTGCCTTCAGGTGAGTTTGTACCATGTCCGCCACTTTGTGCCTATACCGAGGGTCTAGTAGCATGGCTACCCAGTACAGCTCATTCCCCTTGAGTTTTTTTTTTTATACGGGGTCCGTCAACAGGCTGGACAGCATGAAAGATGCCATCTGCACAAAGTTGGATCCAGACGTACTATCCATCTCTTCTTGCTCTTCCTCAGTGACGTCAGGTAAGTCCTCCTCCTCCCCCCAGCCACGAACAATACCACGGTAACGTTGAGCAGCACAAGCCCCCTGTGACACCTGCTGCAGTTGTTCTTCTGCCGCCTTTTCCTCCTCCTCCTCCTCCAAAGAAACACCTGCCTCATCATCCGAGTCTGACTCCTCTTCCCTACATGACTCTTCCTCCTCCCCCCCTCTGTGCTGCTGCAGGTGTTGAGGAAACATCTGGTTCTGATGAGAATTGATCCCACAACGCTTCCTCCTGTAACTGCTCCTGTTCACGCTCCTCCACTCTACGCACGGCACACTCCAGGAAGTAAGCGTACAGGATCAAGTCGCTGATGGTGCCTTCACTGCGACTCACCAGGTTGGTCACCTCCTCAAACGGCTACATGAGCCTGCATGCATTTCGCATGAGTGTCCAGTTGTTGGGCCAGAACATCCCCATCTCCCCAGACTGTGTCCTTCTACTTTACAAATGTTATTGTATTGTATTGTATTGTACTGTAGTTGTAGAGGTACTGGGTGACAGCTTTCTTCTTTTCTAGCAGGCGAGAGAACATAAGGAGGGTCAAATTCCAGCGAGTCGGGCTATCGCAAATCAGGTGTCTCACTGGAAACTTGTTTTTCCGTTGAATATCGGCAGGCAAAGCGTGCCATGGCCAAGTAAGACCACCTGAAATGCCCACACAACTTCCTGGCCTGCTTTAGGACATCCTCTAAGTCTGGGTACTTTGACACAAATCTTTGAATGACTAGATTCAGCACATGTGCCATGCAGGGTACATGTCAGCTTTCCCAAATTCAAAGCAGAAATGAGATTGCTGCCATTGTCACACACCACATCTCCAGCTGGTGCGGGGTCAGCCACTGATCCACCTGTTTGTTAAGAGCAGCCAGGAGAGCTGCTCCAGTGTGACTCTCCGCTTTGAGGCAAGACATGTCTAAGATGGCGTTACACCATCATACCTGGCATGCAGCATAGGCCCTGGGGAGCTGGGGCTGTGTAGCTGGAGAGGAGATCGCAGCACCAGCAGAGTTGAACTGCCACTCAGCCAAGGAGTAGGAGGATGCCGACAGCAAAGAGGATGTAGCAGGAGGAGAGGAGGTGGCAGCAGGCCTGCCTGCAAGCCGTGGAGGTGTCACAAGTTGGTCCGCTGCACAGCCACATACTCCCTGCTTGCCATCGGTCACCAGGTTGACCCAATGGGCTGTGTAAGTAATGTACCTGCTCTGACCGTGCTTTGCAGACCAGGCATCCGTGGTCAGGTGGACCCTTGACCCAACGCTGTGTGCCAGAGATGAAACCACTTGCCACTCCACTTCACGGTGCAGTTTGGGTATCACGTTTTTAGAGAAATAATTGCAGCCTGGCATCTTCCACTGCAGTGCGCCAATGGCCACAAATTTACGGAAGGCCTCAGAGTCCACCAGCTGGTATGGTAACAGCTGGCAAGCTAAAAGTTCCGCCAAGCCAGCTGTCAGATGCCGGGCAAGGGGGTAACTGGCAGAAATTGGCTTCTTTCTCTCAAAGATTTCCTTCACAGACACCTGGCTGCTGTGGGCAGAGGAGCAGGAACCGTTTAAGGTCAGAGGCGGATTGGAGGAGGGTGGCTGTGAAGGTGCAAGGGAGAAAGCGGCTGAAGATGATGCACCTGAAGGAGGAAGAGGAGAAGGAGGGTGGCTTTTCTTTTGTGTGCTGCTTTTGCTCAGGTGCTCTTCCCATTGCAGTTTGTGCCTTTTCTGCATGTGCCTTCGTAAGGCAGTTGTCCCTACGTGGGTGTTGGCCTTTCCACGCCTCAATTTTTGGAGGCTGAGAGAACAGATGGCATTGTTCTGATCTATGGCAGACACACTAAAAAATTTCCAAACCGCTGAGCCCCCTGAGGTGTGGGCACTATGGTGGCCTCAGCAGCTGACGTTGAAGGGCATGTTGGCTGCCTGGCCATAGGTGGCGATACATGGCACCGGGCACTGCCACCAGCTGTTTCTGACAACGAGCTCCCCTGCTTCTTTCAGGAACTCATCTCCTCCTGCTCCTCTCTGACTCCCCCTCTGAACTTTACCCCTGTTCATCTCCTCTATTGGTAACATACGTGGCATCCGTATCATCATTGTCATCATCATCATCATTATCATCCTGCCCAGCTTCGCTTGGCTCAGACACTTCGAAAACTGCACCAACAGCAAGTACTTCATCATCCTCCTCCTCACACATTATGTCCATAGTGTCGCCTAACTCAGACATATGAGGTGGTGTAACTTGCTTAGCGCCTTCATCTGGTTGTAACAATAATGGCTGTGCATCAGTGATTTCCCCACCAAATAACTCCTGCGAACTGTCAAATGCAGCGGAAGTGGTGCTTGCATTAGTGCTGGTGGCTGCAGAAGATGAGGTGTTCTGTGTTAGTCAACCACGTCCTGACAATATTGGAAGTTGATGGGTTGTGCCTTCTTCTGAGCACTGTACTTTGGTCCATGGCTGCACAAAATCACATCAGCACGACCTCGCACAGACCTGCCGGGTGGCCTTCCTCTGGGTCTGCCTCTACCTGTTTTGTCCATTTTGTCCATATTGGGGGGATGAAGTGAAAGGTATGCACTGACTTGACTAATACAATGTGCAGTCACACAGGTGCAGTTAAGGTATGCACGAAGTGGTATACCACATTGCGTGCACTCACGTAGGTAGGTGGGTGCACTGAACACAACAGGTAGGTATATGCAGTGATGGGTATTACAAATGTGCACCTATCACACACACTTACCGTGAACAGGTACAGTGACTGGTGGTATTAAATATCACACTGCATGCACTGATGTAGGTAGGTGGGTGTACTGAAGTGAAAAACAGGTAGGTATATACAGTGATGGGTATTACAATGTGCACCTGTCACACACAGACAGGTACCAGACAGGCACAGTGACACTGCGTGCGCTCACATAAGTAGATGGGTGCACTGTGAACAACAGGTAGGTATATGCAGTGATAGGTATTACAATGTGCACCTGGCACAGTAGTAATTATACCACTAAGGGGCCAAAGGCCAGCTGTGACTGACTGACAGGGCTGTATATAATGCAAGTGGGCCACACAAAAAAAAAACAGATCACAAGAACAAGATTAGCTCTCAAAAGAGCTGTTGAGGGGTGCTTTTTCAGCAATAAGAATCAGCAAGGAGCAAGCTAACAAGCCTACAAGAGCCTAACTAAGCTTTCCCTATGAGAGTCTGCAGCAGCTATCCCTTCTCTAATTACTGCAGGCACATGAGTGAGTCCAATGCCTGATGCTTTGTACAGCAGGAGACATTGGCAGTGCTTTCAAACAGAGGCTGCACCCGAATTGACTACCTGCAATAGATGTGCAGAGCTCCACAATTGTGGACTAAAATACACAACATGCATTCAAAACAGGTACAGCAAAGGAGGACGTTAGCTTCAGTATAAATAATATGTGCACAAATTATTCCCTACTAGACTTCCCCACGGCGGTGACGGGTCCTCTCGGGGAAGACCTACCGCTAGTCTAACGATAAAAACATGATTTTTTCCTAGTGCTGCTAGTCAGAAAATGGTATACACATTTCTCTCAAACAGACATCAAACAAATGACAGCGCTCATAGGCTGCAACTGAATTGTAGACTAACAGAGGCATGCAGAGCCCCACAGGGCTAAATACATGCCTTGAATGCAATTAAGATGCAAATCATGTACTAGTTCTAATCTATAATTTGAATGCAAATTGATGCACATGGATGCAGCTAGCCATAAGTATACTTACATGAGTTCTGTACAGCAGGAGACATTGGCAGCGCTTCCAAACAGAGGCTGCACCCGAATTGACTACCTGCAATAGATGTGCAGAGCTCCACAATTGTGGACTAAAATACACAACATGCATTCAAAACAGGTACAGCAAAGGAGGACGTTAGCTTCAGTATAAATAATATGTGCACAAATTATTCCCTACTAGACTTCCCCACGGCGGTGACGGGTCCTCTCGGGGAAGACCTACCACTAGTCTAGGCTCTGCATGCCTCTGTTAGTCTACAATTCAGTTGTACAATGCCTGATGCTGCCTGCCTTTTATAAGGGGGGGTAGGGCTCCAGGAGGGAGTGTAGCCTAATTGGCTACAATGTGCCTGCTGACTGTGATGTAGAGAGTCAAAGTTCACCCTCATGATGTACTATGGGGGCGAACCGAACTTCCGGAAAAGTTTTTTCTCCGCGATCGCGAACCCTGGAAGTTTGCCGGGAACTGTTCACCGGCGAACTGTTCGGGCCATCTCTACATATATTCCCTTTCATTAACAAGTGCTGCCGCAGATAGTGCCAGAGGTTTGCACAGAAACAAGCCCAATTGTGCACAGCTGTGCTTCAGCTACAAGACGTATATATACCTCTTCATGGCTTAGATGAAGTCACAGAGGACATACATGTGCTGTAGTGGTGGATAAAGTGGTTAAACTCCTTGGGGGGGTTCTCAAAAACTGTAAAAACTTTTTGGAGAAGAAATGTCTTACTAATTTCCATTATTTTCCCTAAATTTCATACGGTGGCTTTTTTTATTAACCTCTAAAGTCAGCGTCATTTAATGCAATCTCACAAAACTGGTTTGCCGAAATGTTTCACAACCACCAGAGGCATTCTGGATCATCCCTACTTTTGTGGAGCAAATGCTCTCTTTAGACCACACTTTTTGAATACCTTCAGAAATTTAAGGTGGGAAAAGAAAGGTTTCACTTCCTCCAAGAAATACAGTATATTCCAGCATGAATGCAAAATGTTCTTGGACCACTCAGTGTTATTTATAAAGGAATCTGCTAACATTTTCTGTAATAGAATTGAATCACAGTGTACTCTTCCAAAGATAATGCAACAATAAATGCTCAATGAATTGCAAATGTGTTTTCTGCAAATATTAAAAATTGGTATGCAGGTTCAGAGCAATAACGGTTGATTCATAGTCTATGAAAAACACATGAATATCAAAGAAAGTTATTTAAGGAAAATACACTCCAGAAACCTGTTTATTGCCCTTTAATTAAATACAGTATATCATAAGCATGGGATTATTTTCCAAAACAATAATGGGATTCTTCTGTACGAGCAATTTTATCCTTTATTAAATGAATAAAGTAGAATTCCTTCAGAACCTTTACTTCCTTTTAAGATAAAGAGAAAAAGGGAAGAGTAACTTTAGGCTGGTTTCACAGTGGGACGTTAAAGTCCCACGTTACAGCAGCCAGTAACGCAGCCTAACTCACAGCACTGTAAAATCAATGTGCTGTTCACAGTGCCCACGTTGCGTTACATTGTAATGCAGCATGTTTAAACAAAGTGCTGCATGCTGTACGTTATACTAGGCTAAGCCGCGTTAGACTGCTTGCACATGCTCAGTAATGTTGGAGGAGGTCTCCCCTCCTCCTCCGCGCCAGCCACATGGCTCATTAATATTCACTGCACTGCAGAGACTCGTGGTAGGACTGTAGTGTTGTCCGGATCATGAACGAATCGTTCATTTGATCCGGATCTTTTTTGTGAGTTGAATCATCCGGATCATCACAATGAAAGATTTGGTTCACAGTGGATGTCTGTCTGGAAGAAACAGGAACATACAGAATGTACAGTGCAGGGAAAGTCCTGTCCTGCTAGTCATTTCACCCAGTCTGCTTCCCTAGTAAAATGATTCAAATGATTCGGTTCAAAGATCCGGATCTTTTCAATGATCCGATTCAAATGATCCGAATCCTTAAAAAGATCCGGACTTCCTATCACTAACCTGGAGCGGCTGCTTTGAGAGCTGCATAACGCAGCTCAATCTGACGTCCAACTTCAACACCACCATACGTTACGTTAGGGGCACGTTATGCGACCATAACGTCCCCTAAAATGCAACGTCTTGGTGGGAAAGTAGTCTTAGGGTTTTGCTGTTGTCTGGGTCCACAGAATGCAGATTTATCTTACTGCCTTTATTTGGAAAGGGCTCTCTTTGTTGCCTGTCTTAGTAAAATGGTCAAAAATTACAGTGAAATCTCTGAAATAGGCTAATAATATAAACACTTTACTTTTGAGGGAAACTCTAACTCCTGACTTTTCTCCCAGGAGATTATTTTTCTTCTTCTCTTTAAAAAAAACTTTTCACCATTTTTCAATTGAAAAAGTACCAAAAAGTATCTGACAAAGTACCATCAAAATTATTTTGACACTTTTCTTGTTTGCTAAGGGCTTAACCACTTGCCGACCGCCCACAGCCCATGGGCGGCGGCAAAGTGGACGCCTAAAGGACCGCAATACGCCTTCAGGCGGCGCGTCCTTTAGGCATGCCGGGGGAGCGATCGCGTCATTGATGACGCGCGCTTCCCCCGGCAACTGGCTCCGCCCACCCGCCGTAACATCCCGCCGGCCGTACGGAAGCGCCGGCGGGATGTTAACCCCGCGATCGCCGCATACAAAGTGTATAATACACTTTGTAATGTATACAAAGTGTATTATACAGGCTGCCTCCTGCCCTGGTGGTCCCAGTGTCCGAGGGACCACCAGGGCAGGCTGCAGCCACCCTAGTCTGCACCCAAACACACTGATCTGCCCCCCCCCCGCCCACTGATCGCCCACAGCACCCCTCAGACCCCCCCCTGCCCACCCCCCAGACCCCTGTTTGCACCCAATCACCCCCCTAATAACCCATCAATCACTCCCTGTCACTATCTGTCAACGCTATTTTTTTTTTTATATTGCCCCCTGCCCCCTCCTGATCACCCCCCACCCCTCAGATTCTCCCCAGACCCCCCCCCAGACCCCCCCCCCCCCCCCCTGTGTACTGTATGCATCTATCTTCCCTGATAACCTGTCAATCACCCGTCAATCACCCATCAATCACCCATCAATCACCCCCTGTCACTGCCACCCAACAATCAGCCCCTAACCTGCCCCTTGCGGGCAATCTGATCACCCACCCACACCAATAGATCGCCCGCATATCCGACATCAGATCACCTCCCAAATCCATTGTTTACATCTATTCTCTCCTCTAAACACCCACTAATTACCCATCAATCACCCATCAATCACCCCCTATCACCACCTGTCACTTTTACCGATCAGATCAGACCCTAATCTGCCCCTTGCGGGCACCCAATCACCTGCCAACACGCTCAGATTGCCCTCTGACCCCCCCTTATCAATTCGCCAGTGCATTAATTACATCTGTTCTTCCCTGTAATAACCCACTGATCACCTGTCAATCACCTGCCAATCACCTATCACCCATCAATCACCCCCTGTCACTGCCACCCATCAATCAGCCCCTAACCTGCCCCTTGCGGGCAATCTGATCTCCCACACCATTAGATCGCCCGCAAACCCGCCGTCAGATTACCTCCCAAATGTATTGTTTACATCTGTTATCTTCTCTAAACACCCACTAATTACCCATCAATCACCCCCTATCACCACCTGTCACTGTTACCTATCAGATCAGACCCTAAGCTGCCCCTTGCGGGCACCCAATCACCCGCCCACACGCTCAGATTGCCCTCAGACCCCCCCCCCTTATCAATTCACCAGTGCATTAATTACATCTGTCCTTCCATGTAATAACCCACTGATCACCTGTCAATCACCTGCCAATCACCTATCACCCATCAATCACCCCCTGTCACTGCCACCCAACAATCAGCCCCTAACCTGCCCCTTGCGGGCAAACTGATCACCCACCCACACCAATAGATCGCCCGCAGATCCGACATCAGATCACCAGTGGTGCTCAGCAGAGCTCGAATATTCGAGTAGCTCGAATATTCGAGCTCTTTTTCAGCTATTCGAGCTCGGTATTCGAGCTCCGAATAGCTGTAGCTATTCGAATGGGCTATCCGAGTACACTCGAATAGCCCATTCACTATTCGAGCTATTCGAGCAACCCGGCGCTATTCGAGCTCGGTACCGAGCTCGAATAGCGTCATAGCCCAGATTGATGTCCTTAGAGCCAATCAGAGGGCTCCCAGGCCCTCTGACGGCAGCCAATCACAGAGGGGGACCCTGGCCAGCCCCTACCCTATAAATAGCGGCCGCCATGTTCCGTTTCTCCATGCTTGCCTGAGACTTGTACAGAGAGAGAGTTGCTCCTTTGTGCTTTGGCTTAGCAAGTGCTCTATTGTGATCATTTACCTAGCGTTTTTGCTCACCTACACCTGCCATATACACCTATATTGTTGTTAGTTAGATAGACATTGTATTTTAGTTAGTAGCTTGTGTGTTACATTAGAGACAGGCAGCTGCTGCAAGCTTACAGGTTTAGGCCTCAGGGGGGCCTTGCCTCTGTGGGCAGCTGTCCTCTGTTTATTTCTCTCATCTATACCAGTATTTCTGCTGTCCTTTACTAATAGTATTGTAGTTATACTGTACTAGGAGTAGGACACTCACTGACTGTCACTGTTTATAGGCTACTAGCTAGCTCCTGCGTGTGTGCACTCACTCACTGTCTGTGTGTGTACACACACTCTATTTCCTTCTGATTACTGATAGATTATTGTTAGTTATTTGTACTTACTTACTACTTACTCTTACTGTACCCGTAGGGACACTCAGTGTCACTGTTCATATAGGCTACTAGCTCCTGCGTGCGGTCACTCACTGTCTGAGTGTACACACACCACCCACACTCCATTTCCTTCTGATCGCTGATTGATTATTGTAATTAGTTAGTTCTACTTACTGTTACTACTTACTCTTACTGTACTAGGAGTCTAGGACACTCAGTCACTGTCCATAGGCTACTAGCTCCTGCGTGCGGTCACTCACTGTCTGAGTGTACACACACCACCCACACTCTATTTCCTTCTGATCGCTGATTGATTATTGTAATTAGTTAGTTGTACTTACTGTTACTACTTACTCTTACTGTACTAGGAGTCTAGGACACTCAGTCACTGTGTTCATAGGCTACTAGCTCCTGCGTGCGTGCACTCACTGTCTGAGTGTACACACACCCACACTCCATTTCCTTCTGATCGCTGATTGATTATTGTAATTAGTTAGTTCTACTTACTGTTACTACTTACTCTTACTGTACTAGGAGTCTAGGACACTCAGTCACTGTGTTCATAGGCTACTAGCTCCTGCGTGCGGTCACTCACTGTCTGAGTGTACACACACCACCCACACTCCATTTCCTTCTGATCGCTGATTGATTATTGTAATTAGTTAGTTCTACTTACTGTTACTACTTACTCTTACTGTACTAGGAGTCTAGGACACTCAGTCACTGTGTTCATAGGCTACTAGCTCCTGCGTGCGGTCACTCACTGTCTGAGTGTACACACACCACCCACACTCCATTTCCTTCTGATCGCTGATTGATTATTGTAATTAGTTAGTTCTACTTACTGTTACTACTTACTCTTACTGTACTAGGAGTCTAGGACACTCAGTCACTGTCCATAGGCTACTAGCTCCTGCGTGCGGTCACTCACTGTCTGAGTGTACACACACCACCCACACTCTATTTCCTTCTGATCGCTGATTGATTATTGTAATTAGTTAGTTGTACTTACTGTTACTACTTACTCTTACTGTACTAGGAGTCTAGGACACTCAGTCACTGTGTTCATAGGCTACTAGCTCCTGCGTGCGTGCACTCACTGTCTGAGTGTACACACACCCACACTCCATTTCCTTCTGATCGCTGATTGATTATTGTAATTAGTTAGTTCTACTTACTGTTACTACTTACTCTTACTGTACTAGGAGTCTAGGACACTCAGTCACTGTGTTCATAGGCTACTAGCTCCTGCGTGCGGTCACTCACTGTCTGAGTGTACACACACCACCCACACTCCATTTCCTTCTGATCGCTGATTGATTATTGTAATTAGTTAGTTCTACTTACTGTTACTACTTACTCTTACTGTACTAGGAGTCTAGGACACTCAGTCACTGTCCATAGGCTACTAGCTCCTGCGTGCGGTCACTCACTGTCTGAGTGTACACACACCACCCACACTCTATTTCCTTCTGATCGCTGATTGATTATTGTAATTAGTTAGTTGTACTTACTGTTACTACTTACTCTTACTGTACTAGGAGTCTAGGACACTCAGTCACTGTGTTCATAGGCTACTAGCTCCTGCGTGCGTGCACTCACTGTCTGAGTGTACACACACTAAATTTACTTGTGATTACTACTGATTATTGTAACTGCTAGTTGTACTTCCTGACTGTTACTACTTACTTACTGTACTAGGGGACACTCACTCAGTCACCTCACCAACCAACCCACTCCATTAAAGTACCCCACTTTTCACCCGCCCTTTTAAAAAACTTTTGTCTATACGCCCAAAACATTGAAGATGTCTGGAAGTGGCAGCCAGCGCGGTTTGGGCAAGGGGAAGGGCAGCAAGGGAATCAGGAGGAGAGGGAGCAGCATTGTGGCAAGCCGCGGCCGCGGCCGCGGGCGCGCCACCATGCACAGTTCCGCAGCAGCAGCAGCAGCGTCAGTGGCTAACATTCCTCCCATAGCCACTGGCCGTGGACGCCTTGGGCGCCGCCCAGCAGGAGCATCTGCAACTCACGCTGCAGAGACGCAGCAGCAGCGTGTAGCACCTGCTCCCATTTTCCTCCAGCCGGGTCGGAAACGTCCCATTGAGGAAAAGGATGCAGACACTGTGGTGCAACTCATGACGGAGGATGAGCAGCCCGCCATCAGCTCTGCATCCGAGGCCTCCACCCTCACCACCACCACCACCACCACCACCACCCCTGTTCGCAGCAGCCGCCCAGCAGGGTCTGGGGAGGAGGCCAGTTCACCGTCACTCGCCGACCTGTCATTCAGCAGTCTTTTGACCCCAGGCATCATGAGTAAATTGTCTGCTGTTGTTGGCGATCTTGAGGAGGAGATGCTGATGGGCACTTTGGGGGATGAGGGATTGGACAGCAAGACTGTGGCGACAGTCAAGCAGCCCATCCATGCATCAGGAGAGGAGTTTGGGGGGTCCTCATCCCAGCAGGACATGTTTCAGGAGGGGGAGGATGATGATGACCCGGTGACAGACAGAGACTGGGTGCCACCACCTCCAGGGGATGTCGTCCTCAGCAGCTCTGAGGAGGAGGAGGAGGATGCGCTTGTGGGCCTTGCAAGGAGGCGCATCATTGCAAGCATTGGCAGCGTCCCACACCCTGCTGGTGTCTCAGGCTCAGCAGCAGCAGCAGCAGCATCAGCCAGTACCACCACCAGCCGCACCCAAGCCCCCCAAGCCCCCCCCCCAACCACCACAGGGAGACAGGCAGCAGCGCTTCCATGCCGTAGGGGGATGTTTAAGTCACCAATCTGGCGATATTTCACCATGCCCACTGTGTACAGCAAGTACGCCACTTGCAACCACTGTCAGCGGAAGTTGAGCAGAGGTGCAGACCCCTTAAAGTTCTGCACCAGCTCGCTCATCAACCACCTTGCGGCTAAACATTTCCACCAGCATGAGGAGTTCCAGAGGCTGAAGGCATCTGGTGCTGGCAGTGGCACCACACCCATCACTGCACAGCCTTCAGCAGCAGCAGCAGCAACAGCAGCCACCCGCCCTCCTGCTCCTCCAGCAGCACCAGCAGGAGTGCGGAAACGCACTGCTCCTCCCCCCTCTGCAACTCCTGCCGCCGACACTGAGGCCTGTTCTGGCAGCCAGTCCTCAGTGGCCTCCTCTGCTGTGTCTGCTGATTCCCGTGTCAGCAAAAGGCCACGCCAGAGCCTTTTGAGCGAGTCCTTCCAGGGGGTGGTTAGGGCTCTGCCTCCCAGCAGCCGTCGCGTGCGGCAGCTGAACGGCTTGCTGGCACGGGCCATGTGCTCCCAACTCCTGCCGTACACGCTCGTGCAGGAGGGGAGTGACATTCGTGCGCTGCTTGCTTGCGCAGCCCCAGACTGGCAGCTCCCCAGCAGACACTTTTTCTCCCGCAAGGCCATTCCTGCACTGCACCGCTTTGTGATGGCCAATGTGGAGCGAGGGCTGGAGCACGCGGTTGGTGAAAGGGTCCACGTCACCATGGACTCCTGGAGCAGCCGCTTCGGGACAGGCCGCTACCTGTCCTTCACTGTCCACTGGGTCAGCTTGGTGGAAGGGGGTGAGGATGGGAGAGCAGCAGCGGGCACAGCAGCAGCAGCAACACAGTGGGTGGTGCCACCCCGCAGGCTCAGGGGAACTGCAGCAGGTTCCTCCGATCCTCTGCCATCCTCCGGCACACCTGGCCAAACCCCCCGCCTCAGCAGCAGCGTGAAGGCCCGCCACTGCCAAGCGCTGCTGCACTTGGTCAGCCTTGGGAAGACCAAGCTGACGGCAACCCATGTGTTGGCCAAACTCCAGGAGCAGGAGAGGATTTGGCTGACCCCCAGAGGCCTCAGAGTCGGAGAGGTGGTGGCCGACAATGGGGCCAATCTGGTTGCCGCAATAGACAGGGGAAACCTGACCCACATCCCCTGTCTTGCCCACGTGCTGAACCTGGTGGTGCAGAAGTTCCTGCGCACCTACCAGGGGATGGGCGAACTGCTGGAAACGGCAAGGAATGTTGTGCGTCACTTCCGGCGCTCGGCTGCAGCCTGTGCGAGCCTGGAAGACGTGCAAAAGGAGCTGGATCTGCCACGCCATCGGCTGATCCTTGACGTTCCGACTCGCTGGAACTCCACCCTGGCGATGTTGGAGCGTCTGGTTGAACAGAGGCGCGCTGTCAAAGAGTACCTTGCCCTGGCCACTATTTCCGCAGCTCTGAGAAGGGACAAGACCAGCAACTTACCGTCCATCGTCCCCGATGATGACTGGAGGCACATGCAGCAGGTGTGCTTAGTGCTGGCTCCCTTCCTGCAGGCCACAAACATGGTGAGCAGGGACCATGCTATGGTCTGCGAGTGGGTGCCCCTGGTTTCTCTGCTGAACAGGGCCCTCGATGCTTTGCTGGAACAGGGAGCGGCAGCCTTGGACCAGCAGGAGCGGCAACCAGCTGCGCAGTCCACCTCTGAGGGGGAGGAGGAGGAGGACTTGGTGGAGGTCCCTGACCTGGCTGCTGATGAGGGGGATCAGCACAGCGCAGCTGAGTTGGTGCGGGGGTGGAGAGAGGATGAGGCGGCAGAGGAGGAGGATGAGGACAGCACTGACGTCGATGTGCCAGCAGACGTGGCCCGCCTCTTCCCAATGGCAGCGCACATGCTGACGTGCCTGCGCAGGGATCCCAGGGTGATCCAGATGAAGCAGAGGGAGGACATCTGGATCAGCATGATGTTGGACCCACGCCTCAAGGGGAAGTTGAGCCAGTTCCTGCCGCCTGCAGGAGGAGACCCAGCGCAACAAATAAGTAGCTTGCAGCAGGCCCTTGTTGAGCGCTTGGAGGAAGCCTTCCCCCCAGCCTTCCACCCCCACTGTCCAGCAGCCAGCACAGAGGCAGCAGCAGGTGCCTGCATCCAGCAGCAGCAAGCGCCCCACAGACCTGCTGTCTCTCAGCCACGAGCTCTACAGGACTGTAGAGGCTCCGGCAGCAGTGACTAGAGAGGAGATGCATGCAGCAGCATCCTCCTCCGGTCACAGCCAACGCCTGACCAGCATGGTGGCTGACTACATGGGGTCGTACAGCGGGCTTGACAGCGATGCCCCTGTTGATCCCATGGAGTATTGGGTCAAGCGCATGGAGATCTGGAGCGAGCTGGCGCAGTACGCCCTGGAAGTGCTGTCCTGCCCCCCTTCCAGCGTGCTGTCCGAGCGCTGCTTCAGTGCAGCTGTGGCGTGGTCACCGAGAAACGCTCACCGTCTGTCTCACAAGTCTGTGGACAGACTGACGTTTCTCAAGATGAACCAGGCGTGGGTGGAAGGCGAGTTCCTGGCCCTGTTGTCGGCGAGAGGGGGACATGAACTGGCTGCCGGAACCATCGTTAATGTGCCTTACCACCCTTTACCACCTCCTGGCTCCTGCTCGCTAAGCCAGCCTGGTTCACTTTGACTATTACGTCGCCTGCAGCCACACATTTTACACCTACAGTGGGCTGCTGTGTACTGCCTTCTGCTGTCTGTCTGTGTTTCCCACTGCCAGGGTACACAGATGATTTACCTTCTGCTGCCACTCTGCCACCAGCTATTACGTCAAACAATAGCTATATTGGTTGCAAAACCAAAACCAAACAAACCATTAAAAAAAAAAAAAAGGTTTAATTTTTTCTGAGGTGCCCGGGTGAAAACTGTGTTGTCCCAGTTGTGTATTGGACACAATGTGGGCTGCACGACCGCTGTCTGGGACCTCCTGTTGTGTTTATTTACAGCCCTGGTATCACCGCTAGGTACCAGGGCTATTATGTCACGCTGCCTACCTGCTGCCACACTCACACTGCTCCTCCATACCTCCTCCTGCTGCTGCTGCTGCTGCTGTCTCTGTGTTTCCCACTGCCAGGTACACAGATGATTTACCTTCTGCTGCCACTCTGCCACAGCTATTACGTCAAACAATAGCTATATTGGTTGCAAAACCAAAACCAAACAAACCATTAAAAAAAAAAAAAGGTTTAATTTTTCTGAGGTGCCCGGGTTGAAAACTGTGTTGTCCCAGTTGTGTATTGGACACAATGTGGGCTGCACGACCGCTGTCTGGGACCTCCTGTTGTGTTTATTTACAGCCCTGGTATCACCGCTAGGTACCAGGGCTATTATGTCACGCTGCCTACCTGCTGCACACTCACACTGCTCCTCCATACCTCCTCCTGCTGCTGCTGCTGCTGCTGTCTGTCTGTGTTTCCCACTGCCAGGGTACACAGATGATTTACCTTCTGCTGCCACTCTGCCACCAGCTATTACGTCAAACAATAGCTATATTGGTTGCAAAACCAAAAACCAAAAACAAAACCATTAAAAAAAAAAAAAGGTTTAATTTTTCTGAGGTGCCCGGGTTGAAAACTGTGTTGTCCCAGTTGTGTATTGGACACAATGTGGGCTGCACGACCGCTGTCTGGGACCTCCTGTTGTGTTTATTTACAGCCCTGGTATCACCGCTAGGTACCAGGGCTATTATGTCACGCTGCCTACCTGCTGCCACACTCACACTGCTCCTCCATACCTCCTCCTGCTGCTGCTGCTGCTGTCTGTCTGTGTTTCCCACTGCCAGGGTACACAGATGATTTACCTTCTGCTGCCACTCTGCCACCAGCTATTACGTCAAACAATAGCTATATTGGTTGCAAA